>NW_027507903.1:470416737-470421737 GCF_037356315.1 Lithobates pipiens | reverse complement strand
TTAATAAATTTGCAAAGATTTCAACCAAACTTCTTTCACATTGTCATTATGTTTGTAGAATTTTGAGGAAAATAATAAATTTAATCAAAATAGTTACCTAATATGGTGTTGAACCGCTTTGCATTCAAGATGACCTAAAATCTCTTGGGAATTGACAAATATAAGTCTTGGATAATGAATAATGGAATCTGATATCACTCTTCATGCAAAAATCTGTGTCACAATCCTGCGCAATGTCCTTTTGTCTTTTTCAGTCAGTTGACCATGTCGACCATGCTTCTACTTATTAGATGAAGTTTTCCCGGAAACTATGTATGCCGTCATAACCTTTGATTCTGTACCAAGCGATACCGCAAAAAAATTGGCTACTTCAGTCACAGAGGCATCAGCAAAGCAGGCACCAACAATTTGCCCTCTTTGAAACTCAGTAAGCTCTGACATGACTCTGTATTACCAGCAGCACATGCAATGAATGACGAAAGTTGGGCTTCCCACCTGTTAACTTGGCGTCTCATGTAAATGTGACATCACTTCCACTTTCAATGCAAAACATGTCATCACTTTCACACCTGGAAATGATGTAGTGTTTCCATATTTTTGTCCAACCCCTGTATACAGTGGGGAAAATAAGTATTTGATTCCCTGCAGATTTTGTAAGTTTGTACACTTACAAAGAAATGAAGGGTCTATAATTTTTATCATAGGTGTATTTTAAATGAAAGAATATCAACCAAAAATCCCTAAAATAAACACATGATACAAATGCTATAAATTGAGTTGCAGTTCAGTGAGTAAAATAAGTATTTGATCCCCTAGCAACCAACAGTGAATGGCTCCCACAGACTGGCTACAGTATGTGCTCATGTGATACGCAGATTAGTCCTGTCAATTTAAGAACTAAGACAACTCATTATGTGTATAAAAGACACCTGTCCATAGAATCTCTTTCTTCCATTCATACCTCGCCATCATGAGCAAGACCAAAGGTCGCCATGGACAAGATTGTAAACCTGCATAAGGCTGGAATGGGCTACAAGACCATCAGCAGGAAGCTTGATGAGAAGGAGACAACTGTTGGAGTGATTATTTGCAAGTGGAAGAAATACAAAATAACTATCAATTGCCCTCGGTCTGGAGCTCCATGCAAGATTTTGCCTCATGGGGTAAGAAATATCATGAGAAAAGTGAGTGATTAGCCCAGAAGTTTGCCAGTGAACTTCTAAATAATTCAAAGAAGGATTGGGAAAAAGTGCTGTGATCAGATGGGACCAGAATTTAGCTCTTTGGCATTAATTTGACTCACCATGTTTAGAGGAAGAAAAATGCTGACTATGACCCTAAGAGTATCATCCCTACGGTCAAGCACGGAGGTAGAAACATGCTTTGGGGCTGTTTCTCTGCTAAAGGTGCATTGAAATCTTGGTTGAGAATCTTCTGCCCTACAGAACACTGAAGAGGGGTCGTGGATGGGTCTTCCAGCATGACAATGGCCCAAAACATACCGCCAAGGCAACAAAGGAGTGGCTCAAGAAGAAGCACAATAAAGTCATGGAGTGGCCTAGCCATTCTGCAGACCTTAATCCTATTGAAAATTTGTGGAGGAAGCTGAAACTTTGAGTTGCCAAGTGACAGCCAAGAAACCTTAAAGAGGATGTAAACCCTGATAGGTTTACTTCCTCTTTCATTCCCTGCAAAGGTAAAGCATAATGGACTACTATGCATCGCATAGTAGTCAATTATGTGTCACTTACCTGACACAGGAGCCAGCGAAGTCACCGCTGTCCCCTGTAGTCCCGCGCATCCATCTTCTCGTGGGGTCTCGCAGCTCCGCCGCTGTCATTCGGCGAAGCCGCGATGACGTCACTCCCGCCCATGCGCACGGGAGTCGGCACGCGCGGTATCTCCGTCATTGAAGATGCCACGCTCAGTGCGCCTGCCTGTGCTGTCTACGGCGCATGCGCCGCAGACAGCGATGCCTGTCTTCGGGCAAATATCTCCTAAACCGTATAGGTTTAGGAGATATTTCTTGGACCTACAGGTAAGCCTTAATCTAGGCTTACCTGTAGGTCAACGTGTGTTGTAAGGGCTTACAACCACTTTAAAGTGATTGTAAAGCCTTGTTTGTTATTTAGGAAAAAAAAAGTTATACTTACCTCCTCTGTGTAGTGGTTTTGCACAGGGCAGCCCAGACCCTCCTCTTCTTGGTTTCCTCTTCACTTCTCTTGGCCTTTCCCTCGTGCTGAGTGCACTCACAGCAAGCAGCTTGCTATGGGGGCACCCAAGCCGAGCTACATCTCTGTGTGTCCATTCAGACACAGAGTTGCTGTTCAGCCCCACCCCTTCACTCTCCTGATTCCCACCCCTTCACTCTCCTGATTGGCTAACTGACTTTGATTGACAGCCACAGGAGCCAATGGCGCTGCTGCTGTGTCTCAGCCAATCAGCCCAGATGGCCGAGGGACACGTGTAAATGGCTGGGCAGAGATGGACCTCAGGTAAGTATTGGGGGGGCTGAGAAGGCTTTTTATCTTAATGCATAGAATGCTTTAAGATAATATCAGGAACCATGAATCAGATGGAGACAGAAAATGTAGTTAAAAATCACACCTTTTAATACAATGGTAAAAAGTGTACAAATAGAAAACATAGCCAGGGTACGGTAGCCAAAATGAGTAGTCAGAACAAGCCAGTAAATTAGGAAGCCAGAGATCAGCGTAGTTGAAGCCAGAAGACAGGATCAGGAACCAGAAGGGACGTCAGCCAGGCAAGTATTCAACAGAAACACAGCAGAGAGTCTCTTGATATGTTTGACCAGGGCAAAGGCACAGGACAAATGAACCAGGCAGCTTAAATAACCAGAAGGGGCTGGCTGTAGAACGGAGTGACAAGCAGGAAATGATCACTAGGTGAGCCACAGTGGAATGCTGAGTGCTGGCAATTAGCTGAGAGCTGAGAAGGGAGGGCTAAGAGCCCAGCCCTGACAGATAAAAAACGTTCTGCCTTTACAACTTCTTTAAGGATTTAGAGTAGATCTGTAAAAAAGACTGGACCAAAATCCCTCCTGAGATGTGTGCATACCTGGTAACCAGCTACAAGAAACGTCTTACCTCTGTGCTTGCCAACAAGGGTTTCTTCACCAAGTACTAAGGCCCAATAAACCGTGGTGCCAGTTTCAGTGAGGGAACACAGAGTCTGAGGTTATGCGATGACAGCCAGACAATCTCCCCAACCTGGTAGGAAGGCGCAGGTAGGCGTCTACAGTCATCATTGTCTGTACCTATTCCTTGATATGTCGCAAGGACTTTTGGACCTGCATCCAAGCGGAAACAAAGATCACGGAGATGCTCCTCTAAAGCAGGAATTCTTTGAGGCACAAATGAGTCAGGCAACATGGATGGTTGGAAACCACAATTCACCATAAACTGAGACAATTTGGAAGCAGTATTGATGGTACTATTTTGAGCAAGCTCTGCCCAATGTAAGAGGTCTGAACAGTTGTTATGGTGGTCAAAAAATATAGCAGCGTAGAAACTGCTCCAAGGCTTGGTTGGCTCATTCTGTGGCCCCATTGGACTGCAGGGGATTCGCAGAGGAGAAGAAAAGCTGAATTTCCAACTTTGCACAAAAGGCTCGCCAAAACCTGGAAACAAACTCACTACCTCTGTCCAAGGTGATAACCTTGGGTAGCCCATGTAACCAAAAGATCTCTCGAGCAAAAATGGATGCCAGTTCTTTGGATGTGGGCAACTTCTTTAATGGAATGTGATGTTTTCGAGAACCGGTCAACCATCATAAGAATAACTGTGTTGCCCTGGGAGTTGGGTAACTCCACAATAAAATCCATGGACAGGTGGGTCTAAGGCCTCTCTCGCTTGGGTATAGGCTATAGGAGGCCCACTAGAAGTTGTAGTGGTATCTTACTCTGAGCACACATGGAACAAGCAGCTATGAAGGCAATCAAATAAGCGCGGAGATTAGGCCACCAAAATTGTTGAGAAATAACCCAAATTATTTGATTCTTCCCTGGGTGGCGAGCTGCCTTAGGAGAATTGTAAGTCTGGAGCAAATCAGTGTGGAGATTCTCAGGGACAAAGCAGCGGACACCAGATTTCTCGGGAGGAGAATGCATCTGAGTGGCAAGAATTCTGTCACCCAACGGTGAAGTGAGACTAGTATGAACAGTGACCAGAATACAATCGGGCGGTATCACAGGAGCAGGAACCGACTCCCATCTTGAAAGCAGAGGAAAACTGTCGCAAAAATGCGTCAGCCCTTAAATTCTTAGTACTGGGTAAGAATGAGACTATGTAATTGAAGCTTAATAGAAAAAGAGACCATCGTTCCCTTCTGGGAGATAAGCATTTAGGCACAAACAAGTCAAAATGAGGTATTCATAATGAGCTGTCCTGGTATTAAATGCAGTTTTCAATTCGTCGCCTTCCTTGATCCTCATGAGATTGTATACCCCTCTCAGATCGAGCATTTTGAAAACCGTTGCTCCTTTGAGGCGGTCAATTCTGTAATCAACGGAATCGGATAAGCCTAATCATGATGTAATTGAGACCCCTATAATTGATAAAAAGTCTCAGTTCACAACTCTTCTTTTTCACAAAGAAGCCAGAACCAGCAGGAGAGGAGAAAGTGCTTCTGCAACATAGTGCTCCATGGCTTTATCCTCCGAGACAGATAAAGGGCACGCCTGGCCACGAGGGGGCACGGCACTAGGTTAAATGTAAATTGCGCAATCATACGGCCGGTATGGAGGCAAACTACTGGCTTGACATTTGTCAAAGACTTTCGCTAAATTTGGTACTCCTCTGGCAAGGAGGAGAGTGAAGAGGTGCACAAGACCTTTGCCACTTTCCAAAAACATGTTTTACTACATTGTGGCAACCAGGAAAGAACCTCAGCACAAAGCCAATCAAAAGGGGGATTGTGCCTCTGTAACCAAGGATAACCAATAACCACCGGGTAATGAGGTGAAGAAATAACTTGAAATT
>NW_027507903.1:470409237-470411737 GCF_037356315.1 Lithobates pipiens | reverse complement strand
ACTGAACAGACAGGAAAGAAGTTTTTCAATTTCTCGTATCCCCTGACATCTCCACGCTGGAATACCAATTGAATTGGATTAGAATAACATATGGTAAGCTGTAGAGGCAATCGGGCCGCGTCACAGATAAGATACACAAAGTTCGGTGTGATTGGAACTTGGTGGTCCAAGTCGGCTTGTTTATCAGCTCTAGCTATTTCATATTTATTATAAAATCGCAGAAGACATTCTCCAGCCGTTGGGGGGGAATAGGGGCGAGAGGCGTCCTTTTCACAGGCCCTGCTGCGCACAATTGGCCTTTCTTAAGATAGAGGAGTTTCTGAGAACAGTGGAGATCTTTAGGCCTGGCCACACCTTGTGGTTTAATGGAAGAATGCCAACTTCTACAGCCTATAGACCCACTTGTCCTGCACCTGGCAAACTATAAAATGCCTTCCCATAGGAGGGGAGAACTGCGATATTCCTCCAGTGCTGCATCCCACAAATCCAATCTCCAAATCTTCTGCCAATAAAAGAACTTCTTAAGAGATCCTGTGTTATTACGTGCAGAAACCCTCCAACTGACAGGAAACACAACCATTGTAATTTATTATCAGTTATCACCTAGCATTCTCATCAATTTTATCTACATCTTCCTCATCATCATGCATTATAATTTTTAATCATCATCATCCCTACAGAGAGTACATCAGTAAAAGGATCTGTGTTTTGGTTGGTGAACCATCTGGTTGTGTATTGGGTGCTGAAGGGATTTCATCCTGCCTTTGCTTACTGAGAAGGGTCTGCCCAGAAGGAAGCCATACCTCCAGGCCTTTGTCAGTGCTGACATGTTCAAGGGTCTCTGCTTGTCAGAGAGTTGTATAGCCTGCCTATAGTGTGACTTCATGAACCCCACAAACCCATATATTACATTTCTATATTATATTGTGTGTGTGTGTGTGTGTGTGTGTGTGTGTGTATATATGTATGTATATATATATATATATACACAGTCAGGTCCATAAATATAGGGACATTGACACAATTCTAATATTTTTGGCTCTATATACCACCACAATAGATTTGATATGAAACAAACAAGATGTGCTTTAACTGCAGACTTTCAGCTTTAATTTGAGGGTATATACATCCAAATAAGGTGAACGGTGTAGGAATTACAACAGGTGGTATATGTGCCTCCCACTTTTTAAGGGACCAAAAGTAATGGGACAGATTAACAATCATCCATCAAACTTTCACTTTTTAATACTTGGTTGCAAATCCTTCGCAGTCAATTACAGCCCAAAGTTTGGAACGCATAGACATCACCAGACGCTGGGTTTCATCCCTGGTGATGCTCTGCCAGGCCTCTACTGCAACTGTCTTCAGTTCCTGCTTGCTCTTGGGGCATTTTCCCTTCAGTTTTGTCTTCAGCAAGTGAAATCCATGCTCAATCGGATTTAGGTCAGGTGATTGACTTGGCCATTGCATAACATTCCACTTCTTTCCCTTAAAAAACTCTTTGGTTGCTTTCACAGTATGCTTTGGGTCATTGTCCATCTGCACTGTGAAGCGACGTCCAATGAGTTCTGAAGCATTTTGCTGAATATGAGCAGATAATATTGCCCAAAACACTTCAGAATTAATCCTGCTGCTTTTGTCAGCAGTCACATCATCAATGAATACAAGAGAACCAGTTCCATTGGCAGCCATACATGCCCACGCCATGACACTTCCACCACCATGCTTCACTGATGAAGTGGTATGCTTTGGATCATGAGTTCCTTTCCTTCTCAATTCTCTTCTCTTCCCATCACTCTGGTACAAGTTGATCTTGATCTCATCTGTCCATAGGATGTTGTTCCAGAACTGTGAAGGCTTTTTTAGTTGTTGTTTGGCAAACTCTAATCTGGCCTTCCTGTTTTTGAGGCTCACCAATGGTTTACAGCTTGTGGCGATCCCTCTGTATTCACTCTGGTGAAGTTTTCTCTTGATTGTTGACTTTGACACACATACACCTACCTCCTGGAGAGTGTTCTTGATCTGGCCAACTGCTGTGAAGGGTGTTTTCTTCACCAGGGAAAGAATTATTCGGTCATCCAGCACAGTTGTTTTCCGTGGTATTCCGGGTCTTTTGGTGTTGCTGAGCTCACCGGTGCGTTCTTTCTTTTTTTTCAGTTTATTTGGCCACACCTAATGTTTTTGCTATCTCTCTGATGGATTTGTTTTGTTTTTTCAGCCTAATGATGGCTTGCTTCACTGATAGTGACAGCTCTTTGGATCTCATATTGAGAGTTGACAGCAACAGATTCCAAATGCAAATAGCACACTTAAAATGAACTCTGGAGCTTTTATCTGCTCCTTCTAAATGGGATAATGAGGGAAATACACACCTGGCCATGGAACAGCTGAGCAGCCAATTGACCTATTACTTTTAGTCCCTTAAAAAGTGGGAGGCACACATACAAACTGTTGTAATTCCTACACCGTTCACATGATTTGGATGTAAATACCCTCAAAT
>NW_027507903.1:469382825-469764037 GCF_037356315.1 Lithobates pipiens | reverse complement strand
CTCTGTCGATGCCACTGCCCCTCGGATGTGGCGACAAGGTTCTCTGATGATGTAAGTGCCCCTTGGATGGTGACAATGAGGTCTGGCTGCAGTATTGCTGTCCTCGGTGGATGGACTAGCTGCAGTATTGTCCTCACTGGATGGACTGGCTATAGCATCTTTGTCCTCGGTGGATAGACTGGCTGCAGTATTTTTGTCCTCATTGGATGGACTGTCTGCAGTATTGTTGTCCTCCATAGTCTCAGACTCTGCAGTTTTCTTGGTCCTCATTGGTGGATGGAGTGACTTGCATGTCATTGTCCTCCATGGTTGTGTTCTGTGCAGTCTTCTGGTCCTCATTGGTGGATGGAGGGACTTGCATGTCATTGTCCTCCATGGTTGTGTTCTGTACAGTCTTCTGGTCATCATTGGTGGATGGAGTGACTTGTTTTTGTTCATCCGCCATCATTTTATCCAGTTCAGCCCTACATCTGTTGATGCCACTGCCCCTTGGATGATGGCGACAAGGTCCTCTGATGATGTAAGTGCCCCTTGGATGGTGGCAACGAGGCTCTCTGTTAATGCCCTGCCCTCGGATGGTGGCGACAAGGCTTTCTGATGATGTAAGTGCCCCTTGGATGGTAGCAATGAGGCTCTCCATTAATGCCACTGCCTTCGGTCTGACTGCAGTATTGTTGTCCTTAGTGGATGGACTGGCTGCAGTATTGTTGTCCTCGGTGGATGGACTGGCTGCAGTATTATTGTCCTCAGTAGATGGACTGGCTGCAGTAATGTTGTCCTCCATATTCTCAGAATGTACAGTCTTTTGGGTCTCATTGGTTGATGGAGTGACTTTGTTTTGTCGTCCTCCATCATTTTATCCAGTTCAGCTTTACTGATGTATGGAATCCGTATGTAAGGCTGTCTGATGTTGACACGTTCTTCATTTTTCCTGGAGAGAGAAGAAAACAGTTATTTGGATTGGTGATTGTGATTTTATGGCGTCGGAAGGGCCAGATTCTGCCTATGGCAGCCCTGATCCTCTTCCCTATTGCCCTGGCTCCTCCCTTATTAGGGGCGATAGTGGTGGGCGGTTCATTTGTCGGGTGCTCCCCTGTTAATGGGCGCACGTTTAGTAATAAAACTGAATTTTCTTGTTTGTTCTTCATAAGATTCTTCGCTTTGTAACCGTTATGTCTCTGACACCGTGTCATTGTTCTCATAGAACAAGTAACGCTGCAGAGTGAGATAAATCGCTTCATGCCCGGTCAGAATACACTCAGCAAATGAGCCTGCAGGTGCGGTGTGATTCTAATATATGGGCACAGGGGAGGGGGGTCACACTATGACATCATAGTATGCAGCATAGGTCACATGACCTTGCCGCTGCAGCCAATGGCTGCAGCAGCATAGGTCACATGACCTTGCTGCTGCAGCCAATGGCTGCAGCAGCATAGGTCACATGACCTTGCTGCTGTAGCCAATGGCTGCAGCAGCATAGGTCACATGACCTTGCTGCTGCAGCAGCATAGGTCACATGACTTTGCTGCTGCAGCCAATGGCTGCACCACAACATCTGGTAAACATTGCTATTGGACCTTCTATGTCAGGTTTAATTAGGCAATTATTTTATCAATAAAAGAAATCTGGGACATCATTTGCTTATTTTTCATCAGTTTTCTCCATGTTTTCTGTTATGCAAGCCCATAATAAAACCATTTTATCCACTGTCTATAGACTGAATTCTCACAGCTTTACTAGCTGGATGGGCTGTTCTATTTTTAGCTCCAACTGAAAAATTCAAATCTGCCATTTTGGTAATAACTGTCAGTTTAAAAAAAAAACAAAAAACTTATTCTGGTGTGCGTGAGGTCAATGTACAAAGATAACACATCACCATTATTGTATAAACATTATTAATTATTATAAATTAATTTATTTATTTTTCTTTTGAGATTTTTGGGGTTATTATTCACTATTAAATGGGAGAAGAAAAAAAACGATTTCTTTTCATTTCTGTTATAAATCATTGTAAATAATAAGCAATTCAAAACTGTGTCTTTGCTTTGCAAAACTGCTTTAACTGGGCATGCATCTAAGATTTTTTGTTTTTAATTTGTAACTTGGCCACTTTTTAACCACTTGCTTACTGGGCACTTAAACCCCCCTCATGCCCAGACCAATTTTCAGCTTTCAGTGCTCTCACACTTTGAATGACAATTACTCAGTCATGCAACACTGTAACCAAATGATTTTTTTGTCCTTTTCTTCATACCAACAGAGCTTTCTTTTGGTGGTATTTGCTCACCTCTCGGTTTTTATTTTCTGGCGCTATAAATGAAAAAAGACCGAAAATTTGGGAAAAAAATGAATTTTCTTTGTTTCTGTGATAAATTTAGCAAATTAGCAATTTTTCTTCATAAATTTTGGCCGCAATTTATACTACTACACATCTTTGGTAAAAATAACCCAAATTATTGCATATTATATGATCGGTGTGAAATTTATAGAGTCTACACAAGCTATGGTGCAAATCATAAAGATTTGCAAAAAAAGATCACATCTGATGTACTAAGTCCTAACTCCATTCTTGAGACCCTAAAAAGCCAGGAAAGTACAAATGCCCCCCAAATGACCCCTTTTTGGAAAGTAGACATTCCAATGTATTTAGTAAGAGGCATGGTGAGTTATTTTAAGTTGCCATTTTTCCCGCAATTCTTTGCATAATTAAGATATTTTTTTTTTCACAAAATTGTCATTTTAATAGCTAATTTCTCCCACACGGAATGTGCATACCACAAATAACACCCCAAAATACATACTCCTACTCCTCCTGAGTATAATGATACCACATGTGTGAGACTTTTACACAGCCTGACCACATACAGAGGCCTAATTTTGAAGTAGCACCTTAGGCATTCTAGGAGCATAAATTACACATTTCATTTCTCAACCACCTATTACAGTTTTGAAGGCCTGGAACACCAGGGCAATGGAAATGTCCAGAAAATGACTCCATTTTGGAAAGCTACCACCCCAACGTATAATCTATGAGGCATAATGAGTCTTTTTCAATGGTTCATTTTTTCCATAAGTTTTTGAAAATGTGAAAAAAATGAAAACGCATTTTTTTTTACACAAAGTTGTCCGTTTATAAGATATTTCCAACGCATAGCATTTACATAGCAAAAATAACACCCCAAAATGCATTCTACTACTCCTCCTGAGTATGGCAATACCACATGTGTGAGACGTTTACACAGCCTGGCCACATACAGAGGCGCAACATGCAAGGAACACCGTCGGGCGTTCCAGGGACACATAGCCTGCAACATACTAAGAATTACACCCCCAAATACATTATGCTGAGCAGAGGGTAAAGAAAAGATTACCTGTGGTTTTAGAAGCGCAGTTGTCCACAGGAGGATATCACTGGTCCAGGCAGCAGGCAGGGACTTGGTCAGCAACAGCGAACACAATTTTTCAGGCAGCAGGCAGGGATACTGTCCATATAAGTCCAGGGTCAGTGCAGAGATGTCAGCAGAGATGTCAACTACAATCCTCCTCCCAAACACACACAGAAAGGAGAGGAGAGAGGTGCGACCTGCGCCTCCTCTCCCCACCCCTACCCCTCTGTGTCTGCCCACACTCCAATCCCCGGCGCTGTGCCTCAGAATAGGAAAGTAAGTTTGGGCTGGAAATTTGAAGTCCAGCAGCCTCAGATACATCTGGATGAGAGGTGCTGACTGCCAAGGGGTGAGTGAGCTCACCATCCATCCCCCTTCTCTCTCCTGCATCTGAGTGAGTACACTAAGGTAAATCAGGGTTCTCCGAGCACCTTTTACATCAGAGTTCCCCTTTACATCACCGTCAGACCTAGTGTGCCGGAAAGTCCGGTCATGTGTACAAGGCATTAGAGACATGGAGCGGAAGCTGCAGAGCTGCTCCAAGGCACCCCAATATTTCTTAAGTCCTAGCTCACCAGCCAATCTGCTACCAACCAAATTACAAGAGTTAGACTACAGATAATATTGGGGTACCTTGGAGTGGCTCTGCAGCTTCCGCATGTAATTGCAAGTGTGTGCTAACTAAACCCCTGTTTTTAATGCAAACTGTTAGACAGGACCATTTGTTTGGTAGCAGATTGGCTGGCTAGTTGAGCTGGTTGGTGTTGATTTACATGCAATGCCCTTCCACCCATGGGCTATTTGCTGTGAAGCCAGTTATAGGTGGGGGCAGTGGGCAGTTGTTTTTTACTGATTAATTTGAGAGGGACATTCTTTCCTTTGACCACCAATGTAAGGAGTCATCCCTCCCACTGACTCCTATGAAAATTATTTTTGGGTTCCCTGGTGTACAAGGGTGGATAAAGGTTCATATAGGGTGTCGCATAAAAAAAGGGTAAACTGACAGCTGCCCAGAGCCCCAGACTACACGCCATACACATGGCCCTATACCAGTGATGGCGAACCTTGGCACCCCAGATGTTTTGGAACTACATTTCCCATGATGCTCAACTACACTGCAGAGTGCATGAGCAATCATGGGAAATGTAGTTCCAAAACATCTGGGGTGCCAAGGGTTCGCCATCACTGGCCTATACCTGCAAACATTTATACCTTCTGCCATAATATGACTCATTTACAGAGACTAGACTTCTGGTGTTTCCTACCGCCATCCCATGGCTGAAGGGGATCTAGTGTGAAGTATGGGGCAAAATTCTTCACCCTGCTGTCATTCCTCATTATATTTATTATTAGAGAAAGGAAGAAAAAAACCTTCGGATACAGAAGACAATTAAGGTACGACCAATCTTTATTGGAGATAAATCCATAGAAGGAAATGATTGTCGGGCTTCGGAGAACATTGGAGATCAGTCACGGTTATCCTAGGACTCCTCAAAGGCAGAGCCTTTTTACACCCCTAAACCTCAGATGATTCAGAGGAAGGCGAAAAAAAACCCAGTCAGAGTGGCTCCAAGGGGGGAAAAAATTCCTTCCTGACCCCCTAAGGCGATCGGATTGTCCCTGAATCATCTGTCTAGGGTGCCCAGTTCATCTCCTCTACATATGCTATGTATGATGCTATGTATGATGCTATGCAGGGATGCTATTAGAAATCACAGGATCCTGGTTAGCCTACCTGATGCCGCCCCCCCCCCCCCCCCCCCATGCAAAAATACCAAAACAAAAATCCCTTCTTCCTAGCACAACCCCCGCTAAATTACCCTTCCCATGACAAATTCCTCCTCCCTACCCAAATCCCCCCAGCAGTAATTCCCCACCCCCCCCTCCTAACACACACAAACATCCCCTCTCCTGGCACAGACATCCCCTCTCGTGACGCCCCCCCCTGCAAAAAAAAACCCCTTTCCTAGCACAACCCCCTCTAAATTACCCTTCCCAGCATAACATTTTTCCTCTCTACCCAAATCCCACCCAGCACAAACATCTCCTCTTCTGGCACAGACAGACATATCCTCTCCTGGTTCAAACCCCCCCCCCCCCCATACCCTCCTAGCACATTCATTTACGGATGACTGCCTCTCGGATGGTGGTGATGAGGCTCTGTGTTGATGTCACTGCCCCTCGGATGGTGGCAGACGGGGCTCTGCCCTCGAATGGTGGCGGCGAGGTTCTCTGTTGATGTCACTGCCCCTTAGATGGTGGTGACGGGGCTCTCTGTTTATGTCACTGCCTCTCGGATGGTGGTGACGAGGCTCTGTGTTGATATGACCGCTCCTCAGATGGTGGCGACAGGGCTCTGCCCTCGAATGGTGGTGATGAGGTTCCCTGTTGATGTCACTTCTCCTTGAATGATGGCAACGAGGTTCTCTGTCACTGCCCCTCGGATGGTGGTGACGAGGCTCTGTGTTGATATCACTGCCCCTCAGATGGTGGCGACGAGGCTCTGCCCTCAAATAGGGGCGTGAGGTTCTCTGTCGATGTCACTTCCTCTCGGATGGTGGCGACAAGGTTCTCTGATGATGTAAGTGCCCCTTGGATGGTGGCAACTCTGCTCTCTGTCGATGCCACTGCGCCTCTCGGATGGTGGCGACAAGGCTCTCTGATGATGTAAGTGCCCCTTGGATGGTGGCAACGAGGTCTGGCTGCAGTATTGCTGTCCTCGGTGGATGGACTAGCTGCAGTATTGTCCTCACTGGATGGACTGGCTACAGCATCTTTGTCCTCGGTAGATAGACTGGCTGCAGTATTTTTGTCCTCATTGGATGGACTGTCTGCAGTATTGTTGTCCTCCATAGTCTCAGTGGATGCAGTCTTCTGGTCCTCATTGGTGGATGGAGTGACTTGCATGTCATTGTCCTTCGTGGTTGTGTTCTGTGCAGTCTTCTGGTCCTCACTGGTGGATGGAATGACTTGTATGTCATTGTCCTCCATGGTTGTGTTCTATGCAGTCTTCTGGTCCTCATTGGTGGATGGAGTGACTTGCATGTCATTGTCCTTCATGGTTGTGTTCTGTGCAGTCTTCTGGTCCTCATTGGTGGATGGAGGGACTTGCATGTCATTGTCCTCCATGGTTGCGTTCTGTACAGTCTTCTGGTCATCATTGGTGGATGGAGTGACTTGTTTTTGTTTATCCGCCATCATTTTGGCGGATGGAGTGACTTGCATGTCATTGTCCTCCATGGTTGCGTTCTGTACAGTCTTCTGGTCCCCGTTGGTGGATGGAATGATTTGTATGTCATTGTCCTCCATGGTTGTGTTCTGTGCAGTCTTCTGGTCCTCATTGGGTGGATGGAGTGACTTGCATGTCATTGTCCTTCGTGGTTGTGTTCTGTGCAGTCTTCTGGTCCTCATTGGTGGATGGAATGACTTGTATGTCATTGTCCTCCATGGTTGTGTTCTGTGCAGTCTTCTGTCCTCATTGGTGGATTGTTGAAGAGGAAGGGGGACTTGCATGTCATTGTCCTCCATGGTTGCGTTCTGTACAGTCTTCTGGTCATCATTGGTGGATGGAGTGACTTGTTTTTGTTTATCCGCCATCATTTTGGCGGATGGATGTGACTTGCATGTCATTGTCCTCCATGGTTGCGTTCTGTACAGTCTTCTGGTCCCCGTTGGTGGATGGAATGACTTGTATGTCATTGTCCTCCATGGTTGTGTTCTGTGCAGTCTTCTGGTCCTCATTGGTGGATGGAGTGACTTGCATGTCATTGTCCTTCGTGGTTGTGTTCTGTGCAGTCTTCTGGTCCTCATTGGTGGATGGAATGACTTGTATGTCATTGTCCTCCATGGTTGTGTTCTGTGCAGTCTTCTGGTCCTCATTGGTGGATGGAGTGACTTGCATGTCATTGTCCTTTGTGGTTGTGTTCTGTGCAGTCTTCTGGTCCTCATTGGTGGATGGAGGGACTTGCATGTCATTGTCCTCCATGGTTGCGTTCTGTACAGTCTTCTGGTCATCATTGGTGGATGGAGTGACTTGTTTTTGTTTATCCGCCATCATTTTATCCAGTTCAGCCCTACATCTGTTGATGCCACTGCCCCTCGGATGATGGCGACAAGGTCCTCTGATGATGTAAGTGCCCCTTGGATGGTGGCAACGAGGCTCTCTGTTAATGCCACTGCCCCTCAGATGGTGGCGACGAGGCTTTGCCCTTGAATGGTGGTGACGAGGCTCTGCCCTCAAATGGTGGCGTCGAGGTTTTCTGTTGATGTCACTTCCTCTCGGATGGTGGCGACAAGGTTCTCTGATGATGTAAGTCCCCCTTGGATGGTGGCAACTCTGCTCTCTGTCGATGCCACTGCCCCTCGGATGGTGGCGACAAGGTTCTCTGATGATGTAAGTGCCCCTTGGATGGTGACAATGAGGTCTGGCTGCAGTATTGCTGTCCTCGGTGGATGGACTAGCTGCAGTATTGTCCTCACTGGATGGACTGGCTATAGCATCTTTGTCCTCGGTGGATAGACTGGCTGCAGTATTTTTGTCCTCATTGGATGGACTGTCTGCAGTATTGTTGTCCTCCATAGTCTCAGACTCTGCAGTTTTCTGGTCCTCATTGGTGGATGGAGTGACTTGCATGTCATGTCCTCCATGGTTGTGTTCTGTGCAGTCTTCTGGTCCTCATTGGTGGATGGAGGGACTTGCATGTCATTGTCCTCCATGGTTGTGTTCTGTACAGTCTTCTGGTCATCATTGGTGGATGGAGTGACTTGTTTTTGTTCATCCGCCATCATTTTATCCAGTTCAGCCCTACATCTGTTGATGCCACTGCCCCTTGGATGATGGCGACAAGGTCCTCTGATGATGTAAGTGCCCTTGGATGGTGGCAACGAGGCTCTCTGTTAATGCCACTGCCCCTCGGATGGTGGCGACAAGGCTTTCTGATGATGTAAGTGCCCCTTGGATGGTAGCAATGAGGCTCTCCATTAATGCCACTGCCCTTCGGTCTGACTGCAGTATTGTTGTCCTTAGTGGATGGACTGGCTGCAGTATTGTTGTCCTCGGTGGATGGACTGGCTGCAGTATTATTGTCCTCAGTAGATGGACTGGCTGCAGTAATGTTGTCCTCCATATTCTCAGAATGTACAGTCTTTTGGTCCTCATTGGTTGATGGAGTGACTTTGTTTTGTTCGTCCTCCATCATTTTATCCAGTTCAGCTTTACTGATGTATGGAATCCGTATGTAAGGCTGTCTGATGTTGACACGTTCTTCAATTTTTCCTGGAGAGAGAAGAAAACAGTTATTTGGATTGGTGATTGTGATTTTATGGCGTCGGAAGGGCCAGATTCTGCCTATGGCAGCCCTGATCCTCTTCCCTATTGCCCTGGCTCCTCCCTTATTAGGGGCGATAGTGGTGGGCGGTTCATTTGTCGGGTGCTCCCTGTTAATGGGCGCACGTTTAGTAATAAAACTGAATTTCTTGTTTGTTCTTCATAAGATTCTTCGCTTTGTAACCGTTATGTCTCTGACATCGTGTCATTGTTCTCATAGAACAAGTAACGCTGCAGAGTGAGATAAATCGCTTCATGCCCGGTCAGAATACACTCAGCAAATGAGCTGCAGGTGCGGTGTGATTCTATATATGGGCACAGGGAGGGGGGTCACACTAATGACATCATAGTATGCAGCATAGGTCACATGACCTTGCCGCTGCAGCCAATGGCTGCAGCAGCATAGGTCACATGACCTTGCTGCTGCAGCCAATGGCTGCAGCAGCATAGGTCACATGACCTTGCTGCTGTAGCCAATGGCTGCAGCAGCATAGGTCACATGACCTTGCTGCTGCAGCAGCATAGGTCACATGACTTTGCTGCTGCAGCCAATGGCTGCACCACAACATCTGGTAAACAATGCTATTGGACCTTCTATGTCGGGTTTAATTAGGCAATTATTTTATCAATAAAAGAAATCTGGGACATCATTTGCTTATTTTTCATCAGTTTTCTCCATGTTTTCTGTTATGCAAGCCCATAATAAAACCATTTTATCCCTGTCTATAGACTGAATTCTCACAGCTTTACTAGCTGGATGGGCTGTTCTATTTTTAGCTCCAACTGAAAAATTCAAATCTGCCATTTTGGTAATAACTGTCAGTTTAAAAAAAAACAAAAAACTTTATTCTGGTGTGCGTGAGGTCAATGTACAAAGATAACACATCACCATTATTGTATAAACATTATTAATTATTATAAATTAATTTATTTATTTTTTCTTTTGAGATTTTTGGGGTTATTATTCACTATTAAATGGGAGAAGAAAAAAAAACGTTTTCTTTTCATTTCTGTTATAAATCATTGTAAATAATAAGCAATTCAAAACTGTGTCTTTGCTTTGCAAAACTGCTTTAACTGGGGCATGCATCTAAGATTTTTTGTTTTTAATTTGTAACTTGGCCACTTTTTAACCACTTGCTTACTGGGCACTTAAACCCCCCTCATGCCCAGACCAATTTTCAGCTTTCAGTGCTCTCACACTTTGAATGACAATTACTCAGTCATGCAACACTGTAACCAAATGATTTTTTTGTCCTTTTCTTCATACCAACAGAGCTTTCTTTTGGTGGTATTTGCTCACCTCTCGGTTTTTATTTTCTGCGCTATAAATGAAAAAAGACCGAAAATTTGGGAAAAAAATGAATTTTTCTTTGTTTCTGTGATAAAATTTAGCAAATTAGCAATTTTTCTTCATAAATTTTTGGCCGCAATTTATACTACTACACATCTTTGGTAAAAATAACCCAAATTATTGCATATTATATGATCGGTGTGAAATTTATAGAGTCTACAAGCTATGGTGCAAATCATAAAGATTTGCAAAAAAAGATCACATCTGATGTACTAAGGCCTAACTCCATTCTTGAGACCCTAACAAGCCAGGAAAGTACAAATGCCCCCCAAATGACCCCTTTTGGAAAGTAGACATTCCAATGTATTTAGTAAGAGGCATGGTGAGTTATTTTAAGTTGCCATTTTTCCCGCAATTCTTTGCATAATTAAGATATTTTTTTTTTCACAAAATTGTCATTTTAATAGCTAATTTCTCCCACACGGAATGTGCATACCACAAATAACACCCCAAAATACATACTCCTACTCCTCTGAGTATAATGATACCACATGTGTGAGACTTTTACACAGCCTGACCACATACAGAGGCCTAATTTTGAAGTAGCACCTTTAGGCATTCTAGGAGCATAAATTACACATTTCATTTCTCAACCACCTATTACAGTTTTGAAGGCCCTGGAACACCAGGGCAATGGAAATGTCCAGAAAATGACTCCATTTTGGAAAGCTAACACCCCAACGTATAATCTATGAGGCATAATGAGTCTTTTCAATGGTTCATTTTTTTCCAGAAGTTTTTGGAAAATGTGAAAAAAATGAAAACGCATTTTTTTTTACACAAAGTTGTCCGTTTATAAGATATTTCCAACGCATAGCATTTACATAGCAAAAATAACACCCCAAAATGCATTCTACTACTCCTCCTGAGTATGGCAATACCACATGTGTGAGACGTTTACACAGCCTGGCCACATACAGAGGCGCAACATGCAAGGAACACCGTCGGGCGTTCCAGGGACACATAGCCTGCACATACTAAGAATTACACCCCCAAATACATTATGCTGAGCAGAGGGTAAAGAAAAGATTACCTGTGGTTTTAGAAGCGCAGTTGTCCACAGGAGGATATCACTGGTCCAGGCAGCAGGCAGGGACTTGGTCAGCAACAGCGAACACAATTTTTCAGGCAGCAGGCAGGGATACTGTCCATATACAGTCCAGGGTCAGTGCAGAGATGTCAGCAGAGATGTCAACTAACAATCCTCCCTCCCAAACACACACAGAAAGGAGAGGAGAGAGGGTGCGACCTGCGCCTCCTCTCCCCACCCCTACCCCTCTGTGTCTGCCCACACTCCAATCCCCGGCGCTGTGCCTCAGAATAGGAAAGTAAGTTTGGGCTGGAAATTTGAAGTCCAGCAGCCTCAGATACATCTGGATGAGAGGTGCTGACTGCCAAGGGGTGAGTGAGCTCACCATCCATCCCCCTTCTCTCTCCTGCATCTGAGTGAGTACACTAAGGTAAATCAGGGTTCTCCGAGCACCTTTTACATCAGAGTTCCCCTTTACATCACCGTCAGACCTAGTGTGCCGGAAAGTCCGGTCATGTGTACAAGGCATTAGAGACATGGAGCGTAAGCTGCAGAGCTGCTCCAAGGCACCCCAATATTTCTTAAGTCCTAGCTCACCAGCCAATCTGCTACCAACCAAATTACAAGAGTTAGGACTACAGATAATATTGGGGTACCTTGGAGTGGCTCTGCAGCTTCCGCATGTAATTGCAAGTGTGTGCTAACTAAACCCCTGTTTTTAATGCAAACTGTTAGACAGGACCATTTGTTTGGTAGCAGATTGGCTGGCTAGTTGAGCTGGTTGGTGTTGATTTACATGCAATGCCCTTCCACCCATGGGCTATTTGCTGTGAAGGCCAGTTATAGGTGGGGGCAGTGGGCAGTTGTTTTTTACTGATTAATTTGAGAGGGACATTCTTTCCTTTGACCACCAATGTAAGGAGTCATCCCTCCCACTGACTCCTATGAAAATTATTTTTGGGTTCCCCTGGTGTACAAGGGTGGATAAAGGTTCATATAGGGTGTCGGCATAAAAAAAGGGTAGAACTGACAGCTGCCCAGAGCCCCAGACTACACGCCATACACATGGCCTATACCAGTGATGGCGAACCTTGGCACCCCAGATGTTTTGGAACTACATTTCCCATGATGCTCAACTACACTGCAGAGTGCATGAGCATCATGGGAAATGTAGTTCCAAAACATCTGGGGTGCCAAGGTTCGCCATCACTGGCCTATACCTGCAAACATTATACCTTCTGCCATAATATGACTCATTTACAGAGACTAGACTTCTGGTGTTTCCTACCGCCATCCCATGGCTGAAGGGGGATCTAGTGGTGAAGTATGGGGCAAAATTCTTCACCCTGCTGTCATTCCTCATTATATTTATTATTAGAGAAAGGAAGAAAAAAACCTTCGGATACAAAGACAATTAAGGTACGACCAATCTTTATTGGAGATAAATCCATAGAAGGAAATGATTGTCGGGCTTCGGAGAACATTGGAGATCAGTCACGGTTATCCTAGGACTCCTCAAAGGCAGAGCCTTTTTACACCCCTAAACCTTCAGATGATTCAGAGGAAGGCGAAAAAAAACCCCAGTCAGAGTGGCTCCAAGGGGGGAAAAAATTCCTTCCTGACCCCCTAAGGCGATCGGATTGTCCCTGAATCATCTGTCTAGGGTGCCCAGTTCATCTCCTCTACATATGCTATGTATGATGCTATGCAGGGATGCTATTAGAAATCACAGGATCCTGGTTAGCCTACCTGATGCCGCCCCCCCCCCCCCCATGCAAAAATACCAAAACAAAAATCCCTTCTTCTAGCACAACCCCCGCTAAATTACCCTTCCCATGACAAATTCCTCCTCCCTACCCAAATCCCCCCAGCAGTAATTCCCCACCCCCCCTCCTAACACACACAAACATCCCCTCTCCTGGCACAGACATCCCCTCTCGTGACGCCCCCCCCTGCAAAAAAAAACCCCTTTCCTAGCACAACCCCCTCTAAATTACCCTTCCCAGCATAACATTTTTCCTCTCTACCCAAATCCCACCCAGCACAAACATCTCCTCTTCTGGCACAGACAGACATATCCTCTCCTGGTTCAAACCCCCCCCCCCCCCCCATACCCTCCTAGCACATTCATTTACGGATGACTGCCTCTCGGATGGTGGTGATGAGGCTCTGTGTTGATGTCACTGCCCCTCGGATGGTGGCGACGGGGCTCTGCCCTCGAATGGTGGCGGCGAGGTTCTCTGTTGATGTCACTGCCCCTTAGATGGTGGTGACGGGGCTCTCTGTTTATGTCACTGCCTCTCGGATGGTGGTGACGAGGCTCTGTGTTGATATGACCGCTCCTCAGATGGTGGCGACAGGGCTCTGCCCTCGAATGGTGGTGATGAGGTTCCCTGTTGATGTCACTTCTCCTTGAATGATGGCAACGAGGTTCTCTGTCACTGCCCCTCGGATGGTGGTGACGAGGCTCTGTGTTGATATCACTGCCCCTCAGATGGTGGCGACGAGGCTCTGCCCTCAAATAGGGGCGTTGAGGTTCTCTGTCGATGTCACTTCCTCTCGGATGGTGGCGACAAGGTTCTCTGATGATGTAAGTGCCCCTTGGATGGTGGCAACTCTGCTCTCTGTCGATGCCACTGCGCCTCGGATGGTGGCGACAAGGCTCTCTGATGATGTAAGTGCCCCTTGGATGGTGGCAACGAGGTCTGGCTGCAGTATTGCTGTCCTCGGTGGATGGACTAGCTGCAGTATTGTCCTCACTGGATGGACTGGCTACAGCATCTTTGTCCTCGGTAGATAGACTGGCTGCAGTATTTTTGTCCTCATTGGATGGACTGTCTGCAGTATTGTTGTCCTCCATAGTCTCAGTGGATGCAGTCTTCTGGTCCTCATTGGTGGATGGAGTGACTTGCATGTCATTGTCCTTCGTGGTTGTGTTCTGTGCAGTCTTCTGGTCCTCACTGGTGGATGGAATGACTTGTATGTCATTGTCCTCCATGGTTGTGTTCTGTGCAGTCTTCTGGTCCTCATTGGTGGATGGAGTGACTTGCATGTCATTGTCCTTCATGGTTGTGTTCTGTGCAGTCTTCTGGTCCTCATTGGTGGATGGAGGGACTTGCATGTCATTGTCCTCCATGGTTGCGTTCTGTACAGTCTTCTGGTCATCATTGGTGGATGGAGTGACTTGTTTTTGTTTATCCGCCATCATTTTGGCGGATGGAGTGACTTGCATGTCATTGTCCTCCATGGTTGCGTTCTGTACAGTCTTCTGGTCCCCGTTGGTGGATGGAATGATTTGTATGTCATTGTCCTCCATGGTTGTGTTCTGTGCAGTCTTCTGGTCCTCATTGGTGGATGGAGTGACTTGCATGTCATTGTCCTTCGTGGTTGTGTTCTGTGCAGTCTTCTGGTCCTCATTGGTGGATGGAATGACTTGTATGTCATTGTCCTCCATGGTTGTGTTCTGTGCAGTCTTCTGGTCCTCATTGGTGGATTGAGGGACTTGCATGTCATTGTCCTCCATGGTTGCGTTCTGTACAGTCTTCTGGTCATCATTGGTGGATGGAGTGACTTGTTTTTGTTTATCCGCCATCATTTTGGCGGATGGAGTGACTTGCATGTCATTGTCCTCCATGGTTGCGTTCTGTACAGTCTTCTGGTCCCCGTTGGTGGATGGAATGACTTGTATGTCATTGTCCTCCATGGTTGTGTTCTGTGCAGTCTTCTGGTCCTCATTGGTGGATGGAGTGACTTGCATGTCATTGTCCTTCGTGGTTGTGTTCTGTGCAGTCTTCTGGTCCTCATTGGTGGATGGAATGACTTGTATGTCATTGTCCTCCATGGTTGTGTTCTGTGCAGTCTTCTGGTCCTCATTGGTGGATGGAGTGACTTGCATGTCATTGTCCTTTGTGGTTGTGTTCTGTGCAGTCTTCTGGTCCTCATTGGTGGATGGAGGGACTTGCATGTCATTGTCCTCCATGGTTGCGTTCTGTACAGTCTTCTGGTCATCATTGGTGGATGGAGTGACTTGTTTTTGTTTATCCGCCATCATTTTATCCAGTTCAGCCCTACATCTGTTGATGCCACTGCCCCTCGGATGATGGCGACAAGGTCCTCTGATGATGTAAGTGCCCCTTGGATGGTGGCAACGAGGCTCTCTGTTAATGCCACTGCCCCTCAGATGGTGGCGACGAGGCTTTGCCCTTGAATGGTGGTGACGAGGCTCTGCCCTCAAATGGTGGCGTCGAGGTTTTCTGTTGATGTCACTTCCTCTCGGATGGTGGCGACAAGGTTCTCTGATGATGTAAGTCCCCCTTGGATGGTGGCAACTCTGCTCTCTGTCGATGCCACTGCCCCTAGGATGGTGGCGACAAGGTTCTCTGATGATGTAAGTGCCCCTTGGATGGTGACAATGAGGTCTGGCTGCAGTATTGCTGTCCTCGGTGGATGGACTAGCTGCAGTATTGTCCTCACTGGATGGACTGGCTATAGCATCTTTGTCCTCGGTGGATAGACTGGCTGCAGTATTTTTGTCCTCATTGGATGGACTGTCTGCAGTATTGTTGTCCTCCATAGTCTCAGACTCTGCAGTTTTCTGGTCCTCATTGGTGGATGGAGTGACTTGCATGTCATTGTCCTCCATGGTTGTGTTCTGTGCAGTCTTCTGGTCCTCATTGGTGGATGGAGGGACTTGCATGTCATTGTCCTCCATGGTTGTGTTCTGTACAGTCTTCTGGTCATCATTGGTGGATGGAGTGACTTGTTTTTGTTCATCCGCCATCATTTTATCCAGTTCAGCCCTACATCTGTTGATGCCACTGCCCCTTGGATGATGGCGACAAGGTCCTCTGATGATGTAAGTGCCCCTTGGATGGTGGCAACGAGGCTCTCTGTTAATGCCACTGCCCCTCGGATGGTGGCGACAAGGCTTTCTGATGATGTAAGTGCCCCTTGGATGGTAGCAATGAGGCTCTCCATTAATGCCACTGCCCTTCGGTCTGACTGCAGTATTGTTGTCCTTAGTGGATGGACTGGCTGCAGTATTGTTGTCCTCGGTGGATGGACTGGCTGCAGTATTATTGTCCTCAGTAGATGGACTGGCTGCAGTAATGTTGTCCTCCATATTCTCAGAATGTACAGTCTTTTGGTCCTCATTGGTTGATGGAGTGACTTTGTTTTGTTCGTCCTCCATCATTTTATCCAGTTCAGCTTTACTGATGTATGGAATCCGTATGTAAGGCTGTCTGATGTTGACACGTTCTTCAATTTTTCCTGGAGAGAGAAGAAAACAGTTATTTGGATTGGTGATTGTGATTTTATGGCGTCGGAAGGGCCAGATTCTGCCTATGGCAGCCCTGATCCTCTTCCCTATTGCCCTGGCTCCTCCCTTATTAGGGGCGATAGTGGTGGGCGGTTCATTTGTCGGGTGCTCCCCTGTTAATGGGCGCACGTTTAGTAATAAAACTGAATTTTCTTGTTTGTTCTTCATAAGATTCTTCGCTTTGTAACCGTTATGTCTCTGACATCGTGTCATTGTTCTCATAGAACAAGTAACGCTGCAGAGTGAGATAAATCGCTTCATGCCCGGTCAGAATACACTCAGCAAATGAGCTGCAGGTGCGGTGTGATTCTATATATGGGCACAGGGAGGGGGGTCACACTATGACATCATAGTATGCAGCATAGGTCACATGACCTTGCCGCTGCAGCCAATGGCTGCAGCAGCATAGGTCACATGACCTTGCTGCTGCAGCCAATGGCTGCAGCAGCATAGGTCACATGACCTTGCTGCTGTAGCCAATGGCTGCAGCAGCATAGGTCACATGACCTTGCTGCTGCAGCAGCATAGGTCACATGACTTTGCTGCTGCAGCCAATGGCTGCACCACAACATCTGGTAAACAATGCTATTGGACCTTCTATGTCGGGTTTAATTAGGCAATTATTTTATCAATAAAAGAAATCTGGGACATCATTTGCTTATTTTTCATCAGTTTTCTCCATGTTTTCTGTTATGCAAGCCCATAATAAAACCATTTTATCCCTGTCTATAGACTGAATTCTCACAGCTTTACTAGCTGGATGGGCTGTTCTATTTTTAGCTCCAACTGAAAAATTCAAATCTGCCATTTTGGTAATAACTGTCAGTTTAAAAAAAAACAAAAAACTTTATTCTGGTGTGCGTGAGGTCAATGTACAAAGATAACACATCACCATTATTGTATAAACATTATTAATTATTATAAATTAATTTATTTATTTTTTCTTTTGAGATTTTTGGGGTTATTATTCACTATTAAATGGGAGAAGAAAAAAAAACGATTTCTTTTCATTTCTGTTATAAATCATTGTAAATAATAAGCAATTCAAAACTGTGTCTTTGCTTTGCAAAACTGCTTTAACTGGGGCATGCATCTAAGATTTTTTGTTTTTAATTTGTAACTTGGCCACTTTTTAACCACTTGCTTACTGGGCACTTAAACCCCCCTCATGCCCAGACCAATTTTCAGCTTTCAGTGCTCTCACACTTTGAATGACAATTACTCAGTCATGCAACACTGTAACCAAATGATTTTTTTGTCCTTTTCTTCATACCAACAGAGCTTTCTTTTGGTGGTATTTGCTCACCTCTCGGTTTTTATTTTCTGCGCTATAAATGAAAAAAGACCGAAAATTTGGGAAAAAAATGAATTTTTCTTTGTTTCTGTGATAAAATTTAGCAAATTAGCAATTTTTCTTCATAAATTTTGGCCGCAATTTATACTACTACACATCTTTGGTAAAAATAACCCAAATTATTGCATATTATATGATCGGTGTGAAATTTATAGAGTCTACAAGCTATGGTGCAAATCATAAAGATTTGCAAAAAAAGATCACATCTGATGTACTAAGGCCTAACTCCATTCTTGAGACCCTAACAAGCCAGGAAAGTACAAATGCCCCCCAAATGACCCCTTTTTGGAAAGTAGACATTCCAATGTATTTAGTAAGAGGCATGGTGAGTTATTTTAAGTTGCCATTTTTTCCCGCAATTCTTTGCATAATTAAGATATTTTTTTTTTCACAAAATTGTCATTTTAATAGCTAATTTCTCCCACACGGAATGTGCATACCACAAATAACACCCCAAAATACATACTCCTACTCCTCCTGAGTATAATGATACCACATGTGTGAGACTTTTACACAGCCTGACCACATACAGAGGCCTAATTTTGAAGTAGCACCTTTAGGCATTCTAGGAGCATCAATTACACATTTCATTTCTCAACCACCTATTACAGTTTTGAAGGCCCTGGAACACCAGGGCAATGGAAATGTCCAGAAAATGACTCCATTTTGGAAAGCTAACACCCCAACGTATAATCTATGAGGCATAATGAGTCTTTTCAATGGTTCATTTTTTTCCAGAAGTTTTTGGAAAATGTGAAAAAAATGAAAACGCATTTTTTTTTACACAAAGTTGTCCGTTTATAAGATATTTCCAACGCATAGCATTTACATAGCAAAAATAACACCCCAAAATGCATTCTACTACTCCTCCTGAGTATGGCAATACCACATGTGTGAGACGTTTACACAGCCTGGCCACATACAGAGGCGCAACATGCAAGGAACACCGTCGGGCGTTCCAGGGACACATAGCCTGCACATACTAAGAATTACACCCCCAAATACATTATGCTGAGCAGAGGGTAAAGAAAAGATTACCTGTGGTTTTAGAAGCGCAGTTGTCCACAGGAGGATATCACTGGTCCAGGCAGCAGGCAGGGACTTGGTCAGCAACAGCGAACACAATTTTTCAGGCAGCAGGCAGGGATACTGTCCATATACAGTCCAGGGTCAGTGCAGAGATGTCAGCAGAGATGTCAACTAACAATCCTCCCTCCCAAACACACACAGAAAGGAGAGGAGAGAGGGTGCGACCTGCGCCTCCTCTCCCCACCCCTACCCCTCTGTGTCTGCCCACACTCCAATCCCCGGCGCTGTGCCTCAGAATAGGAAAGTAAGTTTGGGCTGGAAATTTGAAGTCCAGCAGCCTCAGATACATCTGGATGAGAGGTGCTGACTGCCAAGGGGTGAGTGAGCTCACCATCCATCCCCCTTCTCTCTCCTGCATCTGAGTGAGTACACTAAGGTAAATCAGGGTTCTCCGAGCACCTTTTACATCAGAGTTCCCCTTTACATCACCGTCAGACCTAGTGTGCCGGAAAGTCCGGTCATGTGTACAAGGCATTAGAGACATGGAGCGTAAGCTGCAGAGCTGCTCCAAGGCACCCCAATATTTCTTAAGTCCTAGCTCACCAGCCAATCTGCTACCAACCAAATTACAAGAGTTAGGACTACAGATAATATTGGGGTACCTTGGAGTGGCTCTGCAGCTTCCGCATGTAATTGCAAGTGTGTGCTAACTAAACCCCTGTTTTTAATGCAAACTGTTAGACAGGACCATTTGTTTGGTAGCAGATTGGCTGGCTAGTTGAGCTGGTTGGTGTTGATTTACATGCAATGCCCTTCCACCCATGGGCTATTTGCTGTGAAGGCCAGTTATAGGTGGGGGCAGTGGGCAGTTGTTTTTTACTGATTAATTTGAGAGGGACATTCTTTCCTTTGACCACCAATGTAAGGAGTCATCCCTCCCACTGACTCCTATGAAAATTATTTTTGGGTTCCCCTGGTGTACAAGGGTGGATAAAGGTTCATATAGGGTGTCGGCATAAAAAAAGGGTAGAACTGACAGCTGCCCAGAGCCCCAGACTACACGCCATACACATGGCCTATACCAGTGATGGCGAACCTTGGCACCCCAGATGTTTTGGAACTACATTTCCCATGATGCTCAACTACACTGCAGAGTGCATGAGCATCATGGGAAATGTAGTTCCAAAACATCTGGGGTGCCAAGGTTCGCCATCACTGGCCTATACCTGCAAACATTATACCTTCTGCCATAATATGACTCATTTACAGAGACTAGACTTCTGGTGTTTCCTACCGCCATCCCATGGCTGAAGGGGGATCTAGTGGTGAAGTATGGGGCAAAATTCTTCACCCTGCTGTCATTCCTCATTATATTTATTATTAGAGAAAGGAAGAAAAAAACCTTCGGATACAAAGACAATTAAGGTACGACCAATCTTTATTGGAGATAAATCCATAGAAGGAAATGATTGTCGGGCTTCGGAGAACATTGGAGATCAGTCACGGTTATCCTAGGACTCCTCAAAGGCAGAGCCTTTTTACACCCCTAAACCTTCAGATGATTCAGAGGAAGGCGAAAAAAAACCCCAGTCAGAGTGGCTCCAAGGGGGGAAAAAATTCCTTCCTGACCCCCTAAGGCGATCGGATTGTCCCTGAATCATCTGTCTAGGGTGCCCAGTTCATCTCCTCTACATATGCTATGTATGATGCTATGCAGGGATGCTATTAGAAATCACAGGATCCTGGTTAGCCTACCTGATGCCGCCCCCCCCCCCCCCCATGCAAAAATACCAAAACAAAAATCCCTTCTTCTAGCACAACCCCCGCTAAATTACCCTTCCCATGACAAATTCCTCCTCCCTACCCAAATCCCCCCAGCAGTAATTCCCCACCCCCCCTCCTAACACACACAAACATCCCCTCTCCTGGCACAGACATCCCCTCTCGTGACGCCCCCCCCTGCAAAAAAAAACCCCTTTCCTAGCACAACCCCCTCTAAATTACCCTTCCCAGCATAACATTTTTCCTCTCTACCCAAATCCCACCCAGCACAAACATCTCCTCTTCTGGCACAGACAGACATATCCTCTCCTGGTTCAAACCCCCCCCCCCCCCCCATACCCTCCTAGCACATTCATTTACGGATGACTGCCTCTCGGATGGTGGTGATGAGGCTCTGTGTTGATGTCACTGCCCCTCGGATGGTGGCGACGGGGCTCTGCCCTCGAATGGTGGCGGCGAGGTTCTCTGTTGATGTCACTGCCCCTTAGATGGTGGTGACGGGGCTCTCTGTTTATGTCACTGCCTCTCGGATGGTGGTGACGAGGCTCTGTGTTGATATGACCGCTCCTCAGATGGTGGCGACAGGGCTCTGCCCTCGAATGGTGGTGATGAGGTTCCCTGTTGATGTCACTTCTCCTTG
The DNA here is from genome assembly GCF_037356315.1 of Lithobates pipiens. Taxonomy (NCBI): domain Eukaryota; kingdom Metazoa; phylum Chordata; class Amphibia; order Anura; family Ranidae; genus Lithobates; species Lithobates pipiens. The sequence continues at coordinate 469,742,816 of NW_027507903.1, read as the reverse complement.
AATGATGGCAACGAGGTTCTCTGTCACTGCCCCTCGGATGGTGGTGACGAGGCTCTGTGTTGATATCACTGCCCCTCAGATGGTGGCGACGAGGCTCTGCCCTCAAATAGGGGCGTTGAGGTTCTCTGTCGATGTCACTTCCTCTCGGATGGTGGCGACAAGGTTCTCTGATGATGTAAGTGCCCCTTGGATGGTGGCAACTCTGCTCTCTGTCGATGCCACTGCGCCTCGGATGGTGGCGACAAGGCTCTCTGATGATGTAAGTGCCCCTTGGATGGTGGCAACGAGGTCTGGCTGCAGTATTGCTGTCCTCGGTGGATGGACTAGCTGCAGTATTGTCCTCACTGGATGGACTGGCTACAGCATCTTTGTCCTCGGTAGATAGACTGGCTGCAGTATTTTTGTCCTCATTGGATGGACTGTCTGCAGTATTGTTGTCCTCCATAGTCTCAGTGGATGCAGTCTTCTGGTCCTCATTGGTGGATGGAGTGACTTGCATGTCATTGTCCTTCGTGGTTGTAGGTATTCACTGGTGGATGGAATGACTTGTATGTCATTGTCCTCCATGGTTGTGTTCTGTGCAAGTCTTCTGGTCCCTCATTGGTGGATGGAGTGGACTTGCATGTCATTGTCCTTCCATGGTTGTGTTCTGTGCAGTCTTCTGGTCCTCATTGGTGGATGGAGGGACTTGCATGTCATTGTCCTCCATGGTTGCGTTCTGTACAGTCTTCTGGTCATCATTGGAGGGATGGAGTGACTTGTTTTTGTTTATCCGCCATCATTTTGGCGGATGGGAGTGACTTGCATGTCATTGTCCTCCATGTTGCGTTCTGTACAGTCTTCTGGGTCCCCGTTGGTGGATGGAATGATTTGTATGTCATTGTCCTCCATGGTTGTGTTCTGTGCAGTCTTCTGGTCCTCATTGGTGGATGGAGTGACTTGCATGTCATTGTCCTTCGTGGTTGTGTTCTGTGCAGTCTTCTGGTCCTCATTGGTGGATGGAATGACTTGTATGTCATTGTCCTCCATGGTTGTGTTCATGTGCAGTCTTCTGGTCCTCATTGGTGGATTGAGGGACCTTGCATGTCATTGTCCTCCATGGTTGCGTTCTGTACAGTCTTCTGGTCATCATTGGTGGATGGAGTGACTTGTTTTGTTTATCCGCCATCATTTTGGCGGATGGAGTGACTTGCATGTCATTGTCCTCCATGGTTGCGTTCTGTACAGTTCTTCTGGTCCCCGTTGGTGGATGGAATGACTTGTATGTCATTGTCCCTCCATGGTTGTGTTCTGTGCAGTCTTCTGGTCCTCATTGGTGGATGGAGTGACTTGCATGTCATTGTCCTTCGTGGTTGTGTTCTGTGCAGTCTTCTGGTCCTCATTGGTGGATGGAATGACTTGTATGTCATTGTCCTCCATGGTTGTGTTCTGTGCAGTCTTCTGGTCCTCATTGGTGGATGGAGTGACTTGCATGTCATTGTCCTTTGTGGTTGTGTTCTGTGCAGTCTTCTGGTCCTCATTGGTGGATGGAGGGACTTGCTTGTCATTGTCCTCCATGGTTGCGTTCTGTACAGTCTTCTGGTCAATCATTGGTGGATGGAGTGACTTGTTTTTGTTTATTCCGCCATCATTTTATCCCAGTTCAAGCCCTACATCTGTTGATGCCACTGCCCCTCGGATGATGGCGACAAGGGTCCTTCTGATGATGTAAGTGCCCCTTGGATGGTGGCAACGAGGCTCTCTGTTAATGCCACTGCCCCTCAGATGGTGGCGACGAGGCCTTTGCCCTTGAATGGTGGTGACGAGGCTCTGCCCTCAAATGGTGGCGTCGAGGTTTTCTGTTGATGTCACTTCCTCTCGTGATGGTGGCGACAAGGTTCTCTGATGATGTAAGTCCCCCTTGGATGGTGGCAACTCTGCTCTCTGTCGAGCCACTGCCCCTCGGATGGTGGCGACAAGGTTCTCTGATGATGTAAGTGCCCCTTGGATGGTGACAATGAGGTCTGGCTGCAGTATTGCTGTCCTCGGTGGATGGACTAGCTGCAGTATTGTCCTCACTGGATGGACTGGCTATAGCATCTTTGTCCTCGGTGGATAGACTGGCTGCAGTATTTTTGTCCTCATTGGATGGACTGTCTGCAGTATTGTTGTCCTCCATAGTCTCAGACTCTGCAGTTTTCTGGTCCTATTGGTGGAATGGAGTGACTTGCATGTCATTGTCCTCCATGGTTGTGTTCTGTGCAGTCTTCTGGTCCTCATTGGTGGATGGAGGGACTTGCATGTCATTGTCCTCCATGGTTGTGTTCTGTACAGTCTTCTGGTCATCATTGGTGGATGGAGTGACTTGTTTTTGTTCATCCGCCATCATTTTATCCAGTTCAGCCCTACATCTGTTGATGCCACTGCCCCTTGGATGATGGCGACAAGGTCCTCTGATGATGTAAGTGCCCCTTGGATGGTGGCAACGAGGCTCTCTGTTAATGCCACTGCCCCTCGGATGGTGGCGACAAGGCTTTCTGATGATGTAAGTGCCCCTTGGATGGTAGCAATGAGGCTCTCCATTAATGCCACTGCCCTTCGGTCTGACTGCAGTATTGTTGTCCTTAGTGGATGGACTGGCTGCAGTATTGTTGTCCTCGGTGGATGGACTGGCTGCAGTATTATTGTCCTCAGTAGATGGACTGGCTGCAGTAATGTTGTCCTCCATATTCTCAGAATGTACAGTCTTTTGGTCCTCATTGGTTGATGGAGTGACTTTGTTTTGTTCGTCCTCCATCATTTTATCCAGTTCAGCTTTACTGATGTATGGAATCCGTATGTAAGGCTGTCTGATGTTGACACGTTCTTCAATTTTTCCTGGAGAGAGAAGAAAACAGTTATTTGGATTGGTGATTGTGATTTTATGGCGTCGGAAGGGCCAGATTCTGCCTATGGCAGCCCTGATCCTCTTCCCTATTGCCCTGGCTCCTCCCTTATTAGGGGCGATAGTGGTGGGCGGTTCATTTGTCGGGTGCTCCCCTGTTAATGGGCGCACGTTTAGTAATAAAACTGAATTTTCTTGTTTGTTCTTCATAAGATTCTTCGCTTTGTAACCGTTATGTCTCTGACATCGTGTCATTGTTCTCATAGAACAAGTAACGCTGCAGAGTGAGATAAATCGCTTCATGCCCGGTCAGAATACACTCAGCAAATGAGCTGCAGGTGCGGTGTGATTCTATATATGGGCACAGGGAGGGGGGTCACACTATGACATCATAGTATGCAGCATAGGTCACATGACCTTGCCGCTGCAGCCAATGGCTGCAGCAGCATAGGTCACATGACCTTGCTGCTGCAGCCAATGGCTGCAGCAGCATAGGTCACATGACCTTGCTGCTGTAGCCAATGGCTGCAGCAGCATAGGTCACATGACCTTGCTGCTGCAGCAGCATAGGTCACATGACTTTGCTGCTGCAGCCAATGGCTGCACCACAACATCTGGTAAACAATGCTATTGGACCTTCTATGTCGGGTTTAATTAGGCAATTATTTTATCAATAAAAGAAATCTGGGACATCATTTGCTTATTTTTCATCAGTTTTCTCCATGTTTTCTGTTATGCAAGCCCATAATAAAACCATTTTATCCCTGTCTATAGACTGAATTCTCACAGCTTTACTAGCTGGATGGGCTGTTCTATTTTTAGCTCCAACTGAAAAATTCAAATCTGCCATTTTGGTAATAACTGTCAGTTTAAAAAAAAACAAAAAACTTTATTCTGGTGTGCGTGAAGTCAATGTACAAAGATAACACATCACCATTATTGTATAAACATTATTAATTATTATAAATTAATTTATTTATTTTTTCTTTTGAGATTTTTGGGGTTATTATTCACTATTAAATGGGAGAAGAAAAAAAAACGATTTCTTTTCATTTCTGTTATAAATCATTGTAAATAATAAGCAATTCAAAACTGTGTCTTTGCTTTGCAAAACTGCTTTAACTGGGGCATGCATCTAAGATTTTTTGTTTTTAATTTGTAACTTGGCCACTTTTTAACCACTTGCTTACTGGGCACTTAAACCCCCCTCATGCCCAGACCAATTTTCAGCTTTCAGTGCTCTCACACTTTGAATGACAATTACTCAGTCATGCAACACTGTAACCAAATGATTTTTTTGTCCTTTTCTTCATACCAACAGAGCTTTCTTTTGGTGGTATTTGCTCACCTCTCGGTTTTTATTTTCTGCGCTATAAATGAAAAAAGACCGAAAATTTGGGAAAAAAATGAATTTTTCTTTGTTTCTGTGATAAAATTTAGCAAATTAGCAATTTTTCTTCATAAATTTTGGCCGCAATTTATACTACTACACATCTTTGGTAAAAATAACCCAAATTATTGCATATTATATGATCGGTGTGAAATTTATAGAGTCTACAAGCTATGGTGCAAATCATAAAGATTTGCAAAAAAAGATCACATCTGATGTACTAAGGCCTAACTCCATTCTTGAGACCCTAACAAGCCAGGAAAGTACAAATGCCCCCCAAATGACCCCTTTTTGGAAAGTAGACATTCCAATGTATTTAGTAAGAGGCATGGTGAGTTATTTTAAGTTGCCATTTTTTCCCGCAATTCTTTGCATAATTAAGATATTTTTTTTTTCACAAAATTGTCATTTTAATAGCTAATTTCTCCCACACGGAATGTGCATACCACAAATAACACCCCAAAATACATACTCCTACTCCTCCTGAGTATAATGATACCACATGTGTGAGACTTTTACACAGCCTGACCACATACAGAGGCCTAATTTTGAAGTAGCACCTTTAGGCATTCTAGGAGCATAAATTACACATTTCATTTCTCAACCACCTATTACAGTTTTGAAGGCCCTGGAACACCAGGGCAATGGAAATGTCCAGAAAATGACTCCATTTTGGAAAGCTAACACCCCAACGTATAATCTATGAGGCATAATGAGTCTTTTCAATGGTTCATTTTTTTCCAGAAGTTTTTGGAAAATGTGAAAAAAATGAAAACGCATTTTTTTTTACACAAAGTTGTCCGTTTATAAGATATTTCCAACGCATAGCATTTACATAGCAAAAATAACACCCCAAAATGCATTCTACTACTCCTCCTGAGTATGGCAATACCACATGTGTGAGACGTTTACACAGCCTGGCCACATACAGAGGCGCAACATGCAAGGAACACCGTCGGGCGTTCCAGGGACACATAGCCTGCACATACTAAGAATTACACCCCCAAATACATTATGCTGAGCAGAGGGTAAAGAAAAGATTACCTGTGGTTTTAGAAGCGCAGTTGTCCACAGGAGGATATCACTGGTCCAGGCAGCAGGCAGGGACTTGGTCAGCAACAGCGAACACAATTTTTCAGGCAGCAGGCAGGGATACTGTCCATATACAGTCCAGGGTCAGTGCAGAGATGTCAGCAGAGATGTCAACTAACAATCCTCCCTCCCAAACACACACAGAAAGGAGAGGAGAGAGGGTGCGACCTGCGCCTCCTCTCCCCACCCCTACCCCTCTGTGTCTGCCCACACTCCAATCCCCGGCGCTGTGCCTCAGAATAGGAAAGTAAGTTTGGGCTGGAAATTTGAAGTCCAGCAGCCTCAGATACATCTGGATGAGAGGTGCTGACTGCCAAGGGGTGAGTGAGCTCACCATCCATCCCCCTTCTCTCTCCTGCATCTGAGTGAGTACACTAAGGTAAATCAGGGTTCTCCGAGCACCTTTTACATCAGAGTTCCCCTTTACATCACCGTCAGACCTAGTGTGCCGGAAAGTCCGGTCATGTGTACAAGGCATTAGAGACATGGAGCGTAAGCTGCAGAGCTGCTCCAAGGCACCCCAATATTTCTTAAGTCCTAGCTCACCAGCCAATCTGCTACCAACCAAATTACAAGAGTTAGGACTACAGATAATATTGGGGTACCTTGGAGTGGCTCTGCAGCTTCCGCATGTAATTGCAAGTGTGTGCTAACTAAACCCCTGTTTTTAATGCAAACTGTTAGACAGGACCATTTGTTTGGTAGCAGATTGGCTGGCTAGTTGAGCTGGTTGGTGTTGATTTACATGCAATGCCCTTCCACCCATGGGCTATTTGCTGTGAAGGCCAGTTATAGGTGGGGGCAGTGGGCAGTTGTTTTTTACTGATTAATTTGAGAGGGACATTCTTTCCTTTGACCACCAATGTAAGGAGTCATCCCTCCCACTGACTCCTATGAAAATTATTTTTGGGTTCCCCTGGTGTACAAGGGTGGATAAAGGTTCATATAGGGTGTCGGCATAAAAAAAGGGTAGAACTGACAGCTGCCCAGAGCCCCAGACTACACGCCATACACATGGCCTATACCAGTGATGGCGAACCTTGGCACCCCAGATGTTTTGGAACTACATTTCCCATGATGCTCAACTACACTGCAGAGTGCATGAGCATCATGGGAAATGTAGTTCCAAAACATCTGGGGTGCCAAGGTTCGCCATCACTGGCCTATACCTGCAAACATTATACCTTCTGCCATAATATGACTCATTTACAGAGACTAGACTTCTGGTGTTTCCTACCGCCATCCCATGGCTGAAGGGGGATCTAGTGGTGAAGTATGGGGCAAAATTCTTCACCCTGCTGTCATTCCTCATTATATTTATTATTAGAGAAAGGAAGAAAAAAACCTTCGGATACAAAGACAATTAAGGTACGACCAATCTTTATTGGAGATAAATCCATAGAAGGAAATGATTGTCGGGCTTCGGAGAACATTGGAGATCAGTCACGGTTATCCTAGGACTCCTCAAAGGCAGAGCCTTTTTACACCCCTAAACCTTCAGATGATTCAGAGGAAGGCGAAAAAAAACCCCAGTCAGAGTGGCTCCAAGGGGGGAAAAAATTCCTTCCTGACCCCCTAAGGCGATCGGATTGTCCCTGAATCATCTGTCTAGGGTGCCCAGTTCATCTCCTCTACATATGCTATGTATGATGCTATGTATGATGCTATGCAGGGATGCTATTAGAAATCACAGGATCCTGGTTAGCCTACCTGATGCCGCCCCCCCCCCCCCCCATGCAAAAATACCAAAACAAAAATCCCTTCTTCTAGCACAACCCCCGCTAAATTACCCTTCCCATGACAAATTCCTCCTCCCTACCCAAATCCCCCCAGCAGTAATTCCCCACCCCCCCTCCTAACACACACAAACATCCCCTCTCCTGGCACAGACATCCCCTCTCGTGACGCCCCCCCCTGCAAAAAAAACCCCCTTTCCTAGCACAACCCCCTCTAAATTACCCTTCCCAGCATAACATTTTTCCTCTCTACCCAAATCCCACCCAGCACAAACATCTCCTCTTCTGGCACAGACAGACATATCCTCTCCTGGTTCAAACCCCCCCCCCCCCCATACCCTCCTAGCACATTCATTTACGGATGACTGCCTCTCGGATGGTGGTGATGAGGCTCTGTGTTGATGTCACTGCCCCTCGGATGGTGGCGACGGGGCTCTGCCCTCGAATGGTGGCGGCGAGGTTCTCTGTTGATGTCACTGCCCCTTAGATGGTGGTGACGGGGCTCTCTGTTTATGTCACTGCCTCTCGGATGGTGGTGACGAGGCTCTGTGTTGATATGACCGCTCCTCAGATGGTGGCGACAGGGCTCTGCCCTCGAATGGTGGTGATGAGGTTCCCTGTTGATGTCACTTCTCCTTGAATGATGGCAACGAGGTTCTCTGTCACTGCCCCTCGGATGGTGGTGACGAGGCTCTGTGTTGATATCACTGCCCCTCAGATGGTGGCGACGAGGCTCTGCCCTCAAATAGGGGCGTTGAGGTTCTCTGTCGATGTCACTTCCTCTCGGATGGTGGCGACAAGGTTCTCTGATGATGTAAGTGCCCCTTGGATGGTGGCAACTCTGCTCTCTGTCGATGCCACTGCGCCTCGGATGGTGGCGACAAGGCTCTCTGATGATGTAAGTGCCCCTTGGATGGTGGCAACGAGGTCTGGCTGCAGTATTGCTGTCCTCGGTGGATGGACTAGCTGCAGTATTGTCCTCACTGGATGGACTGGCTACAGCATCTTTGTCCTCGGTAGATAGACTGGCTGCAGTATTTTTGTCCTCATTGGATGGACTGTCTGCAGTATTGTTGTCCTCCATAGTCTCAGTGGATGCAGTCTTCTGGTCCTCATTGGTGGATGGAGTGACTTGCATGTCATTGTCCTTCGTGGTTGTGTTCTGTGCAGTCTTCTGGTCCTCACTGGTGGATGGAATGACTTGTATGTCATTGTCCTCCATGGTTGTGTTCTGTGCAGTCTTCTGGTCCTCATTGGTGGATGGAGTGACTTGCATGTCATTGTCCTTCATGGTTGTGTTCTGTGCAGTCTTCTGGTCCTCATTGGTGGATGGAGGGACTTGCATGTCATTGTCCTCCATGGTTGCGTTCTGTACAGTCTTCTGGTCATCATTGGTGGATGGAGTGACTTGTTTTTGTTTATCCGCCATCATTTTGGCGGATGGAGTGACTTGCATGTCATTGTCCTCCATGGTTGCGTTCTGTACAGTCTTCTGGTCCCCGTTGGTGGATGGAATGATTTGTATGTCATTGTCCTCCATGGTTGTGTTCTGTGCAGTCTTCTGGTCCTCATTGGTGGATGGAGTGACTTGCATGTCATTGTCCTTCGTGGTTGTGTTCTGTGCAGTCTTCTGGTCCTCATTGGTGGATGGAATGACTTGTATGTCATTGTCCTCCATGGTTGTGTTCTGTGCAGTCTTCTGGTCCTCATTGGTGGATTGAGGGACTTGCATGTCATTGTCCTCCATGGTTGCGTTCTGTACAGTCTTCTGGTCATCATTGGTGGATGGAGTGACTTGTTTTTGTTTATCCGCCATCATTTTGGCGGATGGAGTGACTTGCATGTCATTGTCCTCCATGGTTGCGTTCTGTACAGTCTTCTGGTCCCCGTTGGTGGATGGAATGACTTGTATGTCATTGTCCTCCATGGTTGTGTTCTGTGCAGTCTTCTGGTCCTCATTGGTGGATGGAGTGACTTGCATGTCATTGTCCTTCGTGGTTGTGTTCTGTGCAGTCTTCTGGTCCTCATTGGTGGATGGAATGACTTGTATGTCATTGTCCTCCATGGTTGTGTTCTGTGCAGTCTTCTGGTCCTCATTGGTGGATGGAGTGACTTGCATGTCATTGTCCTTTGTGGTTGTGTTCTGTGCAGTCTTCTGGTCCTCATTGGTGGATGGAGGGACTTGCATGTCATTGTCCTCCATGGTTGCGTTCTGTACAGTCTTCTGGTCATCATTGGTGGATGGAGTGACTTGTTTTTGTTTATCCGCCATCATTTTATCCAGTTCAGCCCTACATCTGTTGATGCCACTGCCCCTCGGATGATGGCGACAAGGTCCTCTGATGATGTAAGTGCCCCTTGGATGGTGGCAACGAGGCTCTCTGTTAATGCCACTGCCCCTCAGATGGTGGCGACGAGGCTTTGCCCTTGAATGGTGGTGACGAGGCTCTGCCCTCAAATGGTGGCGTCGAGGTTTTCTGTTGATGTCACTTCCTCTCGGATGGTGGCGACAAGGTTCTCTGATGATGTAAGTCCCCCTTGGATGGTGGCAACTCTGCTCTCTGTCGATGCCACTGCCCCTCGGATGGTGGCGACAAGGTTCTCTGATGATGTAAGTGCCCCTTGGATGGTGACAATGAGGTCTGGCTGCAGTATTGCTGTCCTCGGTGGATGGACTAGCTGCAGTATTGTCCTCACTGGATGGACTGGCTATAGCATCTTTGTCCTCGGTGGATAGACTGGCTGCAGTATTTTTGTCCTCATTGGATGGACTGTCTGCAGTATTGTTGTCCTCCATAGTCTCAGACTCTGCAGTTTTCTGGTCCTCATTGGTGGATGGAGTGACTTGCATGTCATTGTCCTCCATGGTTGTGTTCTGTGCAGTCTTCTGGTCCTCATTGGTGGATGGAGGGACTTGCATGTCATTGTCCTCCATGGTTGTGTTCTGTACAGTCTTCTGGTCATCATTGGTGGATGGAGTGACTTGTTTTTGTTCATCCGCCATCATTTTATCCAGTTCAGCCCTACATCTGTTGATGCCACTGCCCCTTGGATGATGGCGACAAGGTCCTCTGATGATGTAAGTGCCCCTTGGATGGTGGCAACGAGGCTCTCTGTTAATGCCACTGCCCCTCGGATGGTGGCGACAAGGCTTTCTGATGATGTAAGTGCCCCTTGGATGGTAGCAATGAGGCTCTCCATTAATGCCACTGCCCTTCGGTCTGACTGCAGTATTGTTGTCCTTAGTGGATGGACTGGCTGCAGTATTGTTGTCCTCGGTGGATGGACTGGCTGCAGTATTATTGTCCTCAGTAGATGGACTGGCTGCAGTAATGTTGTCCTCCATATTCTCAGAATGTACAGTCTTTTGGTCCTCATTGGTTGATGGAGTGACTTTGTTTTGTTCGTCCTCCATCATTTTATCCAGTTCAGCTTTACTGATGTATGGAATCCGTATGTAAGGCTGTCTGATGTTGACACGTTCTTCAATTTTTCCTGGAGAGAGAAGAAAACAGTTATTTGGATTGGTGATTGTGATTTTATGGCGTCGGAAGGGCCAGATTCTGCCTATGGCAGCCCTGATCCTCTTCCCTATTGCCCTGGCTCCTCCCTTATTAGGGGCGATAGTGGTGGGCGGTTCATTTGTCGGGTGCTCCCCTGTTAATGGGCGCACGTTTAGTAATAAAACTGAATTTTCTTGTTTGTTCTTCATAAGATTCTTCGCTTTGTAACCGTTATGTCTCTGACATCGTGTCATTGTTCTCATAGAACAAGTAACGCTGCAGAGTGAGATAAATCGCTTCATGCCCGGTCAGAATACACTCAGCAAATGAGCTGCAGGTGCGGTGTGATTCTATATATGGGCACAGGGAGGGGGGTCACACTATGACATCATAGTATGCAGCATAGGTCACATGACCTTGCCGCTGCAGCCAATGGCTGCAGCAGCATAGGTCACATGACCTTGCTGCTGCAGCCAATGGCTGCAGCAGCATAGGTCACATGACCTTGCTGCTGTAGCCAATGGCTGCAGCAGCATAGGTCACATGACCTTGCTGCTGCAGCAGCATAGGTCACATGACTTTGCTGCTGCAGCCAATGGCTGCACCACAACATCTGGTAAACAATGCTATTGGACCTTCTATGTCGGGTTTAATTAGGCAATTATTTTATCAATAAAAGAAATCTGGGACATCATTTGCTTATTTTTCATCAGTTTTCTCCATGTTTTCTGTTATGCAAGCCCATAATAAAACCATTTTATCCCTGTCTATAGACTGAATTCTCACAGCTTTACTAGCTGGATGGGCTGTTCTATTTTTAGCTCCAACTGAAAAATTCAAATCTGCCATTTTGGTAATAACTGTCAGTTTAAAAAAAAACAAAAAACTTTATTCTGGTGTGCGTGAGGTCAATGTACAAAGATAACACATCACCATTATTGTATAAACATTATTAATTATTATAAATTAATTTATTTATTTTTTCTTTTGAGATTTTTGGGGTTATTATTCACTATTAAATGGGAGAAGAAAAAAAAACGATTTCTTTTCATTTCTGTTATAAATCATTGTAAATAATAAGCAATTCAAAACTGTGTCTTTGCTTTGCAAAACTGCTTTAACTGGGGCATGCATCTAAGATTTTTTGTTTTTAATTTGTAACTTGGCCACTTTTTAACCACTTGCTTACTGGGCACTTAAACCCCCCTCATGCCCAGACCAATTTTCAGCTTTCAGTGCTCTCACACTTTGAATGACAATTACTCAGTCATGCAACACTGTAACCAAATGATTTTTTTGTCCTTTTCTTCATACCAACAGAGCTTTCTTTTGGTGGTATTTGCTCACCTCTCGGTTTTTATTTTCTGCGCTATAAATGAAAAAAGACCGAAAATTTGGGAAAAAAATGAATTTTTCTTTGTTTCTGTGATAAAATTTAGCAAATTAGCAATTTTTCTTCATAAATTTTGGCCGCAATTTATACTACTACACATCTTTGGTAAAAATAACCCAAATTATTGCATATTATATGATCGGTGTGAAATTTATAGAGTCTACAAGCTATGGTGCAAATCATAAAGATTTGCAAAAAAAGATCACATCTGATGTACTAAGGCCTAACTCCATTCTTGAGACCCTAACAAGCCAGGAAAGTACAAATGCCCCCCAAATGACCCCTTTTTGGAAAGTAGACATTCCAATGTATTTAGTAAGAGGCATGGTGAGTTATTTTAAGTTGCCATTTTTTCCCGCAATTCTTTGCATAATTAAGATATTTTTTTTTTCACAAAATTGTCATTTTAATAGCTAATTTCTCCCACACGGAATGTGCATACCACAAATAACACCCCAAAATACATACTCCTACTCCTCCTGAGTATAATGATACCACATGTGTGAGACTTTTACACAGCCTGACCACATACAGAGGCCTAATTTTGAAGTAGCACCTTTAGGCATTCTAGGAGCATAAATTACACATTTCATTTCTCAACCACCTATTACAGTTTTGAAGGCCCTGGAACACCAGGGCAATGGAAATGTCCAGAAAATGACTCCATTTTGGAAAGCTAACACCCCAACGTATAATCTATGAGGCATAATGAGTCTTTTCAATGGTTCATTTTTTTCCAGAAGTTTTTGGAAAATGTGAAAAAAATGAAAACGCATTTTTTTTTACACAAAGTTGTCCGTTTATAAGATATTTCCAACGCATAGCATTTACATAGCAAAAATAACACCCCAAAATGCATTCTACTACTCCTCCTGAGTATGGCAATACCACATGTGTGAGACGTTTACACAGCCTGGCCACATACAGAGGCGCAACATGCAAGGAACACCGTCGGGCGTTCCAGGGACACATAGCCTGCACATACTAAGAATTACACCCCCAAATACATTATGCTGAGCAGAGGGTAAAGAAAAGATTACCTGTGGTTTTAGAAGCGCAGTTGTCCACAGGAGGATATCACTGGTCCAGGCAGCAGGCAGGGACTTGGTCAGCAACAGCGAACACAATTTTTCAGGCAGCAGGCAGGGATACTGTCCATATACAGTCCAGGGTCAGTGCAGAGATGTCAGCAGAGATGTCAACTAACAATCCTCCCTCCCAAACACACACAGAAAGGAGAGGAGAGAGGGTGCGACCTGCGCCTCCTCTCCCCACCCCTACCCCTCTGTGTCTGCCCACACTCCAATCCCCGGCGCTGTGCCTCAGAATAGGAAAGTAAGTTTGGGCTGGAAATTTGAAGTCCAGCAGCCTCAGATACATCTGGATGAGAGGTGCTGACTGCCAAGGGGTGAGTGAGCTCACCATCCATCCCCCTTCTCTCTCCTGCATCTGAGTGAGTACACTAAGGTAAATCAGGGTTCTCCGAGCACCTTTTACATCAGAGTTCCCCTTTACATCACCGTCAGACCTAGTGTGCCGGAAAGTCCGGTCATGTGTACAAGGCATTAGAGACATGGAGCGTAAGCTGCAGAGCTGCTCCAAGGCACCCCAATATTTCTTAAGTCCTAGCTCACCAGCCAATCTGCTACCAACCAAATTACAAGAGTTAGGACTACAGATAATATTGGGGTACCTTGGAGTGGCTCTGCAGCTTCCGCATGTAATTGCAAGTGTGTGCTAACTAAACCCCTGTTTTTAATGCAAACTGTTAGACAGGACCATTTGTTTGGTAGCAGATTGGCTGGCTAGTTGAGCTGGTTGGTGTTGATTTACATGCAATGCCCTTCCACCCATGGGCTATTTGCTGTGAAGGCCAGTTATAGGTGGGGGCAGTGGGCAGTTGTTTTTTACTGATTAATTTGAGAGGGACATTCTTTCCTTTGACCACCAATGTAAGGAGTCATCCCTCCCACTGACTCCTATGAAAATTATTTTTGGGTTCCCCTGGTGTACAAGGGTGGATAAAGGTTCATATAGGGTGTCGGCATAAAAAAAGGGTAGAACTGACAGCTGCCCAGAGCCCCAGACTACACGCCATACACATGGCCTATACCAGTGATGGCGAACCTTGGCACCCCAGATGTTTTGGAACTACATTTCCCATGATGCTCAACTACACTGCAGAGTGCATGAGCATCATGGGAAATGTAGTTCCAAAACATCTGGGGTGCCAAGGTTCGCCATCACTGGCCTATACCTGCAAACATTATACCTTCTGCCATAATATGACTCATTTACAGAGACTAGACTTCTGGTGTTTCCTACCGCCATCCCATGGCTGAAGGGGGATCTAGTGGTGAAGTATGGGGCAAAATTCTTCACCCTGCTGTCATTCCTCATTATATTTATTATTAGAGAAAGGAAGAAAAAAACCTTCGGATACAAAGACAATTAAGGTACGACCAATCTTTATTGGAGATAAATCCATAGAAGGAAATGATTGTCGGGCTTCGGAGAACATTGGAGATCAGTCACGGTTATCCTAGGACTCCTCAAAGGCAGAGCCTTTTTACACCCCTAAACCTTCAGATGATTCAGAGGAAGGCGAAAAAAAACCCCAGTCAGAGTGGCTCCAAGGGGGGAAAAAATTCCTTCCTGACCCCCTAAGGCGATCGGATTGTCCCTGAATCATCTGTCTAGGGTGCCCAGTTCATCTCCTCTACATATGCTATGTATGATGCTATGTATGATGCTATGCAGGGATGCTATTAGAAATCACAGGATCCTGGTTAGCCTACCTGATGCCGCCCCCCCCCCCCCCCCATGCAAAAATACCAAAACAAAAATCCCTTCTTCTAGCACAACCCCCGCTAAATTACCCTTCCCATGACAAATTCCTCCTCCCTACCCAAATCCCCCCAGCAGTAATTCCCCACCCCCCCTCCTAACACACACAAACATCCCCTCTCCTGGCACAGACATCCCCTCTCGTGACGCCCCCCCCTGCAAAAAAAACCCCCTTTCCTAGCACAACCCCCTCTAAATTACCCTTCCCAGCATAACATTTTTCCTCTCTACCCAAATCCCACCCAGCACAAACATCTCCTCTTCTGGCACAGACAGACATATCCTCTCCTGGTTCAAACCCCCCCCCCCCATACCCTCCTAGCACATTCATTTACGGATGACTGCCTCTCGGATGGTGGTGATGAGGCTCTGTGTTGATGTCACTGCCCCTCGGATGGTGGCGACGGGGCTCTGCCCTCGAATGGTGGCGGCGAGGTTCTCTGTTGATGTCACTGCCCCTTAGATGGTGGTGACGGGGCTCTCTGTTTATGTCACTGCCTCTCGGATGGTGGTGACGAGGCTCTGTGTTGATATGACCGCTCCTCAGATGGTGGCGACAGGGCTCTGCCCTCGAATGGTGGTGATGAGGTTCCCTGTTGATGTCACTTCTCCTTGAATGATGGCAACGAGGTTCTCTGTCACTGCCCCTCGGATGGTGGTGACGAGGCTCTGTGTTGATATCACTGCCCCTCAGATGGTGGCGACGAGGCTCTGCCCTCAAATAGGGGCGTTGAGGTTCTCTGTCGATGTCACTTCCTCTCGGATGGTGGCGACAAGGTTCTCTGATGATGTAAGTGCCCCTTGGATGGTGGCAACTCTGCTCTCTGTCGATGCCACTGCCCCTCGGATGGTGGCGACAAGGCTCTCTGATGATGTAAGTGCCCCTTGGATGGTGGCAACGAGGTCTGGCTGCAGTATTGCTGTCCTCGGTGGATGGACTAACTGCAGTATTGTCCTCACTGGATGGACTGGCTACAGCATCTTTGTCCTCGGTAGATAGACTGGCTGCAGTATTTTTGTCCTCATTGGATGGACTGTCTGCAGTATTGTTGTCCTCCATAGTCTCAGTGGATGCAGTCTTCTGGTCCTCATTGGTGGATGGAGTGACTTGCATGTCATTGTCCTCCATGGTTGCGTTCTGTACAGTCTTCTGGTCCCCGTTGGTGGATGGAATGACTTGTATGTCATTGTCCTCCATGGTTGTGTTCTGTGCAGTCTTCTGGTCCTCATTGGTGGATGGAGTGACTTGCATGTCATTGTCCTTCGTGGTTGTGTTCTGTGCAGTCTTCTGGTCCTCATTGGTGGATGGAATGACTTGTATGTCATTGTCCTCCATGGTTGTGTTCTGTGCAGTCTTCTGGTCCTCATTGGTGGATTGAGGGACTTGCATGTCATTGTCCTCCATGGTTGCGTTCTGTACAGTCTTCTGGTCATCATTGGTGGATGGAGTGACTTGTTTTTGTTTATCCGCCATCATTTTGGCGGATGGAGTGACTTGCATGTCATTGTCCTCCATGGTTGCGTTCTGTACAGTCTTCTGGTCCCCGTTGGTGGATGGAATGACTTGTATGTCATTGTCCTCCATGGTTGTGTTCTGTGCAGTCTTCTGGTCCTCATTGGTGGATGGAGTGACTTGCATGTCATTGTCCTTCGTGGTTGTGTTCTGTGCAGTCTTCTGGTCCTCATTGGTGGATGGAGTGACTTGCATGTCATTGTCCTTCGTGGTTGTGTTCTGTGCAGTCTTCTGGTCCTCATTGGTGGATGGAATGACTTGTATGTCATTGTCCTCCATGGTTGTGTTCTGTGCAGTCTTCTGGTCCTCATTGGTGGATGGAATGACTTGTATGTCATTGTCCTCCATGGTTGTGTTCTGTGCAGTCTTCTGGTCCTCATTGGTGGATTGAGGGACTTGCATGTCATTGTCCTTTGTGGTTGTGTTCTGTGCAGTCTTCTGGTCCTCATTGGTGGATGGAGGGACTTGCATGTCATTGTCCTCCATGGTTGCGTTCTGTACAGTCTTCTGGTCATCATTGGTGGATGGAGTGACTTGTTTTTGTTTATCCGCCATCATTTTATCCAGTTCAGCCCTACATCTGTTGATGCCACTGCCCCTCGGATGATGGCGACAAGGTCCTCTGATGATGTAAGTGCCCCTTGGATGGTGGCAACGAGGCTCTCTGTTAATGCCACTGCCCCTCAGATGGTGGCGACGAGGCTTTGCCCTTGAATGGTGGTGACGAGGCTCTGCCCTCAAATGGTGGCGTCGAGGTTTTCTGTTGATGTCACTTCCTCTCGGATGGTGGCGACAAGGTTCTCTGATGATGTAAGTCCCCCTTGGATGGTGGCAACTCTGCTCTCTGTCGATGCCACTGCCCCTCGGATGGTGGCGACAAGGTTCTCTGATGATGTAAGTCCCCCTTGGATGGTGGCAACTCTGCTCTCTGTCGATGCCACTGCCCCTCGGATGGTGGCGACAAGGTTCTCTGATGATGTAAGTGCCCCTTGGATGGTGACAATGAGGTCTGGCTGCAGTATTGCTGTCCTCGGTGGATGGACTAGCTGCAGTATTGTCCTCACTGGATGGACTGGCTATAGCATCTTTGTCCTCGGTGGATAGACTGGCTGCAGTATTTTTGTCCTCATTGGATGGACTGTCTGCAGTATTGTTGTCCTCCATAGTCTCAGACTCTGCAGTTTTCTGGTCCTCATTGGTGGATGGAGTGACTTGCATGTCATTGTCCTCCATGGTTGTGTTCTGTGCAGTCTTCTGGTCCTCATTGGTGGATGGAGGGACTTGCATGTCATTGTCCTCCATGGTTGTGTTCTGTACAGTCTTCTGGTCATCATTGGTGGATGGAGTGACTTGTTTTTGTTCATCCGCCATCATTTTATCCAGTTCAGCCCTACATCTGTTGATGCCACTGCCCCTTGGATGATGGCGACAAGGTCCTCTGATGATGTAAGTGCCCCTTGGATGGTGGCAACGAGGCTCTCTGTTAATGCCACTGCCCCTCGGATGGTGGCGACAAGGCTTTCTGATGATGTAAGTGCCCCTTGGATGGTAGCAATGAGGCTCTCCATTAATGCCACTGCCCTTCGGTCTGACTGCAGTATTGTTGTCCTTAGTGGATGGACTGGCTGCAGTATTGTTGTCCTCGGTGGATGGACTGGCTGCAGTATTATTGTCCTCAGTAGATGGACTGGCTGCAGTAATGTTGTCCTCCATATTCTCAGAATGTACAGTCTTTTGGTCCTCATTGGTTGATGGAGTGACTTTGTTTTGTTCGTCCTCCATCATTTTATCCAGTTCAGCTTTACTGATGTATGGAATCCGTATGTAAGGCTGTCTGATGTTGACACGTTCTTCAATTTTTCCTGGAGAGAGAAGAAAACAGTTATTTGGATTGGTGATTGTGATTTTATGGCGTCGGAAGGGCCAGATTCTGCCTATGGCAGCCCTGATCCTCTTCCCTATTGCCCTGGCTCCTCCCTTATTAGGGGCGATAGTGGTGGGCGGTTCATTTGTCGGGTGCTCCCCTGTTAATGGGCGCACGTTTAGTAATAAAACTGAATTTTCTTGTTTGTTCTTCATAAGATTCTTCGCCTTGTAACCGTTATGTCTCTGACATCGTGTCATTGTTCTCATAGAACAAGTAACGCTGCAGAGTGAGATAAATCGCTTCATGCCCGGTCAGAATACACTCAGCAAATGAGCTGCAGGTGCGGTGTGATTCTATATATGGGCACAGGGAGGGGGGTCACACTATGACATCATAGTATGCAGCATAGGTCACATGACCTTGCCGCTGCAGCCAATGGCTGCAGCAGCATAGGTCACATGACCTTGCTGCTGCAGCCAATGGCTGCAGCAGCATAGGTCACATGACCTTGCTGCTGTAGCCAATGGCTGCAGCAGCATAGGTCACATGACCTTGCTGCTGCAGCAGCATAGGTCACATGACTTTGCTGCTGCAGCCAATGGCTGCACCACAACATCTGGTAAACAATGCTATTGGACCTTCTATGTCGGGTTTAATTAGGCAATTATTTTATCAATAAAAGAAATCTGGGACATCATTTGCTTATTTTTCATCAGTTTTCTCCATGTTTTCTGTTATGCAAGCCCATAATAAAACCATTTTATCCCTGTCTATAGACTGAATTCTCACAGCTTTACTAGCTGGATGGGCTGTTCTATTTTTAGCTCCAACTGAAAAATTCAAATCTGCCATTTTGGTAATAACTGTCAGTTTAAAAAAAAACAAAAAACTTTATTCTGGTGTGCGTGAGGTCAATGTACAAAGATAACACATCACCATTATTGTATAAACATTATTAATTATTATAAATTAATTTATTTATTTTTTCTTTTGAGATTTTTGGGGTTATTATTCACTATTAAATGGGAGAAGAAAAAAAAACGATTTCTTTTCATTTCTGTTATAAATCATTGTAAATAATAAGCAATTCAAAACTGTGTCTTTGCTTTGCAAAACTGCTTTAACTGGGGCATGCATCTAAGATTTTTTGTTTTTAATTTGTAACTTGGCCACTTTTTAACCACTTGCTTACTGGGCACTTAAACCCCCCTCATGCCCAGACCAATTTTCAGCTTTCAGTGCTCTCACACTTTGAATGACAATTACTCAGTCATGCAACACTGTAACCAAATGATTTTTTTTGTCCTTTTCTTCATACCAACAGAGCTTTCTTTTGGTGGTATTTGCTCACCTCTCGGTTTTTATTTTCTGCGCTATAAATGAAAAAAGACCGAAAATTTGGGAAAAAAATGAATTTTTCTTTGTTTCTGTGATAAAATTTAGCAAATTAGCAATTTTTCTTCATAAATTTTGGCCGCAATTTATACTACTACACATCTTTGGTAAAAATAACCCAAATTATTGCATATTATATGATCGGTGTGAAATTTATAGAGTCTACAAGCTATGGTGCAAATCATAAAGATTTGCAAAAAAAGATCACATCTGATGTACTAAGGCCTATCTCCATTCTTGAGACCCTAACAAGCCAGGAAAGTACAAATGCCCCCCAAATGACCCCTTTTTGGAAAGTAGACATTCCAATGTATTTAGTAAGAGGCATGGTGAGTTATTTTAAGTTGCCATTTTTTCCCGCAATTCTTTGCATAATTAAGATATTTTTTTTTTCACAAAATTGTCATTTTAATAGCTAATTTCTCCCACACGGAATGTGCATACCACAAATAACACCCCAAAATACATACTCCTACTCCTCCTGAGTATAATGATACCACATGTGTGAGACTTTTACACAGCCTGACCACATACAGAGGCCTAATTTTGAAGTAGCACCTTTAGGCATTCTAGGAGCATAAATTACACATTTCATTTCTCAACCACCTATTACAGTTTTGAAGGCCCTGGAACACCAGGGCAATGGAAATGTCCAGAAAATGACTCCATTTTGGAAAGCTAACACCCCAACGTATAATCTATGAGGCATAATGAGTCTTTTCAATGGTTCATTTTTTTCCAGAAGTTTTTGGAAAATGTGAAAAAAATGAAAACGCATTTTTGGAAAGTACTACTTTTTGGAAAGTAGACATTCCAATGTATTTAGTAAGAGGCATGGTGAGTTATTTTAAGTTGCCATTTTTTCCCGCAATTCTTTGCATAATTAAGATATTTTTTTTTTTCACAAAATTGTCATTTTAATAGCTAATTTCTCCCACACGGAATGTGCATACCACAAATAACACCCCAAAATACATACTCCTACTCCTCCTGAGTATAATGATACCACATGTGTGAGACTTTTACACAGCCTGACCACATACAGAGGCCTAATTTTGAAGTAGCACCTTTAGGCATTCTAGGAGCATAAATTACACATTTCATTTCTCAACCACCTATTACAGTTTTGAAGGCCCTGGAACACCAGGGCAATGGAAATGTCCAGAAAATGACTCCATTTTGGAAAGCTAACACCCCAACGTATAATCTATGAGGCATAATGAGTCTTTTCAATGGTTCATTTTTTTCCAGAAGTTTTTGGAAAATGTGAAAAAAATGAAAACGCATTTTTTTTTTACACAAAGTTGTCCGTTTATAAGATATTTCCAACGCATAGCATTTACATAGCAAAAATAACACCCCAAAATGCATTCTACTACTCCTCCTGAGTATGGCAATACCACATGTGTGAGACGTTTACACAGCCTGGCCACATACAGAGGCGCAACATGCAAGGAACACCGTCGGGCGTTCCAGGGACACATAGCCTGCACATACTAAGAATTACACCCCCAAATACATTATGCTGAGCAGAGGGTAAAGAAAAGATTACCTGTGGTTTTAGAAGCGCAGTTGTCCACAGGAGGATATCACTGGTCCAGGCAGCAGGCAGGGACTTGGTCAGCAACAGCGAACACAATTTTTCAGGCAGCAGGCAGGGATACTGTCCATATACAGTCCAGGGTCAGTGCAGAGATGTCAGCAGAGATGTCAACTAACAATCCTCCCTCCCAAACACACACAGAAAGGAGAGGAGAGAGGGTGCGACCTGCGCCTCCTCTCCCCACCCCTACCCCTCTGTGTCTGCCCACACTCCAATCCCCGGCGCTGTGCCTCAGAATAGGAAAGTAAGTTTGGGCTGGAAATTTGAAGTCCAGCAGCCTCAGATACATCTGGATGAGAGGTGCTGACTGCCAAGGGGTGAGTGAGCTCACCATCCATCCCCCTTCTCTCTCCTGCATCTGAGTGAGTACACTAAGGTAAATCAGGGTTCTCCGAGCACCTTTTACATCAGAGTTCCCCTTTACATCACCGTCAGACCTAGTGTGCCGGAAAGTCCGGTCATGTGTACAAGGCATTAGAGACATGGAGCGTAAGCTGCAGAGCTGCTCCAAGGCACCCCAATATTTCTTAAGTCCTAGCTCACCAGCCAATCTGCTACCAACCAAATTACAAGAGTTAGGACTACAGATAATATTGGGGTACCTTGGAGTGGCTCTGCAGCTTCCGCATGTAATTGCAAGTGTGTGCTAACTAAACCCCTGTTTTTAATGCAAACTGTTAGACAGGACCATTTGTTTGGTAGCAGATTGGCTGGCTAGTTGAGCTGGTTGGTGTTGATTTACATGCAATGCCCTTCCACCCATGGGCTATTTGCTGTGAAGGCCAGTTATAGGTGGGGGCAGTGGGCAGTTGTTTTTTACTGATTAATTTGAGAGGGACATTCTTTCCTTTGACCACCAATGTAAGGAGTCATCCCTCCCACTGACTCCTATGAAAATTATTTTTGGGTTCCCCTGGTGTACAAGGGTGGATAAAGGTTCATATAGGGTGTCGGCATAAAAAAAGGGTAGAACTGACAGCTGCCCAGAGCCCCAGACTACACGCCATATACATGGCCTATACCAGTGATGGCGAACCTTGGCACCCCAGATGTTTTGGAACTACATTTCCCATGATGCTCAACTACACTGCAGAGTGCATGAGCATCATGGGAAATGTAGTTCCAAAACATCTGGGGTGCCAAGGTTCGCCATCACTGGCCTATACCTGCAAACATTATACCTTCTGCCATAATATGACTCATTTACAGAGACTAGACTTCTGGTGTTTCCTACCGCCATCCCATGGCTGAAGGGGGATCTAGTGGTGAAGTATGGGGCAAAATTCTTCACCCTGCTGTCATTCCTCATTATATTTATTATTAGAGAAAGGAAGAAAAAAACCTTCGGATACAAAGACAATTAAGGTACGACCAATCTTTATTGGAGATAAATCCATAGAAGGAAATGATTGTCGGGCTTCAGAGAACATTGGAGATCAGTCACGGTTATCCTAGGACTCCTCAAAGGCAGAGCCTTTTTACACCCCTAAACCTTCAGATGATTCAGAGGAAGGCGAAAAAAAACCCCAGTCAGAGTGGCTCCAAGGGGGAAAAAAATTCCTTCCTGACCCCCTAAGGCGATCGGATTGTCCCTGAATCATCTGTCTAGGGTGCCCAGTTCATCTCCTCTACATATGCTATGTATGATGCTATGTATGATGCTATGCAGGGATGCTATTAGAAATCACAGGATCCTGGTTAGCCTACCTGATGCCGCCCCCCCCCCCCCCCCATGCAAAAATACCAAAACAAAAATCCCTTCTTCTAGCACAACCCCCGCTAAATTACCCTTCCCATGACAAATTCCTCCTCCCTACCCAAATCCCCCCAGCAGTAATTCCCCACCCCCCCTCCTAACACACACAAACATCCCCTCTCCTGGCACAGACATCCCCTCTCGTGACGCCCCCCCCTGCAAAAAAAAACCCCTTTCCTAGCACAACCCCCTCTAAATTACCCTTCCCAGCATAACATTTTTCCTCTCTACCCAAATCCCACCCAGCACAAACATCTCCTCTTCTGGCACAGACAGACATATCCTCTCCTGGTTCAAACCCCCCCCCCCCCCCATACCCTCCTAGCACATTCATTTACAGATGACTGCCTCTCGGATGGTGGTGATGAGGCTCTGTGTTGATGTCACTGCCCCTCGGATGGTGGCGACGGGGCTCTGCCCTCGAATGGTGGCGGCGAGGTTCTCTGTTGATGTCACTGCCCCTTAGATGGTGGTGACGGGGCTCTCTGTTTATGTCACTGCCTCTCGGATGGTGGTGACGAGGCTCTGTGTTGATATGACCGCTCCTCAGATGGTGGCGACAGGGCTCTGCCCTCGAATGGTGGTGATGAGGTTCCCTGTTGATGTCACTTCTCCTTGAATGATGGCAACGAGGTTCTCTGTCACTGCCCCTCGGATGGTGGTGACGAGGCTCTGTGTTGATATCACTGCCCCTCAGATGGTGGCGACGAGGCTCTGCCCTCAAATAGGGGCGTTGAGGTTCTCTGTCGATGTCACTTCCTCTCGGATGGTGGCGACAAGGTTCTCTGATGATGTAAGTGCCCCTTGGATGGTGGCAACTCTGCTCTCTGTCGATGCCACTGCACCTCGGATGGTGGCGACAAGGCTCTCTGATGATGTAAGTGCCCCTTGGATGGTGGCAACGAGGTCTGGCTGCAGTATTGCTGTCCTCGGTGGATGGACTAGCTGCAGTATTGTCCTCACTGGATGGACTGGCTACAGCATCTTTGTCCTCGGTAGATAGACTGGCTGCAGTATTTTTGTCCTCATTGGATGGACTGTCTGCAGTATTGTTGTCCTCCATAGTCTCAGTGGATGCAGTCTTCTGGTCCTCATTGGTGGATGGAGTGACTTGCATGTCATTGTCCTTCGTGGTTGTGTTCTGTGCAGTCTTCTGGTCCTCACTGGTGGATGGAATGACTTGTATGTCATTGTCCTCCATGGTTGTGTTCTGTGCAGTCTTCTGGTCCTCATTGGTGGATGGAGTGACTTGCATGTCATTGTCCTTCATGGTTGTGTTCTGTGCAGTCTTCTGGTCCTCATTGGTGGATGGAGGGACTTGCATGTCATTGTCCTCCATGGTTGCGTTCTGTACAGTCTTCTGGTCATCATTGGTGGATGGAGTGACTTGTTTTTGTTTATCCGCCATCATTTTGGCGGATGGAGTGACTTGCATGTCATTGTCCTCCATGGTTGTGTTCTGTACAGTCTTCTGGTCCCCGTTGGTGGATGGAATGACTTGTATGTCATTGTCCTCCATGGTTGTGTTCTGTGCAGTCTTCTGGTCCTCATTGGTGGATGGAGTGACTTGCATGTCATTGTCCTTCGTGGTTGTGTTCTGTGCAGTCTTCTGGTCCTCATTGGTGGATGGAATGACTTGTATGTCATTGTCCTCCATGGTTGTGTTCTGTGCAGTCTTCTGGTCCTCATTGGTGGATTGAGGGACTTGCATGTCATTGTCCTCCATGGTTGCGTTCTGTACAGTCTTCTGGTCATCATTGTTGGATGGAGTGACTTGTTTTTGTTTATCCGCCATCATTTTGGCGGATGGAGTGACTTGCATGTCATTGTCCTCCATGGTTGCGTTCTGTACAGTCTTCTGGTCCCCGTTGGTGGATGGAATGACTTGTATGTCATTGTCCTCCATGGTTGTGTTCTGTGCAGTCTTCTGGTCCTCATTGGTGGATGGAGTGACTTGCATGTCATTGTCCTTCGTGGTTGTGTTCTGTGCAGTCTTCTGGTCCTCATTGGTGGATGGAATGACTTGTATGTCATTGTCCTCCATGGTTGTGTTCTGTGCAGTCTTCTGGTCCTCATTGGTGGATGGAGTGACTTGCATGTCATTGTCCTTTGTGGTTGTGTTCTGTGCAGTCTTCTGGTCCTCATTGGTGGATGGAGGGACTTGCATGTCATTGTCCTCCATGGTTGCGTTCTGTACAGTCTTCTGGTCATCATTGGTGGATGGAGTGACTTGTTTTTGTTTATCCGCCATCATTTTATCCAGTTCAGCCCTACATCTGTTGATGCCACTGCCCCTCGGATGATGGCGACAAGGTCCTCTGATGATGTAAGTGCCCCTTGGATGGTGGCAACGAGGCTCTCTGTTAATGCCACTGCCCCTCAGATGGTGGCGACGAGGCTTTGCCCTTGAATGGTGGTGACGAGGCTCTGCCCTCAAATGGTGGCGTCGAGGTTTTCTGTTGATGTCACTTCCTCTCGGATGGTGGCGACAAGGTTCTCTGATGATGTAAGTCCCCCTTGGATGGTGGCAACTCTGCTCTCTGTCGATGCCACTGCCCCTCGGATGGTGGCGACAAGGTTCTCTGATGATGTAAGTGCCCCTTGGATGGTGACAATGAGGTCTGGCTGCAGTATTGCTGTCCTCGGTGGATGGACTAGCTGCAGTATTGTCCTCACTGGATGGACTGGCTATAGCATCTTTGTCCTCGGTGGATAGACTGGCTGCAGTATTTTTGTCCTCATTGGATGGACTGTCTGCAGTATTGTTGTCCTCCATAGTCTCAGACTCTGCAGTTTTCTGGTCCTCATTGGTGGATGGAGTGACTTGCATGTCATTGTCCTCCATGGTTGTGTTCTGTGCAGTCTTCTGGTCCTCATTGGTGGATGGAGGGACTTGCATGTCATTGTCCTCCATGGTTGTGTTCTGTACAGTCTTCTGGTCATCATTGGTGGATGGAGTGACTTGTTTTTGTTCATCCGCCATCATTTTATCCAGTTCAGCCCTACATCTGTTGATGCCACTGCCCCTTGGATGATGGCGACAAGGTCCTCTGATGATGTAAGTGCCCCTTGGATGGTGGCAACGAGGCTCTCTGTTAATGCCACTGCCCCTCGGATGGTGGCGACAAGGCTTTCTGATGATGTAAGTGCCCCTTGGATGGTAGCAATGAGGCTCTCCATTAATGCCACTGCCCTTCGGTCTGACTGCAGTATTGTTGTCCTTAGTGGATGGACTGGCTGCAGTATTGTTGTCCTCGGTGGATGGACTGGCTGCAGTATTATTGTCCTCAGTAGATGGACTGGCTGCAGTAATGTTGTCCTCCATATTCTCAGAATGTACAGTCTTTTGGTCCTCATTGGTTGATGGAGTGACTTTGTTTTGTTCGTCCTCCATCATTTTATCCAGTTCAGCTTTACTGATGTATGGAATCCGTATGTAAGGCTGTCTGATGTTGACACGTTCTTCAATTTTTCCTGGAGAGAGAAGAAAACAGTTATTTGGATTGGTGATTGTGATTTTATGGCGTCGGAAGGGCCAGATTCTGCCTATGGCAGCCCTGATCCTCTTCCCTATTGCCCTGGCTCCTCCCTTATTAGGGGCGATAGTGGTGGGCGGTTCATTTGTCGGGTGCTCCCCTGTTAATGGGCGCACGTTTAGTAATAAAACTGAATTTTCTTGTTTGTTCTTCATAAGATTCTTCGCTTTGTAACCGTTATGTCTCTGACATCGTGTCATTGTTCTCATAGAACAAGTAACGCTGCAGAGTGAGATAAATCGCTTCATGCCCGGTCAGAATACACTCAGCAAATGAGCTGCAGGTGCGGTGTGATTCTATATATGGGCACAGGGAGGGGGGTCACACTATGACATCATAGTATGCAGCATAGGTCACATGACCTTGCCGCTGCAGCCAATGGCTGCAGCAGCATAGGTCACATGACCTTGCTGCTGCAGCCAATGGCTGCAGCAGCATAGGTCACATGACCTTGCTGCTGTAGCCAATGGCTGCAGCAGCATAGGTCACATGACCTTGCTGCTGCAGCAGCATAGGTCACATGACTTTGCTGCTGCAGCCAATGGCTGCACCACAACATCTGGTAAACAATGCTATTGGACCTTCTATGTCGGGTTTAATTAGGCAATTATTTTATCAATAAAAGAAATCTGGGACATCATTTGCTTATTTTTCATCAGTTTTCTCCATGTTTTCTGTTATGTCATCCCATAATAAAACCATTTTATCCCTGTCTATAGACTGAATTCTCACAGCTTTACTAGCTGGATGGGCTGTTCTATTTTTAGCTCCAACTGAAAAATTCAAATCTGCCATTTTGGTAATAACTGTCAGTTTAAAAAAAAACAAAAAACTTTATTCTGGTGTGCGTGAGGTCAATGTACAAAGATAACACATCACCATTATTGTATAAACATTATTAATTATTATAAATTAATTTATTTATTTTTTCTTTTGAGATTTTTGGGGTTATTATTCACTATTAAATGGGAGAAGAAAAAAAAACGATTTCTTTTCATTTCTGTTATAAATCATTGTAAATAATAAGCAATTCAAAACTGTGTCTTTGCTTTGCAAAACTGCTTTAACTGGGGCATGCATCTAAGATTTTTTGTTTTTAATTTGTAACTTGGCCACTTTTTAACCACTTGCTTACTGGGCACTTAAACCCCCCTCATGCCCAGACCAATTTTCAGCTTTCAGTGCTCTCACACTTTGAATGACAATTACTCAGTCATGCAACACTGTAACCAAATGATTTTTTTTGTCCTTTTCTTCATACCAACAGAGCTTTCTTTTGGTGGTATTTGCTCACCTCTCGGTTTTTATTTTCTGCGCTATAAATGAAAAAAGACCGAAAATTTGGGAAAAAAATGAATTTTTCTTTGTTTCTGTGATAAAATTTAGCAAATTAGCAATTTTTCTTCATAAATTTTGGCCGCAATTTATACTACTACACATCTTTGGTAAAAATAACCCAAATTATTGCATATTATATGATCGGTGTGAAATTTATAGAGTCTACAAGCTATGGTGCAAATCATAAAGATTTGCAAAAAAAGATCACATCTGATGTACTAAGGCCTATCTCCATTCTTGAGACCCTAACAAGCCAGGAAAGTACAAATGCCCCCCAAATGACCCCTTTTTGGAAAGTAGACATTCCAATGTATTTAGTAAGAGGCATGGTGAGTTATTTTAAGTTGCCATTTTTTCCCGCAATTCTTTGCATAATTAAGATATTTTTTTTTTCACAAAATTGTCATTTTAATAGCTAATTTCTCCCACACGGAATGTGCATACCACAAATAACACCCCAAAATACATACTCCTACTCCTCCTGAGTATAATGATACCACATGTGTGAGACTTTTACACAGCCTGACCACATACAGAGGCCTAATTTTGAAGTAGCACCTTTAGGCATTCTAGGAGCATAAATTACACATTTCATTTCTCAACCACCTATTACAGTTTTGAAGGCCCTGGAACACCAGGGCAATGGAAATGTCCAGAAAATGACTCCATTTTGGAAAGCTAACACCCCAACGTATAATCTATGAGGCATAATGAGTCTTTTCAATGGTTCATTTTTTTCCAGAAGTTTTTGGAAAATGTGAAAAAAATGAAAACGCATTTTTTTTTACACAAAGTTGTCCGTTTATAAGATATTTCCAACGCATAGCATTTACATAGCAAAAATAACACCCCAAAATGCATTCTACTACTCCTCCTGAGTATGGCAATACCACATGTGTGAGACGTTTACACAGCCTGGCCACATACAGAGGCGCAACATGCAAGGAACACCGTCGGGCGTTCCAGGGACACATAGCCTGCACATACTAAGAATTACACCCCCAAATACATTATGCTGAGCAGAGGGTAAAGAAAAGATTACCTGTGGTTTTAGAAGCGCAGTTGTCCACAGGAGGATATCACTGGTCCAGGCAGCAGGCAGGGACTTGGTCAGCAACAGCGAACACAATTTTTCAGGCAGCAGGCAGGGATACTGTCCATATACAGTCCAGGGTCAGTGCAGAGATGTCAGCAGAGATGTCAACTAACAATCCTCCCTCCCAAACACACACAGAAAGGAGAGGAGAGAGGGTGCGACCTGCGCCTCCTCTCCCCACCCCTACCCCTCTGTGTCTGCCCACACTCCAATCCCCGGCGCTGTGCCTCAGAATAGGAAAGTAAGTTTGGGCTGGAAATTTGAAGTCCAGCAGCCTCAGATACATCTGGATGAGAGGTGCTGACTGCCAAGGGGTGAGTGAGCTCACCATCCATCCCCCTTCTCTCTCCTGCATCTGAGTGAGTACACTAAGGTAAATCAGGGTTCTCCGAGCACCTTTTACATCAGAGTTCCCCTTTACATCACCGTCAGACCTAGTGTGCCGGAAAGTCCGGTCATGTGTACAAGGCATTAGAGACATGGAGCGTAAGCTGCAGAGCTGCTCCAAGGCACCCCAATATTTCTTAAGTCCTAGCTCACCAGCCAATCTGCTACCAACCAAATTACAAGAGTTAGGACTACAGATAATATTGGGGTACCTTGGAGTGGCTCTGCAGCTTCCGCATGTAATTGCAAGTGTGTGCTAACTAAACCCCTGTTTTTAATGCAAACTGTTAGACAGGACCATTTGTTTGGTAGCAGATTGGCTGGCTAGTTGAGCTGGTTGGTGTTGATTTACATGCAATGCCCTTCCACCCATGGGCTTTTTGCTGTGAAGGCCAGTTATAGGTGGGGGCAGTGGGCAGTTGTTTTTTACTGATTAATTTGAGAGGGACATTCTTTCCTTTGACCACCAATGTAAGGAGTCATCCCTCCCACTGACTCCTATGAAAATTATTTTTGGGTTCCCCTGGTGTACAAGGGTGGATAAAGGTTCATATAGGGTGTCGGCATAAAAAAAGGGTAGAACTGACAGCTGCCCAGAGCCCCAGACTACACGCCATATACATGGCCTATACCAGTGATGGCGAACCTTGGCACCCCAGATGTTTTGGAACTACATTTCCCATGATGCTCAACTACACTGCAGAGTGCATGAGCATCATGGGAAATGTAGTTCCAAAACATCTGGGGTGCCAAGGTTCGCCATCACTGGCCTATACCTGCAAACATTATACCTTCTGCCATAATATGACTCATTTACAGAGACTAGACTTCTGGTGTTTCCTACCGCCATCCCATGGCTGAAGGGGGATCTAGTGGTGAAGTATGGGGCAAAATTCTTCACCCTGCTGTCATTCCTCATTATATTTATTATTAGAGAAAGGAAGAAAAAAACCTTCGGATACAAAGACAATTAAGGTACGACCAATCTTTATTGGAGATAAATCCATAGAAGGAAATGATTGTCGGGCTTCGGAGAACATTGGAGATCAGTCACGGTTATCCTAGGACTCCTCAAAGGCAGAGCCTTTTTACACCCCTAAACCTTCAGATGATTCAGAGGAAGGCGAAAAAAAACCCCAGTCAGAGTGGCTCCAAGGGGGGAAAAAATTCCTTCCTGACCCCCTAAGGCGATCGGATTGTCCCTGGATCATCTGTCTAGGGTGCCCAGTTCATCTCCTCTACATATGCTATGTATGATGCTATGTATGATGCTATGCAGGGATGCTATTAGAAATCACAGGATCCTGGTTAGCCTACCTGATGCCGCCCCCCCCCCCCCCCCCATGCAAAAATACCAAAACAAAAATCCCTTCTTCTAGCACAACCCCCGCTAAATTACCCTTCCCATGACAAATTCCTCCTCCCTACCCAAATCCCCCCAGCAGTAATTCCCCACCCCCCCTCCTAACACACACAAACATCCCCTCTCCTGGCACAGACATCCCCTCTCGTGACGCCCCCCCCTGCAAAAAAAAACCCCTTTCCTAGCACAACCCCCTCTAAATTACCCTTCCCAGCATAACATTTTTCCTCTCTACCCAAATCCCACCCAGCACAAACATCTCCTCTTCTGGCACAGACAGACATATCCTCTCCTGGTTCAAACCCCCCCCCCCCCCATACCCTCCTAGCACATTCATTTACGGATGACTGCCTCTCGGATGGTGGTGATGAGGCTCTGTGTTGATGTCACTGCCCCTCGGATGGTGGCGACGGGGCTCTGCCCTCGAATGGTGGCGGCGAGGTTCTCTGTTGATGTCACTGCCCCTTAGATGGTGGTGACGGGGCTCTCTGTTTATGTCACTGCCTCTCGGATGGTGGTGACGAGGCTCTGTGTTGATATGACCGCTCCTCAGATGGTGGCGACAGGGCTCTGCCCTCGAATGGTGGTGATGAGGTTCCCTGTTGATGTCACTTCTCCTTGAATGATGGCAACGAGGTTCTCTGTCACTGCCCCTCGGATGGTGGTGACGAGGCTCTGTGTTGATATCACTGCCCCTCAGATGGTGGCGACGAGGCTCTGCCCTCAAATAGGGGCGTTGAGGTTCTCTGTCGATGTCACTTCCTCTCGGATGGTGGCGACAAGGTTCTCTGATGATGTAAGTGCCCCTTGGATGGTGGCAACTCTGCTCTCTGTCGATGCCACTGCCCCTCGGATGGTGGCGACAAGGCTCTCTGATGATGTAAGTGCCCCTTGGATGGTGGCAACGAGGTCTGGCTGCAGTATTGCTGTCCTCGGTGGATGGACTAGCTGCAGTATTGTCCTCACTGGATGGACTGGCTACAGCATCTTTGTCCTCGGTAGATAGACTGGCTGCAGTATTTTTGTCCTCATTGGATGGACTGTCTGCAGTATTGTTGTCCTCCATAGTCTCAGTGGATGCAGTCTTCTGGTCCTCATTGGTGGATGGAGTGACTTGCATGTCATTGTCCTCCATGGTTGCGTTCTGTACAGTCTTCTGGTCATCATTGGTGGATGGAGTGACTTGTTTTTGTTTATCCGCCATCATTTTGGCGGATGGAGTGACTTGCATGTCATTGTCCTCCATGGTTGCGTTCTGTACAGTCTTCTGGTCCCCGTTGGTGGATGGAATGACTTGTATGTCATTGTCCTCCATGGTTGTGTTCTGTGCAGTCTTCTGGTCCTCATTGGTGGATGGAGTGACTTGCATGTCATTGTCCTTCGTGGTTGTGTTCTGTGCAGTCTTCTGGTCCTCATTGGTGGATGGAATGACTTGTATGTCATTGTCCTCCATGGTTGTGTTCTGTGCAGTCTTCTGGTCCTCATTGGTGGATTGAGGGACTTGCATGTCATTGTCCTCCATGGTTGCGTTCTGTACAGTCTTCTGGTCATCATTGGTGGATGGAGTGACTTGTTTTTGTTTATCCGCCATCATTTTGGCGGATGGAGTGACTTGCATGTCATTGTCCTCCATGGTTGCGTTCTGTACAGTCTTCTGGTCCCCGTTGGTGGATGGAATGACTTGTATGTCATTTTCCTCCATGGTTGTGTTCTGTGCAGTCTTCTGGTCCTCATTGGTGGATGGAGTGACTTGCATGTCATTGTCCTTCGTGGTTGTGTTCTGTGCAGTCTTCTGGTCATCATTGGTGGATGGAGTGACTTGTTTTTGTTTATCCGCCATCATTTTATCCAGTTCAGCCCTACATCTGTTGATGCCACTGCCCCTCGGATGATGGCGACAAGGTCCTCTGATGATGTAAGTGCCCCTTGGATGGTGGCAACGAGGCTCTCTGTTAATGCCACTGCCCCTCAGATGGTGGCGACGAGGCTTTGCCCTTGAATGGTGGTGACGAGGCTCTGCCCTCAAATGGTGGCGTCGAGGTTTTCTGTTGATGTCACTTCCTCTCGGATGGTGGCGACAAGGTTCTCTGATGATGTAAGTCCCCCTTGGATGGTGGCAACTCTGCTCTCTGTCGATGCCACTGCCCCTCGGATGGTGGCGACAAGGTTCTCTGATGATGTAAGTGCCCCTTGGATGGTGACAATGAGGTCTGGCTGCAGTATTGCTGTCCTCGGTGGATGGACTAGCTGCAGTATTGTCCTCACTGGATGGACTGGCTATAGCATCTTTGTCCTCGGTGGATAGACTGGCTGCAGTATTTTTGTCCTCATTGGATGGACTGTCTGCAGTATTGTTGTCCTCCATAGTCTCAGACTCTGCAGTTTTCTGGTCCTCATTGGTGGATGGAGTGACTTGCATGTCATTGTCCTCCATGGTTGTGTTCTGTGCAGTCTTCTGGTCCTCATTGGTGGATGGAGGGACTTGCATGTCATTGTCCTCCATGGTTGTGTTCTGTACAGTCTTCTGGTCATCATTGGTGGATGGAGTGACTTGTTTTTGTTCATCCGCCATCATTTTATCCAGTTCAGCCCTACATCTGTTGATGCCACTGCCCCTTGGATGATGGCGACAAGGTCCTCTGATGATGTAAGTGCCCCTTGGATGGTGGCAACGAGGCTCTCTGTTAATGCCACTGCCCCTCGGATGGTGGCGACAAGGCTTTCTGATGATGTAAGTGCCCCTTGGATGGTAGCAATGAGGCTCTCCATTAATGCCACTGCCCTTCGGTCTGACTGCAGTATTGTTGTCCTTAGTGGATGGACTGGCTGCAGTATTGTTGTCCTCGGTGGATGGACTGGCTGCAGTATTATTGTCCTCAGTAGATGGACTGGCTGCAGTAATGTTGTCCTCCATATTCTCAGAATGTACAGTCTTTTGGTCCTCATTGGTTGATGGAGTGACTTTGTTTTGTTCGTCCTCCATCATTTTATCCAGTTCAGCTTTACTGATGTATGGAATCCGTATGTAAGGCTGTCTGATGTTGACACGTTCTTCAATTTTTCCTGGAGAGAGAAGAAAACAGTTATTTGGATTGGTGATTGTGATTTTATGGCGTCGGAAGGGCCAGATTCTGCCTATGGCAGCCCTGATCCTCTTCCCTATTGCCCTGGCTCCTCCCTTATTAGGGGCGATAGTGGTGGGCGGTTCATTTGTCGGGTGCTCCCCTGTTAATGGGCGCACGTTTAGTAATAAAACTGAATTTTCTTGTTTGTTCTTCATAAGATTCTTCGCCTTGTAACCGTTATGTCTCTGACATTGTGTCATTGTTCTCATAGAACAAGTAACGCTGCAGAGTGAGATAAATCGCTTCATGCCCGGTCAGAATACACTCAGCAAATGAGCTGCAGGTGCGGTGTGATTCTATATATGGGCACAGGGAGGGGGGTCACACTATGACATCATAGTATGCAGCATAGGTCACATGACCTTGCCGCTGCAGCCAATGGCTGCAGCAGCATAGGTCACATGACCTTGCTGCTGCAGCCAATGGCTGCAGCAGCATAGGTCACATGACCTTGCTGCTGTAGCCAATGGCTGCAGCAGCATAGGTCACATGACCTTGCTGCTGCAGCAGCATAGGTCACATGACTTTGCTGCTGCAGCCAATGGCTGCACCACAACATCTGGTAAACAATGCTATTGGACCTTCTATGTCGGGTTTAATTAGGCAATTATTTTATCAATAAAAGAAATCTGGGACATCATTTGCTTATTTTTCATCAGTTTTCTCCATGTTTTCTGTTATGCAAGCCCATAATAAAACCATTTTATCCCTGTCTATAGACTGAATTCTCACAGCTTTACTAGCTGGATGGGCTGTTCTATTTTTAGCTCCAACTGAAAAATTCAAATCTGCCATTTTGGTAATAACTGTCAGTTTAAAAAAAAACAAAAAACTTTATTCTGGTGTGCGTGAGGTCAATGTACAAAGATAACACATCACCATTATTGTATAAACATTATTAATTATTATAAATTAATTTATTTATTTTTTCTTTTGAGATTTTTGGGGTTATTATTCACTATTAAATGGGAGAAGAAAAAAAAACGATTTCTTTTCATTTCTGTTATAAATCATTGTAAATAATAAGCAATTCAAAACTGTGTCTTTGCTTTGCAAAACTGCTTTAACTGGGGCATGCATCTAAGATTTTTTGTTTTTAATTTGTAACTTGGCCACTTTTTAACCACTTGCTTACTGGGCACTTAAACCCCCCTCATGCCCAGACCAATTTTCAGCTTTCAGTGCTCTCACACTTTGAATGACAATTACTCAGTCATGCAACACTGTAACCAAATGATTTTTTTTGTCCTTTTCTTCATACCAACAGAGCTTTCTTTTGGTGGTATTTGCTCACCTCTCGGTTTTTATTTTCTGCGCTATAAATGAAAAAAGACTGAAAATTTGGGAAAAAAATGAATTTTTCTTTGTTTCTGTGATAAAATTTAGCAAATTAGCAATTTTTCTTCATAAATTTTGGCCGCAATTTATACTACTACACATCTTTGGTAAAAATAACCCAAATTATTGCATATTATATGATCTGTGTGAAATTTATAGAGTCTACAAGCTATGGTGCAAATCATAAAGATTTGCAAAAAAAGATCACATCTGATGTACTAAGGCCTATCTCCATTCTTGAGACCCTAACAAGCCAGGAAAGTACAAATGCCCCCCAAATGACCCCTTTTTGGAAAGTAGACATTCCAATGTATTTAGTAAGAGGCATGGTGAGTTATTTTAAGTTGCCATTTTTTCCCGCAATTCTTTGCATAATTAAGATATTTTTTTTTTCACAAAATTGTCAATTTAATAGCTAATTTCTCCCACACGGAATGTGCATACCACAAATAACACCCCAAAATACATACTCCTACTCCTCCTGAGTATAATGATACCACATGTGTGAGACTTTTACACAGCCTGACCACATACAGAGGCCTAATTTTGAAGTAGCACCTTTAGGCATTCTAGGAGCATAAATTACACATTTCATTTCTCAACCACCTATTACAGTTTTGAAGGCCCTGGAACACCAGGGCAATGGAAATGTCCAGAAAATGACTCCATTTTGGAAAGCTAACACCCCAACGTATAATCTATGAGGCATAATGAGTCTTTTCAATGGTTCATTTTTTTCCAGAAGTTTTTGGAAAATGTGGAAAAAAATGAAAACGCATTTTTTTTTACACAAAGTTGTCCGTTTATAAGATATTTCCAACGCATAGCATTTACATAGCAAAAATAACACCCCAAAATGCATTCTACTACTCCTCCTGAGTATGGCAATACCACATGTGTGAGACGTTTACACAGCCTGGCCACATACAGAGGCGCAACATGCAAGGAACACCGTCGGGCGTTCCAGGGACACATAGCCTGCACATACTAAGAATTACACCCCCAAATACATTATGCTGAGCAGAGGGTAAAGAAAAGATTACCTGTGGTTTTAGAAGCGCAGTTGTCCACAGGAGGATATCACTGGTCCAGGCAGCAGGCAGGGACTTGGTCAGCAACAGCGAACACAATTTTTCAGGCAGCAGGCAGGGATACTGTCCATATACAGTCCAGGGTCAGTGCAGAGATGTCAGCAGTGCCAAAAATATTGGTCCTGGTAGTAGGCAGGTCCATGTGGTGTGGTCAGTGCGGCATGACGGCAGTAAGTCCTACAGGCAGCAGACAGAAGTAGAGCCTCGTTCAGGACAGAATAGGGATAGGGGTAGAGGCTTCTCCCTCCCAAATCTCTTTGAAGCCTCGGAGTCTCCAGACCCTAATCTAGGAATAAGAAAACAAAGAAAATTGTTTTCTTCATCCAGAAAAACTATACTGGAGCCCTTCACATATGTGAGACCCCGTGTTGAATCCCACTAGTCCAGTTGCAGAATACAAGATCAGTCCAAGAGGCAGGCAAATATCGTGGTCAAACAGTCCAAGGTCAGTTCCAGATCAGGCAGAGGTATGTACAGAATCGTTAGGCAGAAGCATGGTCGAATAACAGTCCAGGGTCAGTTCTAGATCAGGCAGCGGTATGTACAGAATCGGCAGGCATAAGAGTGGTCGAATAACAAGCCAGGGTCAGTTACAGAGCAGGCAGTGGCATAAGGGGTGTGAAGGTGTATGAAGGCAGGAACTGAGGATTATGTTTACCATACTTCACTAAACATTAATTGAAGTATGGTAATGCCGAAAACAGTCACCTATGCAGAGGCCTGGTTGGGAAGGACATTGTACACAATAATAAGATGTGTCTCTTCTGACTCCTGCTCTGGTACACACCTTACTTTTTTTTTTTAAGTCTTTGGCCTGTTGGTTTGGGAGGGATTTTATCGGGAAAGTGGCGCTCGGAGAGTCGACTAACAACATCTGATCGGATATTTTCTGGTGGGCCGTTCGGGAAAATAAGGGCAGTGAAAACTTCCTCCTGGTAGCCAAAGAAGCGTTTGGGGTTTTGGGTGGAGTTGCGGTAAATGACATAGGAATTGTAAATGGGCAGTTGAAAAAAATGAATTGAATGCTACTTTTTTGTACCAATGGTATGTCCGTCTTGTGGCAAGGTATGGTTCCATCATTTGGTTGTTGAAGTCGACTCCCCCCATGAACAAATTGTATTCATAAATGCATTTTGTTTTTTTAACGAGGCCATTCCTTCTGGGGATTTCCACGAACGTATCATTGTGGATAGAAGACAACATATATACATCCCTTCTGTCCCTCCACTTCACTGCCAGAATCTCCTTGTTTCTCAGACTTGCGGTTTCTCCTTTTCGCAGCTTCTTATTCACAAGACTTTGAGGAAAGCCCTTCCGATTCCTTTTTACGGTGCCACATGCTGGCGTCTTCTTCTGGTGAAGGTTGTGGAACAGGGGCAGAGATGTGTAGAAGTTGTCTACATACAGGTGGTAGCCTTTATCCAATAGGGGGTATATGAGGTCCCAAACAACTTTCCCGCTGGATCCCAAGTAGTCCAGACAATTAGGGGGCTGCAGCTGGGTGTCCTTCCCTTCGTACACTATGAAGGAATATGTGTACCCTGTGGCTCGGTCGCATAATTTGTAGACCTTCACCCCATAGCGGGCCCTTTTGCTGGGCATAAATTGCTTCATTGTAAGCCTACTGCTAAATTTAATAAGGGACTCATCCACACATATGTGTTGGTCCGGGGTAAACAATTTGGGGAAAGTTTGTGAAAAATAATGAAGTATTGGTCGAATTTTGTAAAGCCTGTCGTAATTTGGGTCATTTCGTGGAAGGCACTGGGTATTGTCGCTGAAATGTAAGAACCTCATGATCATCTGATACCTGGTTCTGGGCATTACCGCGGAGAAGAGCGGTGTGTGGTAGAGGGGGTGGGTTGACCAATAGGTACGCAATTGATTTTTTTTGTTGAGTCCCATGTTAAATGTGAGGCCTAAAAAAACCTTGAACTCCTCCACTGTTAGGTCTCTCCATTCGTAGGGACGTGCATAATAAGATGTCGGATTTTGCAAAATAAATTGTTGTGCATACACGTTGCACTGGGCCACAATTGACGCCAACATATCCTCCGTAAAAATTAAATTAAAAAAATCTATTGGGGTAAAATTCTCCGTGTCCACCTGGACTCCTGGCTGGGCAGTGAAAGGGGGAACATTGGCCTCTCCTGAATTAGGAGGAAGCCACAAGGGGTTCTGAAGGGCATAGGGAAGGCCGGCATGGCTCCTAACCCTTTGGGGCTGAGATGACACCCCACTTGTACTTGGCCTTTCTTGCCGGGGCACTGCGGTGCTGGTGGACAGCACTGCGGTGCTGGTGGACGGCACTGCGGTGCTGGTGGACGGCACTGCGGTACTGGTGGACGGCACTGCGGTACTGGTGGACGGCACTGCCTCACTAGAACACCTTTGTTTGATGGGCCGGATATCTTCATCCTCGGATTCAGTCAGTGTTTCACTACAGAGGACTGGCTCATAATTTATGTCGGCTTCAGAATCCGAATCTGAAAGAGAATCTGAAGAGGAGAGCTCCCCGTTGCTCTCGTCGGCCGTGGAAAGAATTTTGTACGCCTCCTCGGCGGAAAAGACTCGTTTAGACATGGTTGCTGGTGTTGAGACTGCACAGGTGTGTGCTAAGCCTGCACTGATGGGCACTAATGAGGTGGCACTGATGGGCACTGATGAGGTGGCACTGATGTGCACTCATGAGGTGGCACAGATGTGTACTGTTGAAGCAGCACAGAGGTGGCACAGATTGGCACTGATGAGGTGGCACAGATGTGCACTGATGAGTCGGCACAGATGTGCACTGATGAGTAGGCACAGATGTGCACTGATGAGTTGGCACAGATGTGCACTGATTGTACAGATGTGCACTGTTTAGGTGGCACAGATGGGCGCTTTTGAGGTGGCACAAATGGGCACTGATGGGTCGGCACAGATGTGCACTGATTTATTGCACAGATGTGCAGATTTATTGCACAGATGTGCACTGATGAGGCGGCAGATGGGCACTGCTGAGGTGGCACAGATGGGCACTGCTGAGGCGGCACAGATGGGCACTGCTGAGGCGGCACAGATGGGCACTGCTGAGGCGGCACAGATGGGCACTGCTGAGGCGGCACAGATGGGCACTACTGAGGCGGCACAGATGGGCACTACTGAGGCGGCACAGATGGGCACTACTGAGGCGGCACAGATGGGCACTGCTGAGGCGGCACAGATGGGCACTGCTGAGGTGACACAGATGGGCACTGATGGGTCGGCACAGATGTGCACTGATTTATTGCACAGATGTGCACTGATGAGGTAGCAGATGGGCACTGCTGAGGCAGCACAGCTGGGCACTGCTGAAGCGGCACAGATGGGCACTGCTGAGGTGGCACAGATGGTACAGATGGGCACCGATTGGTACAGATGGGTACCGATTGGCACTGGCGGGCACTGGCGGTGCACAGGTGGGCACTGGCGGTGCACAGATGGGCACTGACGATGTACAGATGGCACAGGTGGGCACAGGCGGGGTACAGATGGGCACAGGCGGGGTACAGATGGGCACTGGTGGGGTACAGATGGCACTAATATCACTTGTAACAGTAACTCTCAGAATCTCTCTCCTCACACGCTGTCTCTGTGTGAGGAGACAGATTCGGCAATGGGAGATGATCTCATTTGTTTACATTTGAGATCGTCACCCATTGGAGGTGACGATCGCGCTGTAAACGGCCGCTGTGATTGGCCGTTTACAGCGATCTGTGATTGGCTGTGTCCAGGGGACACGGCGAACACAGATTTTCTCCGATGTGCGCTCCTGGGAGCGCGCGGGGAGCCATTAAAGGGGACGACGTCAATAGACGTAGTCCCGGCAATCGAGATCCGCGCTGTAGCCGTCATTTGACTATAGCGCGGATCTCAGGTGGTTAATGATGGATTCTCACCTCCTTTTGGAACCTAAGAGACATCTTTAGGACTGTGGCCTGTGTCTGACCATTTCTCCCCCAATTTAATGTCTTCCTTATCCATCCTTAATTATTGGGTTGTGGAAGATTTCCTAATATGATCATCTCTGTATAAATTGAGTTGTGCCCGTGGGGGGGGGGAGACATTTTTGCAACTATGAGTAATTTTTCTGCAGGAGTAATTAGCAGTTGAACACAGCAGTTTAACAGCTTCAGCCCCGGAAGATTTTACCCCCTTCCCGACCAGAGCACTTTTTGCGATTCGGCACTTCATCAATTTACAATTTACTGCACAAATAGAGCTTTCTTTTGGTTGTATTTGATCCCTTCTGCGGCTTTTATTTTTTGCGCTATAAACAAAAAAGAGCGACAATTTTGAAAAAAAAGCAATATTTTTTACTTTTTGCTAAACACTAAAATACTGAATTCAGAGTGTAGTGGTTAAAGTGGTTGTAAACCCTTACAACACACTTTGACCTACAGGTAAGCCTAGATTAAGGCTTACCTGTAGGTCCAAGAAACATCTCCTAAACCTACACAGTTTAGGAGATATTTGCCGAAAGACAGGCACCGCTGTCTACGGCGCATGCGCCGTAGACAGTGGCGTATGCGCCGTAGACAGTGGCGCGCAGGCGCACTGAGCACGGCACCATCAACAGCGAATATGCCGCGTGTGGCGGCTCCCGTGCACATGCGTGGGAGTGACGTTATCGCGGCTTCGCCGAATGACAGCGGAGGAGCTGCGAGACCCACCGAGAAGATGGATGCGCCGGACTACAGGGGACAGCGATGACATCGCTGGCTCCTGTGTCAGGTAAGTGACACATAATGGACTACTATGCGATGCATAGTAGTCCATTATGCTTTACCTTTGCAGGGAATGAAAGAGGAAGTAAACTCATCAGGGTTTACTTCCTCTTTAATGACTCTGAATGATCTAAGGTTATCAGTGGTGCACCCCAAGGTTCAGTGCTGGGACCTTTACTTTTTAATATCTTTATAAATGATATAGGGTTTGGGATTAAAAGTACTGTTTCTGTCTTTGCAGATGACACCAAGCTATGCAGTGGAATAATGGAAAAGGCTGAATGTATCAACACACCAAGTGGTATGGTGGATACAAGTGAATATTACCACGTGCCACGTCCTGACTTCAAATCATATCAACAAAAAAAAGAAAGGAGGGCTATGGACTTTTTAGGCACAGTCACAAAACATTTTTTTTTTTAAATATACAGATTTATTTACATATATACCAAAAAGTACACAAACTTTAAAAAGTCAGAAATAGTCACAAATTCATCCAGGAGATGTTACCGCTATTTGTACTATGACCATAGTATACTAAGTAGTAAGAAGCAGAAAGCCTTCTCTTGAAATTTAAACAGTCCAGGGCATAGTATATGGACAAAGTCGCGGAACATCAAAAGGTAATTGAATGCTGGTACATGTACAGTAAAAAAAAAAAAAAAAAAAAACACACTCACAATTAACCCCTACACTGCCCCATACTGACACTTTTACTTACACTGAACGCTGTATTAAAGTGGTTGTAAACCCTTACAACACACTTTGACCTACAGGTAAGCCTAGATTAAGGCTTACCTGTAGGTCCAAGAAATATCTCGTATAGGTTTAGGAGGTTTAGGAGATATTTGCCCGAAGACAGGCACCGTAGACAGCGGCGCTCAGGCGCACTGAGCGCGGCATCGTCAATGACGAAGATGGCGCGCGTATGAGAAGCGGCGGAGCTGCGAGACCCCACCGAGAAGATGGATGTGCTGGACTACAGGGGACAGCGGTGATTATTAATGCCAATAAAAATTTAAATAAAAAAAATATTAATAAAAATGCCATAATACTATCCCTTATTTTGTAGACGCTATAACTTTTGCGCAAACCAATCAAGAAACGCTTGTAGAATATATATCTGCCTAAACTGAGGAAGAAATTTTTTTTTTAATGTATTTTTTGGGATATTTATTATAGCAAAAAATATTGCGTTTTTTTTCAAAATTGTCGCTTTATTTTTGTTTATAGCGCAAAAAATAAAAAACGCAGAGGCGATGAAATACCACCAAAAGAAAGCTCTATTTGTGGGAAAAAGAGGTCGCCAATTTTGTTTGGGAACCACGTCGCACGACCGCACAATTGTCAGTTAAAGCGATGCAGTGCTGAATCACAAAAAGGGGCCTGGTCCTATAGCTGCAAAATGGTCCAGGGCTTAAATGGTTAAATTTCAAGAGGAGGCTTTCTGCTTCTTAGTACTTAGGCCGCGTACACACGGGCGGACTGTTCGCCCAACTTTGTCCGCTGAACAGTGTTTCAGCGGACAGTCCGCTCGTGTGTGGGCTTCAGCGGACAGTTTCAGCGGACTATCTGACGAACAAAGTCTTACGGAATTTCCGTAAAACTGTCCGCTGAAACTTGGTTTGAGCGGACAGTCCGCCCGTGTGTGTGCAAGTCCGCTGTACTTTCGAAATGAGCGAACTGTTCCCGCCCGGAGAAAAGTGCTCATTTCGAGCGCGTCTCCAGGTAGGCGGGGCCCGCGAAGGAGATGTCGCGGGCCCCGCCGCCTGGTATGGACTTAAAGGGGAACCCCAACGCCGAAAAAAATCGGCGTGGGGGTCCCCCCAAAGTCCACAACAGACCCTTGTCCGAGCACGCTACCCGGCCAGGAAAGGGGGGCGAGCGAGCGCGCCCCCCTCCTGAGCCGTACCAGGCCGCGTGCCCTCAACATGGGGGGTGCCTTGGGGAAGGGGGGGACGCGCGGCCCCCCCACCCCAAAGCACCTTGTCCTCATGTTGATGAGGACAAGGGCCTCTTCCCGACAATCCTGGCCGTTGGTTGTCCGGGTCTGCGGGCGGGGGGCTTATTGGAATCCGGGAGCCCCCTTTAATAAGGGGGCCCCTGGATACTGGCCCCCCACCCTATGTGAATGAGTATGGGGTACAATGTACCCCTACCCATTCACCTGTGAAAAAAAGTACAAAAAAAAAACACAACAAAGGGTTTAAATATTTTATTGCACAGCTCCGGGGGTCTTCCGTCTTCGGGGGTCTTCTCGCCGGACTCCTCCGCTATCTTCTTGTAGCTCTTTTGCTAGCAGAGGAGTCCGGCTTTCTTCCTCCCCGCCGCCGCCCTCTTCTCCCGACTTCGGGGGTCTTGTCCCCCTCTTCAGTTCTTCTGCCGGGCCACCGCGCCTTCTTATAGCTCTTTTACAGGCGGTGGCCCGGTCTTCTGTCGCCGTCGCCGCCTTCCGTTCTTCTTCTTCTTCTTCTTCTTCTCCAGGAGATGTTGACACGACGATCTCTCCGGCCAGAATGCCAGAGCCGCGCTGCGCTGCCACTTATATAGTGACAATGGGGCGGTGTCACATGGTATATGTCACATGGGTTGGTCACATGGTGACCCCGCCCCCTTACGATGTCATAGTCCCCATATGACATCAACCCATGTGACATTTACCATGTGACACCGCCCCATTGTCACTATATAAGTGGCCGCGCAGCGCGGCTCTGGCATTCCGGCCGGAGAGATCGTCGTGTCAACATCTCCTGGAGAAGAAGAAGAAGAAGAATGGAAGGCGGCGACGGCGACAGAAGACCGGGCCATAGAGCTATAAGAAGGCGCGGTGGCCCGGCAGAAGAACCGAAGAGGGGGACAAGACCCCCGAAGTCGGGAGAAGAGGCCGGCGGCGGGGAGGAAGAAAGCCGGACTCCTCCGCTAGCAAAAGAGCTACAAGAAGATAGCGGAGGAGTCCGGCGAGAAGACCCCCGAAGACGGAAGACCCCCGAAGCTGTGCAATAAAATATTTAAACCCTGTGTTGTGTTTTTTTTTTGTACTTTTTTTCACAGGTGAATGGGTAGGGGTACATTGTACCCCA
This sequence comes from Lithobates pipiens, assembly GCF_037356315.1. Classification (NCBI taxonomy): domain Eukaryota; kingdom Metazoa; phylum Chordata; class Amphibia; order Anura; family Ranidae; genus Lithobates; species Lithobates pipiens. The sequence goes on along the minus strand of NW_027507903.1, from coordinate 469,698,756 downwards.
TACTCATTCAAATAGGGTGGGGGGCCGGTATCCGGGGGCCCCCTTATTAAAGGGGGCTCCCGGATTCCGATAAGCCCCCCGCCCGCAGACCCCGACAACCAACGGCCAGGGTTGTCGGGAAGAGGCCCTTGTCCTCATCAACATGGGGACAAGGTGCTTTGGGGTGGGGGGGCCGCGCGGCCCCCCCCTTCCCCAAGGCACCCCCCATGTTGAGGGCACGCGGCCTGGTACGGCTCAGGAGGGGGGGCGCGCTCGCTCGCCCCCCTTTCCTGGCCGGCCGGGTAGCGTGCTCGGACAAGGGTCTGTTGTGGACTTTGTGGGGACCCCCACGCCGATTTTTTTTGGCGTTGGGGTTCCCCTTTAAGTTGATTCCAGGCGGCGGGGCTTGCGACGTCTCCGTCGCGGGCCCCGCCTACCTTGACACGCGCTCGAAATGAGCGGACTTTCTTCCGCGTGTGTGGGCGAGTCCGTTCATTTCAAAAGTTGCGCGGACTTAGTACGACGAACTTAGTCTGCTGTATTAGTCCGCTCAAAAAGTGCCGTGTGTGGGCAAGTTCGTTCATTCAAAAGTTTGAGCGGACTGTCTGACGAACTTAGTTTGGGCAGACAGTCCGCCCCTGTGTACACCGCCTTAGTATACTATGGTCATAGTACAAATAGCGGTAACATCTCCTGGATGAGTATGTGACTATTTATGACTTTTTAAAGTTGTTTGTGTACTTTTTGGTATATATGTAAATAAAACTGTATATTTTAAAAAAAAATGTTTTGTGACTGTGCCTAAAAAGTCCATAGCCCTCCTTTCTGTTTTTTGTTAATATGATATGCAGTGGAATAAACGTCCTTACAGGATGTCTCCAACTTACAAGCACACCTCAATGCTCTGTCTAATTGAGCGACTATGTGGCAGATTAGGTTTAATGTTGATAAATGTAAAGTTCTGCACTTGGGGGCTAAGAATATGCATCATACATACTAGGGGGAGTACAACTGGGGTAATCAATGGTGGAAAAGGATCTGGGCTTTTGGTAGATCATAAGCTCAATAATAGCATGGAATGCCAAGCTGTGGTTTCCAAAGCGAGCAAAGTCCTTTCTTGTATAAGAGAGGTATGGACTTCAGAGAAAGAGATATCATTAGTAAGACCTCACCTGGAATATGCAGTTCAGTTTTGGGCACCAGTTCTCAAAAAGGATATCCGGGAACTGGAGAAAGTGCAGAGAAGGGCAACCAAACCGATAAGAGGCATGGAGGAGCTCAGCTATGAGGAAAGATTAGAGGAACTGAATCTATTCTCTCTTGAGAAGAGGAGATTAAGGGGGGATATGATCAACATGTACAAATATATAAGGGGTCCATATTAGTGAACTTGCCATTGAGTTATTAATTCTAAGGTCATCACAGAGGACAAGGGGCCACTCTTTACGCCTGGAGGAAAAAAGATTTAATCTCCAAATACGGAAAGGTTTCTTCACAGTAAGAGCTGTGAAAATGTGGAATAGATTCCCTCCAGAGGTGGTTCTGGCCAGCTCAGTAGATTGCTTTAAGAAAGGCCTGGAATCTTTCCTAAATGTACAGAGTATAACTGGATACTGACATTTATAGGTAAAGTAGATCCAGGGAAAATGTGATTGCCTCTCTGGGATCAGGAAGGAATTTTATCCCCTGCTGTAGTAAATTGGATCATGCTTTGCTGGGGTTTTTCACCTTCCTCTGGATCAACTTTGTGTATATGGAATTGTATTATTATTATTATTATTTTTTTTTTCGGTTGAACTAGATGGACTAGATGACCTTCATTAAAACAATAACAAAACATAACAAAAAAACCTTCCTTAAAAACAGGAAACCAAAAATAATAGACAAAACACCAGAAAATGAAGATTGCCGATCCTTGGAGGCCCCAATTATCAATTATTTCATTTCATATCTGCGTAAGTACTTTCACGTTCCCTAGCCGCACCACATTCAGCAGACTTTCACCACACCACACGTTAACTTACCAGTTAATCCACCATAACTGGCATTCCACCGGGGACTCCGTACCTTAGATGGGTCCCTAAACTGGTAAGCACGCAGTTTGTTAAAAATGCCTCCAAAGACCCCAACTGTAATAGCATGAAACAACATAAATAAGCCGAACCACTCCGATGTAGGGTGGGCGGGCAGTAACGTTCTTCCCCCACATATCTTTACCGGATGTCTGAAGTTCTTTTTTCTCCCCTCCCAAAATTCCCCATGAAGCCCCTCCCAAATGACTATCCGCACCAATCCCCTAAAGAGTCCCTTGAGTCCCATGTCATGTTAGCTGCTCATTTTTGCTTTAGGCTGAATTTTCTGACCACCATTGTAGGAGGGACATTCTTTCCATTGACCATATGTGTAAAAAGGACATTCTTTCCATTAACCATATGTGCAAAAAGGACATTCTTTCCATACATATATGAAATGCCGCGTACACACGACCAGACTTTCCAGCAGACTAGGTCCGACGGTCTTCCCGACTGACTTTTTGGCAGAGTTCCGACGGACTTCCGAACGAGCAGACTTGCACACACACGAACAGACTAAGTCAGTTCGAAAGTCTGTTAGTTTTGAACGTGATGACGTAGGACGGGACTAAAAAAAGGAAGTTCAATAGACCCAGACAATAGCTTCCCTTGTGTCGTATTTGGTCCGTCGGACCAACATACAGACGAACGATTTTCCTGATAGGAATTGAGTTAGTCGGACAGATTTGAAACATGTTCTATTTCTAGTTCGATTCCTTTAACCAGTTGCCGACCGCCACACGCCGATGTACGTCGGCAGAATGGCACGGGCAGGCATAAGGGCTTACATGTACGTCGCTTGCCTCCCGCGGGTCGGGGGCCCGATCGGGCCCCCGCCCGGTGCCTGCGGCGGTCGGTTTTCGTCCGGGAGCGATCCGGGACGAGGGGGCGGCCATTCATTCATGGCCACCCCCTCGCGATCGCTCCCGACGAATAAAAATCCCCCGTGACATCACTTCTTCTCCTGTAATGTAAACACAGGAGAGGAAGTGATGTATTCTCTCCTCCGTGTCGGTATTTTTTGTTCCGACACGGAGGAGAGCGGATCGGTGAGTTGCACCAACACTCTACACACACAGTAGAACATGCCAGGCACACTCACACCCCCCCGATCACCCCCCCCCAATTACCCCTGCCCCCCAGTCACAGTGACACCAATGTCATTTTTTTTTCATTTGTGACTGTAATAACTGTTAGGGCAGTTAGAGTTAGCCCCCTTTAGTTCTAATGTACCCCCCTAACCCCCCCCAATAAAGGTTTAACCCCGTGATCACCCCCCGTCGCCAGTGTCACTAAGGCTGGGTTCACATTGCAGCGGTTTATGAGAACGAATGTGATTCGCACCGCACTGCAGTGCAAATCACATCCGATCTCTGTGCGATTCGAGTTCAGCCATTCGCCGCACCCGCCACACCCGCCGCAAATTCGCACGGGACCCTTTTTTTGGCCCGCAGCAGAATCGGATCGCATGGGTGTTCACACCATGCGATCCGAGTTTGCAGATCGCACTGCGATATGCGAACTGATCTGGGGGTGTCAGTAACATTTCACTGACACTCCCAGCAGTTCGCATAGGGCAGTGTGAACTGCCGCCGGGAGGCATGCGATGCGGGAACCCGCCGCGCATTCGTCGCGTTCCCGCATCGCTCCAGTGTGAACCCAGCCTAATAAGCGATCGTTTTTCTGATCGCTGTATTAGTGTCACAGGTGACGCTAGTTAGGCAGGTAGGTATTTAGGTTCGCCGCAGCTTTTTATAGCGCCAGGGACCCCCATATACTACCGCATAAAGCCCCCTGATTGCCCCCTAGTTAACCCTTTCACCAGTGATCACCATATAACTGTTACAGGTGACGCTGGTTGGTAAGTTATTTTTTTATAGTTTCAGGGCACCCGCCATTTATTACCTAGTCTCACTAGTGTACCCCTAAATTTAGGGGTGTCTACTTTCCAAAATGGGGTCATTTGGGGGGGGTTTGTGCCATCTTGGCATTTTATGGCCTTCAAAACTGTAATAGGTAGTGAGAAGTGAACTCAAAAATTTACGCCCTTAGAAAGCCTGAAGGCGGTGCTTGGTTTTCGGGGCCCCGTACGCGGCTAGGCTCCCAAAAAGTCCCACATATGTGGTATCCCCGTACTCAGGAGAAGCAGCAGAATTTATTTTGGGGTGTCATTTCACATATGCCCATGGCATGCATGAGCAATATATCATTTAGTGACAACTTTGTGAAAAAAAAAAAAAAGTTTGTAATTTTCCCGCAACTTGTGGCAAAATATAAAATATTCCATGAACTCAACATGCCTCTCAGCAAATAGCTTGGGGTGTCTACTTTCTAAAATGGGGTCATTTGTGGGGGTTTTGTGCCATCTTGGCATTTTATGGCCTTCAAAACTGTAATAGGTAGTGAGAAGTGAACTCAAAAATTTACGCCCTTAGAAAGCCTGAAGGCGGTGCTTGGTTTTCGGGGCCCCGTACGCGGCTAGGCTCCCAAAAAGTCCCACATATGTGGTATCCCCGTACTCAGGAGAAGCAGCAGAATTTATTTTGGGGTGTCATTTCACATACGCCCATAGCATGTGTGAGCAATATATCATTTAGTGACAACTTTGTGTAAAAAAAAAAAAAAATTTTTTTTTTGTCATTATTCAATCGCTTGAGGCAAAAAAATAAAATATTCAATGGGCTCAACATGCCTCTTATCAATTTCCTTAGGGGGTCTACTTTCCAAAATGGGGTCATTTGGGGGGGTTTTGTACTGCCCTGCCATTTTAGCACCTCAAGAAATGAGATAGGCAGTCGTAAACTAAAAGCTGCGTAAATTCCAGAAAACGTACCTTAGTTTGTAGATGTGACAACTTTTGCGCAAACCAATAAATATACAATTATTGACTTTTTTTTTACCAAAGACATGTGGCTGAATACATTTTGGCCTAAATGTATGACTAAAATTGAGTTTATTGGATTTTTCTAATAACAAAAAGTAGAAAATATAATTTTTTTTCAAAATTTGCGGTCTTTTTACGTTTATATCGCAAAAAATAAAAATCGCAGAGGCAATCAAATACCATCAAAAGAAAGCTCTATTTGTGGGAAGAAAAGGACGCAAATTTTGTTTGGGTACAACATTGCATGACCGCGCAATTACCAGTTAAAGCAGCGCAGTGCCAAAGTGTAAAAAGACCTCTGGTCATTTACCAGCAAAATGGTCCGGTCTGAAAGTGGTTAATGAAAAATTATCGGATTAGCCCACACACGATCGGATTGTCCGACGGACTGATTCCGTCAGACCTAGTGTGCCGGAAAGTCCGGTCACGTGTACAAGGCATTAGAGACATGGAGCTTAAGCTGCAGAGCTGCTCCAAGGCACCCCAATATTTCTTAAGTCCTAGCTCACCAGCCAATCTGCTACCAACCGAATTACAAGAGTTAGGGCTACAGATAATATTGGGGTACCTTGGAGTGGCTCCGAAGCTTCCGCATTTAATTGCAAATGTGTGCTAACTAAACCCCTGTTTTTAATGCAAACTGTTAGACAGGACCATTTGTTTGGTAGCAGATTGGCTGGCGAGTTGAGCTGGTTGGTGTTGATTTGCATGCAATGCCCTTCCACCCATGGGCTATTTGCTGTGAAGGCCAGTTATAGGTGGGGGCAGTGGGCAGTTGTTTTTTACTGATTAGTGTGAGAGGGACATTCTTTCCTTTGACCACCAATGTAAGGAGTCATCCCTACCACTGACTCCTATGAAAATTATTTTTGGGTTCCCCTGGTGTACAAGGGTGGATAAAGGTTCATATAGGGTGTCGGCATAAAAAAAGGGTAGAACTGACAGCTGCCCAGAGCCCCAGACTACACGCCATATACATGGCCTATACCAGTGATGGCGAACCTTGGCACCCCAGATGTTTTGGAACTACATTTCCCAGGATGCTCAACTACACTGCAGAGTGCATGAGCATCATGGGAAATGTAGTTCCAAAACATCTGGGGTGCCAAGGTTCGCAATCACTGGCCTATACCTGCAAACATTATACCTTCTGCCATAATATGACTCATTTACAGAGACTAGACTTCTGGTGTTTCCTACCGCCATCCCATGGCTGAAGGGGGATCTAGTGGTGAAGTATGGGGCAAGATTCTTCACCCTGCTGTCATTCCTCATTATATTTATCATTAGAGAAAGGAAGAAAAAAACATTCGGATACAAAGACAATTAAGGTACGACCAATCTTTATTGGAGATAAATCCATAGAAGGAAATGATTGTCGGGCTTCGGAGAACATTGGAGATCAGTCACGGTTATCCTAGGACTCCTCAAAGGCAGAGCCTTTTTACACCCCTAAACCTTCAGATGATTCAGAGGAAGGCGAAAAAAAACCCCAGTCAGATTCAGGCTCCAAGGGGGAAAAAAATTCCTTCCTGACCCCCTAAGGCGATCGGATTGTCCCGGAATCATCTGTCTAGGGTGCCCAGTTCATCTCCTCTACATATGCTATGTATGATGCTATGCAGGGATGCTATTAGAAATCACAGGATCCTGGTTAGCCTACCTGATGCCGCCCCCCCCCCCCATGCAAAAATACCAAAACAAAAATCCCTTCTTCTAGCACAACCCCCGCTAAATTACCCTTCCCATGACAAATTCCTCCTCCCTACCCAAATCCCCCCAGCAGTAATTCCCCACCCCCCCTCCTAGCACACACAAACATCCCCTCTCCTGTCACAGACATCCCCTCTCGTCGACGCCCCCCCTGCAAAAAAAAACCCTCTCCTAGCACAACCCCCTCTAAATTACCCTTCCCAGCATAACATTTTTCCTCTCTACCCAAATCCCACCCAGCACAAACATCTCCTCTTCTGGCACAGACATATCCTCTCCTGGTTCAAACCCCCCCCCCCCATACCCTCCTAGCACATACATTTACGGATGACTGCCTCTCGGATGGTGGTGATGAGGCTCTGTGTTGATGTCACTGCCCCTCGGATGGTGGCGACGGGGCTCTGCCCTCGAATGGTGGCGGCGAGGTTCTCTGTTGATGTCACTGCCCCTTAGATGGTGGTGACGAGGCTCTCTGTTTATGTCACTGCCTCTCGGATGGTGGTGACGAGGCTCTGTGTTGATATGACCGCTCCTCAGATGGTGGCGACGGGGCTCTGCCCTCGAATGGTGGTGATGAGGTTCCCTGTTGATGTCACTTCTCCTTGAATGATGGCAACAAGGTTCTCTGTCACTGCCCCTCGGATGGTGGTGACGAGGCTCTGTGTTGATATCACTGCCCCTCAGATGGTGGCGACGAGGCTCTGCCCTCAAATAGGGGCGTTGAGGTTCTCTGTCGATGTCACTTCCTCTCGTATGGTGGCGACAAGGTTCTCTGATGATGTAAGTGCCCCTTGGATGGTGGCAACTCTGCTCTCTGTCGATGCCACTGCCCCTCGGATGGTGGCGACAAGGCTCTATGATGATGTAAGTGCCCCTTGGATGGTGGCAACGAGGTCTGGCTGCAGTATTGCTGTCCTCGGTGGATGGACTAGCTGCAGTATTGTCCTCACTGGATGGACTGGCTACAGCATCTTTGTCCTCGGTAGATAGACTGGCTGCAGTATTTTTGTCCTCATTGGATGGACTGTCTGCAGTATTGTTGTCCTCCATAGTCTCAGTGGATGCAGTCTTCTGGTCCTCATTGGTGGATGGAGTGACTTGCATGTCATTGTCCTTCGTGGTTGTGTTCTGTGCAGTCTTCTGGTCCTCACTGGTGGATGGAATGACTTGTATGTCATTGTCCTCCATGGTTGTGTTCTGTGCAGTCTTCTGGTCCTCATTGGTGGATGGAGTGACTTGCATGTCATTGTCCTTCATGGTTGTGTTCTGTGCAGTCTTCTGGTCCTCATTGGTGGATGGAGGGACTTGCATGTCATAGTCCTCCATGGTTGCGTTCTGTACAGTCTTCTGGTCATCATTGGTGGATGGAGTGACTTGTTTTTGTTTATCCGCCATCATTTTGGCGGATGGAGTGACTTGCATGTCATTGTCCTTCGTGGTTGTGTTCTGTGCAGTCTTCTGGTCCTCATTGGTGGATGGAATGACTTGTATGTCATTGTCCTCCATGGTTGTGTTCTGTGCAGTCTTCTGGTCCTCATTGGTGGATGGAGTGACTTGCATGTCATTGTCCTTCATGGTTGTGTTCTGTGCAGTCTTCTGGTCCTCATTGGTGGATGGAGGGACTTGCATGTCATTGTCCTCCATGGTTGCGTTCTGTACAGTATTCTGGTCCTCTTTGGTGGATGGAATGACTTGTATGTCATTGTCCTCCATGGTTGTGTTCTGTGCAGTCTTCTGGTCCTCATTGGTGGATGGGGTGACTTGCATGTCATTGTCCTTCGTGGTTGTGTTCTGTGCAGTCTTCTGGTCCTCATTGGTGGATGGAGTGACTTGCATGTCATTGTCCTTCATGGTTGTGTTCTGTGCAGTCTTTTGGTCCTCATTGGTGGATGGAGGGACTTGCATGTCATTGTCCTCCATGGTTGCGTTCTGTACAGTCTTCTGGTCATCATTGGTGGATGGAGTGACTTGTTTTTGTTTATCCGCCATCATTTTATCCAGTTCAGCCCTACATCTGTTGATGCCACTGCCCCTCGGATGATGGCGACAAGGTCCTCTGATGATGTAAGTGCCCCTTGGATGGTGGCAACGAGACTCTCTGTTAATGCCACTGCCCCTCAGATGGTGGCGACGAGGCTTTGCCCTTGAATGGTGGTGACGAGGCTCTGCCCTCAAATGGTGGCGTTGAGGTTTTCTGTTGATGTCACTTCCTCTCGGATGGTGGCGACAAGGTTCTCTGATGATGTAAGTCCCCCTTGGATGGTGGCAACTCTGCTCTCTGTCGATGCCACTGCCCCTCGGATGGTGGCGACAAGGCTCTCTGATGATGTAAGTGCCCCTTGGATGGTGGCAACGAGGTCTGGCTGCAGTATTGCTGTCCTCGGTGGATGGACTAGCTGCAGTATTGTCCTCACTGGATGGACTGGCTACAGCATCTTTGTCCTCGGTGGATAGACTAGCTGCAGTATTTTTGTCCTCATTGGATGGACTGTCTGCAGTATTGTTGTCCTCCATAGTCTCAGACTCTGCAGTCTTCTGGTCCTCGTTGGTGGATGGAATGACTTGTATGTCATTGTCCTCCATGGTTGTGTTCTGTGCAGTCTTCTGGTCCTCATTGGTGGATGGAGTGACTTGCATGTCATTGTCCTTCGTGGTTGTGTTCTGTGCAGTCTTCTGGTCCTCATTGGTGGATGGAATGACTTGTATGTCATTGTCCTCCATGGTTGTGTTCTGTGCAGTCTTCTGGTCCTCATTGGTGGATGGAGTGACTTGCATGTCATTGTCCTTTGTGGTTGTGTTCTGTGCAGTCTTCTGGTCATCATTGGTGGATGGAGTGACTTGTTTTTGTTTATCCGCCATCATTTTGGCGGATGGAGTGACTTGCATGTCATTGTCCTTCGTGGTTGTGTTCTGTGCAGTCTTCTGGTCCTCATTGGTGGATGGAATGACTTGTATGTCATTGTCCTCCATGGTTGTGTTCTGTGCAGTCTTCTGGTCCTCATTGGTGGATGGAGTGACTTGCATGTCATTGTCCTTCATGGTTGTGTTCTGTGCAGTCTTCTGGTCCTCATTGGTGGATGGAGGGACTTGCATGTCATTGTCCTCCATGGTTGCGTTCTGTACAGTCTTCTGGTCATCATTGGTGGATGGAGTGACTTGTTTTTGTTTTCCGCCATCATTTTATCCAGTTCAGCCCTACATCTGTTGATGCCACTGCCCCTCGGATGATGGCGACAAGGTCCTCTGATGATGTAAGTGCCCCTTGGATGGTGGCAACGAGGCTCTCTGTTAATGCCACTGCCCCTCGGATGGTGGCAACAAGGCTTTCTGATGATGTAAGTGCCCCTTGGATGGTAGCAATGAGGCTCTCCATTAATGCCACTGCCCTTTGGTCTGACTGCAGTATTGTTGTCCTTAGTGGATGGACTGGCTGCAGTATTGTTGTCCTCGGTGGATGGACTGGCTGCAGTATTATTGTCCTCAGTAGATGGACTGGCTGCAGTAATGTTGTCCTCCATATTCTCAGAATGTACAGTCTTTTGGTCCTCATTGGTTGATGGAGTGACTTTGTTTTGTTCGTCCTCCATCATTTTATCCAGTTCAGCTTTACTGATGTATGGAATTCGTATGTAAGGCTGTCTGATGTTGACACGTTCTTCAATTTTTCCTGGAGAGAGAAGAAAACAGTTATTTGGATTGGTGATTGTGATTTTATGGCGTCGGAAGGGCCAGATTCTGCCTATGGCAGCCCTGATCCTCTTCCCTATTGCCCTGGCTCCTCCCTTATTAGGGGCGATAGTGGTGGGCGGTTCATTTGTCGGGTGCTCCCCTGTTAATGGGCGCACGTTTAGTAATAAAACTGAATTTTCTTGTTTGTTCTTCATAAGATTCTTCGCCTTGTAACCGTTATGTCTCTGACATCGTGTCATTGTTCTCATAGAACAAGTAACGCTGCAGAGTGAGATAAATTGCTTCATGCCCGGTCAGAATACACTCAGCAAATGAGCTGCAGGTGCGGTGTGATTCTATATATGGGCACAGGGAGGGGGGTCACACTATGACATCATAGTATGCAGCATAGGTCACATGACCTTGCCGCTGCAGCCAATGGCTGCAGCAGCATAGGTCACATGACCTTGCTGCTGTAGCCAATGGCTGCAGCAGCATAGGTCACATGACCTTGCTGCTGTAGCAGCATAGGTCACATGACTTTGCTGCTGCAGCCAATGGCTGCACCACAACATCTGGTAAACAATGCTATTGGACCTTCTATGTCGGGTTTAATTAGGCAATTATTTTATCAATAAAAGAAATCTGGGACATCATTTGCTTATTTTTCATCAGTTTTCTCCATGTTTTCTGTTATGCAAGCCCATAATAAAACCATTTTATCCCTGTCTATAGACTGAATTCTCACAGCTTTACTAGCTGGATGGGCTGTTCTATTTTTAGCTCCAACTGAAAAATTCAAATCTGCCATTTTGGTAATAACTGTCAGTTTAAAAAAAAAAAAAACTTTATTCTGGTGTGCGTGAGGTCAATGTACAAAGATAACACATCACCATTATTGTATAAACATTATTAATTATTATAAATTAATTTAATTTTTTTTTCTTTTGAGATTTTTGGGGTTATTATTCACTATTAAATGGGAGAAGAAAAAAAAAAACGATATCTTTTCATTTCTGTTATAAATCATTGTAAATAATAAGCAATTCAAAACTGTGTCTTTGCTTTGCAAAACTGCTTTAACTGGGGCATGCATCTAAGATTTTTTGTTTTTAATTTGTAACTTGGCCACTTTTTAACCACTTGCTTACTGGGCACTTAAACCCCCCTCATGCCCAGACCAATTTTCAGCTTTCAGTGCTCTCACACTTTGAATGACAATTACTCAGTCATGCAACACTGTAACCAAATGATTTTTTTTGTCCTTTTCTTCATACCAACAGAGCTTTCTTTTGGTGGTATTTGCTCACCTCTCGGTTTTTATTTTCTGCGCTATAAATGAAAAAAGACCGAAAATTTGGGAAAAAAATGAATTTTTCTTTGTTTCTGTGATAAAATTTAGCAAATTAGCAATTTTTCTTCATAAATTTTGGCCGCAATTTATACTACTACACATCTTTGGTAAAAATAACCCAAATGATTGCATATTATATGATCTGTGTGAAATCTATAGAGTCTACAAGCTATGGTGCAAATCATAAAGATTTGCAAAAAAAGATCACATCTGATGTACTAAGGCCTATCTCCATTCTTGAGACCCTAACAAGCCAGGAAAGTACAAATGCACCCAAATGACCCCTTTTTGGAAAGTAGACATTCCAATGTATTTAGTAAGAGGCATGGTGAGTTATTTTAAGTTGTCATTTTTTCCCGCAATTCTTTGCATAATTAAGATATTTTTTTTTCACAAAATTGTCATTTTAATAGCTAATTTCTCCCACACGGAATGTGCATACCACAAATAACACCCCAAAATACATACTCCTACTCCTCCTGAGTATAATGATACCACATGTGTGAGACTTTTACACAGCCTGACCACATACAGAGGCCTAATTTTGAAGTAGCACCTTTAGGCATTCTAGGAGCATAAATTACACATTTCATTTCTCAACCACCTATTACAGTTTTGAAGGCCCTGGAACACCAGGGCAATGGAAATGTCCAGAAAATGACTCCATTTTGGAAAGCTAACACCCCAACGTATAATCTATGAGGCATAATGAGTCTTTTCAATGGTTCATTTTTTTCCAGAAGTTTTTGGAAAATGTGGAAAAAAATGAAAACGCATTTTTTTTTACACAAAGTTGTCCGTTTATAAGATATTTCCAACGCATAGCATTTACATAGCAAAAATAACACCCCAAAATGCATTCTACTACTCCTCCTGAGTATGGCAATACCACATGTGTGAGACGTTTACACAGCCTGGCCACATACAGAGGCGCAACATGCAAGGAACACCGTCGGGCGTTCCAGGGACACATAGCCTGCACATACTAAGAATTACACCCCCAAATACATTATGCTGAGCAGAGGGTAAAGAAAAGATTACCTGTGGTTTTAGAAGCGCAGTTGTCCACAGGAGGATATCACTGGTCCAGGCAGCAGGCAGGGACTTGGTCAGCAACAGCGAACACAATTTTTCAGGCAGCAGGCAGGGATACTGTCCATATACAGTCCAGGGTCAGTGCAGAGATGTCAGCAGTGCCAAAAATATTGGTCCTGGTAGTAGGCAGGTCCATGTGGTGTGGTCAGTGCGGCATGACGGCAGTAAGTCCTACAGGCAGCAGACAGAAGTAGAGCCTCGTTCAGGACAGAATAGGGATAGGGGTAGAGGCTTCTCCCTCCCAAATCTCTTTGAAGCCTCGGAGTCTCCAGACCCTAATCTAGGAATAAGAAAACAAAGAAAATTGTTTTCTTCATCCAGAAAAACTATACTGGAGCCCTTCACATATGTGAGACCCCGTGTTGAATCCCACTAGTCCAGTTGCAGAATACAAGATCAGTCCAAGAGGCAGGCAAATATCGTGGTCAAACAGTCCAAGGTCAGTTCCAGATCAGGCAGAGGTATGTACAGAATCGTTAGGCAGAAGCATGGTCGAATAACAGTCCAGGGTCAGTTCCAGATCAGGCAGAGGTATGTACAGAATCGTTAGGCAGAAGCATGGTCGAATAACAGTCCAGGGTCAGTTCCAGATCAGGCAGCGGTATGGCAATACCACATGTGTGAGACGTTTACACAGCCTGGCCACATACAGAGGCGCAACATGCAAGGAACACCGTCGGGCGTTCCAGGGACACATAGCCTGCACATACTAAGAATTACACCCCCAAATACATTATGCTGAGCAGAGGGTAAAGAAAAGATTACCTGTGGTTTTAGAAGCGCAGTTGTCCACAGGAGGATATCACTGGTCCAGGCAGCAGGCAGGGACTTGGTCAGCAACAGCGAACACAATTTTTCAGGCAGCAGGCAGGGATACTGTCCATATACAGTCCAGGGTCAGTGCAGAGATGTCAGCAGTGCCAAAAATATTGGTCCTGGTAGTAGGGAGGTCCATGTGGTGTGGTCAGTGCGGCATGACGGCAGTAAGTCCTACAGGCAGCAGACAGAAGTAGAGCCTCGTTCAGGACAGAATAGGGATAGGGGTAGAGGCTTCTCCCTCCCAAATCTCTTTGAAGCCTCGGAGTCTCCAGACCCTAATCTAGGAATAAGAAAATTGTTTTCTTCATCCAGAAAAACTATACTGGAGCCCTTCACATATGTGAGACCCCGTGTTGAATCCCACTAGTCCAGTTGCAGAATACAAGATCAGTCCAAGAGGCAGGCAAATATCGTGGTCAAACAGTCCAAGGTCAGTTCCAGATCAGGCAGAGGTATGTACAGAATCGTTAGGCAGAAGCATGGTCGAATAAAAGTCCAGGGTCAGTTCCAGATCAGGCAGAGGTATGTACAGAATCGTTAGGCAGAAGCATGGTCGAATAACAGTCCAGGGTCAGTTCCAGATCAGGCAGCGGTATGTACAGAATCGGCAGGCATAAGAGTGGTCGAATAACAAGCCAGGGTCAGTTACAGAGCAGGCAGTGGCATAAGGGGTGTGAAGGTGTATGAAGGCAGGAACTGAGGATTATGTTTACCATACTTCACTAAACATTTATTGAAGTATGGTAACGCCGAAAACAGTCACCTATCCAGAGGCCTGGTTGGGAAGGACATTGTGCACAATAATAAGATGTGTCTTTTCTGACTCCTGCTCTGGTACACACCTTACATCTTTTTTGACGTCTTTGGCCTGTTGGTTTGGGAGGGATTTTATCGGGAAAGTGGCGCTCGGAGAGTCGACTAACAACATCTGATCGGATATTTTCTGGTGGGCCGTTCGGGAAAATAAGGACAGTGAAAACGTCCTCCTGGTAGCCAAAGAAGCGTTTGGGGTTTTGGGTGGAGTTGCGGTAAATGACATAGGAATTGTAAATGGCCAATTGAAAAAAATAAATTGCTACTTTTTTGTACCAATGGTATGTCCGTCTTGTGGCAAGGTATGGTTCCATCATTTGGTCGTTGAAGTTGACTCCCCCCATGAACAAATTGTATTCATAAATGCATTTTGGTTTTTTTACGGGGCCATTCCTTCTGGGGATTTCCACCAACATATCATTGTGGATAGAAGACAACATATATACATCCCTTCTGTCCCTCCACTTCACTGCCAGAATCTCCTTGTTTCTCAGACTTGCGGTTTCTCCTTTTCGCAGCTTCTTATTCACAAGACTTTGAGGAAAGCCCTTCCGATTCCTTTTTACGGTGCCACATGCTGGCGTCTTCTTCCGGTGAAGGTTGTGGAACAGGGGCAGAGATGTGTAGAAGTTGTCTACATACAGGTGGTAGCCTTTATCCAATAGGGGGTATATGAGGTCCCAAACAACTTTCCCGCTGGATCCCAAGTAGTCCGGACAATTAGGGGGCTGCAGCTGGGTGTCCTTCCCTTCGTACACTATGAAGGAATATGTGTACCCTGTGGCTCGGTCGCATAATTTGTAGACCTTCACCCCATAGCGGGCCCTTTTGCTGGGCATAAATTGCTTCATTGTAAGCCTACCGCTAAATTTAATAAGGGACTCATCCACACATATGTGTTGGTCCGGGGTAAACAATTTGGGGAATGTTTGTGAAAAATAATGAAGTATTGGTCGAATTTTGTAAAGCCTGTCGTAATTTGGGTCATTTCGTGGAAGGCACTGGGTATTGTCGCTGAAATGTAAGAACCTCATGATCACCTGATACCTGGTTCTGGGCATTACCGCGGAGAAGAGCGGTGTGTGGTGGAGGGGGTGGGTTGACCAATAGGTACGCAATTGATTTTTTTTGTTGAGTCCCATGTTAAATGTGAGGCCTAAAAAAACCTTGAACTCCTCCACCGTTAGGTCTCTCCATTCGTAGGGATGTGCATAATAAGATGTCGGATTTTGCCAAATAAATTGTTGTGCATACAGGTTGCACTGGGCCACAATTGACGCCAACATATCCTCCGTAAAAATTAAATAAAAAAAATCTATTGGGGTAAAGTTCTCCGTGTCCACCTGGACTCCTGGCTGGGCAGTGAAAGGGGGAACATTGGCCTCTCCTGAATTAGGAGGAAGCCACAAGGGGTTTTGAAGGGCATAGGGAAGGCCGGCATGGCTCCTAACCCTTTGGGGCTGAGATGACACCCCACTGGTACTTGGCCTTTCTTGCCGGGGAACTGCGGTGCTGGTGGACGGCACTGCGGTGCTGGTGGACGGCACTGCGGTGCTGGTGGACGGCACTGTCTCACTAGAACGCCTTTGTTTGATGGGCCGGATATCTTCCTCCTCGGATTCAGTCAGTGTTTCACTACTGAGGACTGGCTCATAATTTATGTCGGCTTCAGAATCCGAATCTGAAAGAGAATCTGAAGAGGAGAGCTCCCCGTTGCTCTCGTCGGCCGTGGAAAGAATTTTGTACGCCTCCTCGGCGGAAAAGACTCGTTTAGACATGGTTGCTGGTGTTGAGACTGCACAGGTGTGTGCTAAGCCTGCACTGATGGGCACTGATGAGGTGGCACTGATGTGCACTGATTGATGGCACAGATGTGCACTGATGAGGTGGCACAGATGTGTACTGTTGAAGCAGCACAGAGGTGGCACAGATGGGCACTGATGAGGTGGCACAGATGTGCACTGATGAGTCGGCACAGATGTGTACTGATGAGTCGGCACAGATGTGCACTGTTTAGGTGGCACAGATGGGCGCTTTTGAGGTGGCACAGATGGACGCTGTTGAGGTGGCACAAATGGGCATTGATGGGTCGGCACAGATGTGCACTGATTTATTGCACAGATGTGCAGATTTATTGCACAGATGTGCACTGATGAGGCGGCAGATGGGCACAGATGGGCACTACTGAGGCGGCACAGATAGGCACTGCTGAGGTGACACAGATGGGCACTGATGGGTCGCACAGATGTGCACTGATTTATTGCACAGATGTGCACTGATGAGGCAGCAGATGGGCACTGCTGAGGCGGCACAGATGGGCACTGCTGAAGCGGCACAGATGGGCACTGCTGAGGTGGCACAGATGGTACAGATGGGTACCAATTGGCACTGGCGGTGCAGAGATGGGCACTGACGGTGTACAGATGGTGCACAGATGGCACAGGTGGGCACTGGCACTGCATCAATTTACAATTTACTGCACAAATAGAGCTTTCTTTTGGTTGTATTTGATCCCTTCTGCGGCTTTTATTTTTTGCGCTATAAACAAAAAAGAGCGACAATTTTGAAAAAAAAAGCAATATTTTTAACTTTTTGCTATAATAAATATATATTATTATATTAAATAAATATAATAAAAACACTAAAATACTGAATTCAGAGAGTAGTGGTTAAAGTGGTTGTAAACCCTTACAACACACTTTGACCTACAGGTAAGCCGAGATTAAGGCTTACCTGTAGGTCCAAGAAATATCTCCTAAACCTACACGGTTTAGGAGATATTTGCCGAAAGACAGGCACCGCTGTATACGGCGCATGCGCCGTAGACAGTGGTGCGCAGGCGCACTGAGCGTGGCACCTTTAACAGCGAATATGTCGCGCGTGGCGGCTCCCGTGCGCATGCGTGGGGGTGACGTCATCGCGGCTTCGCCGAATGACAGCAGCGGAGCTGGGAGACCCACCGAGAAGAGGGATGCGCCGGACTACAGGGGACAGCGGTGACATCGCTGGCTCCTGTGTCAGGTAAGTGACACATAATGGACTACTATGCGATGCATAGTAGTCCATTATGCTTTACCTTTGCAGGGAATGAAAGAGGAAGTAAACTCATCAGGGTTTACTTCCTCTTTAATGACTCTGAATGATCTAAGGTTATCAGTGGTGTACCCCAAGATTCAGTGCTGGGACCTTCACTTTTTAATATCTTTATAAATGATATAGGGTTTGGGATTAAAAGTACCGTTTCTGTCTTTGCAGATGACACCAAGCTATGCAGTGGAATAATGGAAAAGGCTGAATGTATCAACACACCAAGTGGTATGGTGGATACAAGTGAATATTACCACGTGCCACGTCCTGACTTCAAATCATATCAACAAAAAAAAGAAAGGAGGGCTATGGACTTTTTAGGCACAGTCACAAAACATTTTTTTTTAAAATATACAGATTTATTTACATATATACCAAAAAGTACACAAACTTTAAAAAGTCAGAAAGTCCAGCAGACTAGGTCCGACGGTCTTCCCGACGGATTTTTCAGGCAAAGGTTCCAGGTCTCCGCGTCCATCGGCCCCAGGTCCGCCTCCCACTTCTGCCGACACGGGAGATGTGCTGAGTCTTGTAGTGCATTAAGGAGAATGTAATACCCTCTAGATATCATACCTTTTCTTTCAGTTTGCATTAGTATCCCATGTACCCCAGCATGGTCCGTCAGGCAAAGCGTCACACCGCGGGATTGCACCTGTAACGTTCCCCCACGTATCTTTACCGGATGTCTGAAGTTCTTTTTTCTCCCCTCCCAAAATTCCCCATGAAGCCCCTCCCAAATGACTATCCGCACCAATCCCCTAAAGAGTCCCCTGAGTCCCATGTCATGTTAGCCCTATGCTCATTTTTGCTTTATTTATTTTTTGCTTCGGGCTGTATTTATTGACCATCATTGTAGGAGGTACATTACTAAGTACTAAGTCTGTTCGAAAGTCTGTTAGTTTTGAACGTGATGACGTAGGACGGGACTAAAAAAAGGAAGTTCAATAGCCCCAGACAATAGCTTCCATTGCGTCGTATTTGGTCCGTCGGGACCAACATACAGAAGAACGATTTTCCTGATAGGAATTGAGTTCGTCGGACAGATTTGAAACCTGTTCTATTTCTAGTTCGATCACTTTAATGAAAAATGATCGGATTAGCCCACACACGATCGGATTGTCCGACGGACTGATTCCGGCAGACCTAGTGTGCCAGACTATAGCTTCCCTTGCATTGTATTTGGTCCATCGGACCAACATACAGACAAACGATTTTCCTGATAGGAATTGAGTACGTCGGACAGATTTGAAACATGTTCTATTTCTAGTTCGATCTCTTTAATGAAAAATTTTCGGATTAGCCCACACACGATTGGATTGTCCGACGGACTGATTCCGTCAGACCCAGTGTGCCGGAAAGTCCAGTCACGTGTACAAGGCATTAGAGACATGGAGCGTAAGCTGCAGAGCTGCTCCAAGGCTCCCCAATATTTCTTAAGTCCTAGCTCGCCAGCCAATCTGCTACCAACCAAATTACAAGAGTTAGGACTACAGATAATATTGGGGTACCTTGGAGCGTCTCTGCAGCTTCCGCATATAATTGCAAATGTGTTCTAACTAAACCCCTGTTTTTAATGCAAACTGTTACACAGGACCATTTGTTTGGTAGCAGATTGGCTGCCGAGTTGAGCTGGTTGGTGTTGATTTGCATACAATGCCCTTCCACCCATGGGCTATTTGCTGTGATGGCCAATTATAGGTGGGGGCAGTGGGCAGTTGTTTTTTACTGATTAATGTGAGAGGGACATTCTTTCCTTTGACCACCAATGTAAGGAGTCATCCCTACCACTGACTCCTATGAAAATTATTTTTGGGTTCCCCTGGTGTACAAGGGTGGATAAAGGTTGATATAGGGTGTCGGCATAAAAAAAGGGCAGAACTGGCAGCTGCCCAGGGCCCCAGACTACACACCATATACATGGCCTATACCTGCAAACATTATACCTTCTGCCATAATATGACTCATTTACAGAGACTAGACAGTCGAAGTCACATGTGTTGTGACGTAACGCGTAGGATACGAGAGGCAAACTAGACACCGGAACAGATGCACAGGTACGAGCTTGGCGCTCGTTTTTACATTGTACAGCTTGCATAAGGAAAATGTGAGTTTTTATGGTTCTACTTAAATAAACTTCAAAACTTTTTTCAAATATACTGCTCCATGGTAGGCCTCTCTTTATCTTTTCTTTGATACATTGAACATCTAAATCAGGGGTCTCAAACTGGCGGCCCTCCAGCTGTTGCGAAACTACAAGTCCCATCATGCCTTGGCCTGTGGGAGTCATGCTTGTAACTGTCAGCCTTGCAATGCCTCATGGGACTTGTAGTTTTGCAACAGCTGGAGGGCCACCAGTTTGAGACCCCTGATCTAAATGATCTGAGTGATCCAAGTAACTAACGCCCAGCGGAAAGACAAGGAAAGGATCCCCCCCCTCCCCGGCTTTATCCCATACACAGTATGAACGCCTAGGAAAAGATTGATCCAAAGGGATCCCTCCCATTAAACCTCGCTACATGCTGTTTACATTACAGCAGTAAGGTAATCATTTATTTCAACCACGGGTGTCAGTGACACTGAAGATTCATATTTTAGCACTTAAAGGCACAGTATCACTGAATGTCAGTATAGCAGCACACAGTGTTCTTGTGAAACACTTCCACATCTGCACTACTGTCGCACACTGGACCAAGAAATAAACGTCCAATATTGCACTAGAGACTTGATACACTCAGTTTGCTAAAAGAATTTTATTTATTTATATACCTTTTCTTTGTATATACATATTTTGTGTTTCTCCTTGATGAAATAAGTCACTTTATGTATTATTCACTCTTTGCGTATGTTGCACAATTTTGAAATCACACACTACTTACCTTTTTATGCAATTTTGCACATGCTGGATATATGCATTATATCTATTTTTTAAATTTGCTTATTGCACAATAGGAATTTTTTTTATGATGAATACTCATGTCCCTTTTTAACGTATATATTAATGAATTTATGATACTATTTTAGTATACTTTATCTGCACATTTGCACTTTATTTGGTTAGTGATACTGATGAATGTCTGCTAGCTATAATCACAACCTGATAATTCTAATAAGTTATTATATATAGAAAAAAAATACATAATCTTGTGTAAGGAGCGCAACACCACCCCCTATTTTTTGGTGTTTCCTACCGCCATCCCATGGCTGAAGGGGGATCAAGTGGTGAAGTATGGGGCAAGATTCCTCACCCTGCTGTCATTCCTCATTATATTTATTATTAGAGAAAGTTAGAAAAAAACATTCGGATACAAAGACAATTAAGGTACGACCAATATTTATTGGAGATAAATCCATAGAAGGAAATGATTGTCGGGCTTCGGAGAACATTGGAGATCAGTCACGGTTATCATAGGACTCCTCAAAGGCAGAGCCTTTTTACACCCCTAAACCTTCAGATGATTCAGAGGAAGGCTAAAAAAAAAAAACCCAGTCGGATTGGCTCCAAGGGGGAAAAAAATTCCTTCCTGACCCCCTAAGGCGATCGGATTGTCCCGGAATCATCTGTCTAGGGTGCCCAGTTCATCTCCTCTACATATGCTTGTCATGGTTTTGCAATAGTTTGCTTACCTGTTTCCATGTGTTCATCTCTAGAGACCAGCCAACCCTCACCTGACTGCTTTTGTAATCCATCCTCTGGCATGACTCCACCCTAGCTCCTATCAGAGAGCTCAATATTAACCTGTGCACTGCAGGCCAACCCTGCTGATCAACCTTTGTGTGTTAGCTTCTTGTTACCTGCCGTGTGCTCTTCTGTTGTTCCGTTACCGACTTTGGCGTGTCCTTGACTATCCCTGTTTGCCTGTGATCCTGACCTATTGGTGTGTCCCTGACTATTCCTGTCTGCTTGTGGCCCCGACCTTGGCTTTATCCCTCACTATCCCTATCCTCCTGTTGCCTACTGTGGGTGCGAGCTGGGGGACCCTGGGGGTCGCGACCTGGAGCCAGTTGCAGCCCAGTCCATCCTCACTTCTAGAGGTTCTGGTGAACACCTGCTGGCTCTTAGACTCCGCGCCCCAGGGAATCTTACGCTCTAACCCCAGTGGGATCCCCCTGTCCGCAGCAGTCAGCCGTAGGGTCCACAACCTTGGGGTGCACTCCTGATCCCTAAGGGGTGCATCTGTCACCTCGCCTCATGGTGACCTGACAATGCTATGTATGATGCTATTAGAAATCACAGGATCCTGTACAGCCTACCTGATGCCGCCCCCCCCCCCCCCCCCCCATGCAAAAATACCAAAACAAAAATCCCTTCTCCTAGCACAACCCCCGCTAAATTACCCTTCCCATTACAAATTCCTCCTCCCTACCCATATCCCCCCAGCAGTAATCCCCCACCTCCCCCTCCTAGCACACACAAACACCCCCTCTCCTGGCACAGACATCCCCTCTCCTGACGCCCCCCCCTGCAAAAAAAAAAACCCTCTCCTAGCACAACACCCTCTAAATTACCCTTCCCAGCATAACATTTTTCCTCTCTACCCAAATCCCACCCAGCACAAATATCTCCTCTTCTGGTAGAGACATATCCTCTCCTGGTTCAAATCCCCCCCCCCCCCCCCCCCATACCCTCCTAGCACATTCATTTACGG
Organism: Lithobates pipiens; assembly: GCF_037356315.1. Lineage (NCBI taxonomy): Eukaryota > Metazoa > Chordata > Amphibia > Anura > Ranidae > Lithobates > Lithobates pipiens. The sequence goes on along the minus strand of NW_027507903.1, from coordinate 469,676,625 downwards.
ATGACTGCCTCTCGGATGGTGGTGACGAGGCTCTGTGTTGATATGACTGCCCCTCAGATGGAGGCGATGGGGCTCTGCCCTTGAATGGTGGTGATGAGGTTCCCTGTTGATGTCACTTCTCCTTGAATGATGGCGACGAGGTTCTCTGTCACTGCCCCTCGGATGGTAGTGATGAGGCTCTGTGTTGATGTCACTGCCCCTCAGATGGTGGCGACGAGGCTTTGCCCTTGAATGGTGGTGACGAGGCTCTGCCCTCAAATGGTGGCGTTGAGGTTCTCTGTTGATGACACTTCCTCTCGGATAGTGGCGACAAGGTTCTCTGATGATGTAAGTGCCCCTTGGTTGGTGGCAACTCTGCTCTCTGTCGATGCCACTGCCCCTCAGATGGTGGCGACAAGGCTCTCTGATGATGTAAGTGCCCCTTGGATGGTGGCAACAAGGCTCTCTGTCGATGCCACTGCCCCTCGGATGGTGGAGACAAGGCTTTCTGATGATGTAAGTGCCCTTGGATGGTGGCAATGAGGTTTGGCTGCAGTATTGCTGTCCTCGGTGGATGGACTAGCTGCAGTATTGTCCTCACTGGATGGACTGGCTACAGCATCTTTGTCCTCGTGGATAGACTGGCTGCAGTATTTTTGTCCTCGTTGGATGGACTGTCTGCAGTATTGTTGTCCTCCATAGTCTCAGACTCTGCAGTCTTCTGGTCCTCATTGGTGGATGGAGTGACTTGCATGTCATTGTCCTCCATGGTTGTGTTCTGTGCAGTCTTCTGGTCCTCATTGGTGGATGGAGTGACTTGTATGTCATTGTCCTCCATGGTTGTGTTCTGTGCAGTCTTCTGGTCCTCATTGGTGGATGGAGGGACTTGCATGTCATTGTCCTCCATGGTTGTGTTCTGTACAGTCAGCCATTCTGGTAATAACTGTCAGTTTAAAAAAAATAAAAAATCTTTATTCTGGTGTGCGTGAGGTCAATGTACAAAGATAATACATCACCATTATTGTATAAACATTATTGTTTAATTTTTTTTTTTTTCTTTTGAGATTTCTTTTGCGAATGTTTATTAGTCACGGGGGTTAATATTCACTATAAAAAGGGAGAAGAAAAAAAAACGATTTTTTTTCATTTCATTTCTCTAATTTAATGTCTTCCTTATCCATCCGTAATTATTGGGTTGTGGAAGATTTCCTAATTTGATCATCTCTGTATAAATTGAGTTGTGCCCATGGGGGGGAGAGTAATTTTTGCAGCTGAGTAATTTTTCTGCAGGATTAATTAGCAGTTGAACACAGCAGTTTAACAGCTTCAGCCCCGGAAGATTTTACCCCCTTCCCGACCGGAGCACTTTTTGCGATTCGGCACTGCATCAATTTACAATTTACTGCACAAATAGAGCTTTCTTTTGGTTGTATTTGATCACCTCTGCGGCTTTTAATTTTTTGCGCTATAAACAAAAAAGAGCGACAATTTTGAAAAAAAAAAGCAATATTTTGAACTTTTTGCTATAATAAATATCCCCCCCAAAAAATAAAATTATTTCCTCGGTTTAGGCCGATATGTATTCTTCTACATCAGGGATTGACAAATTTGCTTTGAATTTAGGAGCCAGTTAAAAAAGTTAGGAGACAGTTTTTTTTTTGTTTTTTTTTTGAGTGGTATGGATTGTCAGCTCCCGGGGTAAGGCCAGTCATTTTCACCCCCTATCCCTAACTCACAATGGAGCACCCAGTCGATAACTCCAATGAAACGCTGTTACATCAGGGTTATGGGCTGACCAGAAAGAGTAAGGCTGGCAACAGATGGAACTGGCTGGCACTGGCAGGTGGCACTGGTTGCCACTGGCAGGCACGTGGAACTGCCAGATGGCATTGGCAGGTGACACTAGTTTGGACCTGGCAGGTGACACTATTGGCACTGGCAGGTGACACTGGCGGTGGCATTGGCACGTGGCACTGATTGGCAGGTGGCACTGGTTTGGAAGTGGCAGGTGGCCCTGGTTGGTTATGGCAGGTGGCCCTGGTTGGCGGCGGCACTAGTTGTCACTGGCAGATGGCACTGATTGGAGGGGGCACTGGTTGGTGTTGGAAGGTGGCACTGATTGGTGGTGGCACTGGTAGGTGATGGCAGGTTGCACTGATTGGTAGTGGCAGGTGGCACTGATTGGCGGTGGCAGGTGGCACTGGCTGGCACTGGCAGGTGGCACTGGTTGCCACTGGCAGGCACGTGGAACTGCCAGATGGCACTGGCAGGTGACACTGGTTGGCATTGGCAGGTGACACTGGTTGGCAATGGCAGGTGACACTGGTGTGGAACTGGCAGGTGGCACTATTGGCACTGGCAGGTGGCACTGGTTTGGAAGTGGCAGGTGGCCCTGGTTGGTGATGGCAGGTGGCCCTGGTTGGCGGTGGCACTGGTTGGCGGTGGCACTAGTTGGCACTGATTGACAGTGGCACTGGTAGGTGGCACTGGTTGGTAGTGGCAGGTGGCACTGATTGGCAGTGGCACTGGTTGGCACTGGCAAGTGGTACTGATTAGCGGTGGCAGGTGGCACTGGCTGGCACTGGCAGGTGGCACTGGTTGCCACTGGCAGGCACATGGAACTGCCAGATGGCATTGGCAGGTGACACTGGTTGGCATTGGCAGGTGACACTGGTGGGGAACTGGCAGGTGGCACTATTGGCACTGGTGGTGGCACTGACATGTGGCACTGGCACGTGGCACTGATTGGCAGGTGGCACTGGTTTGAAAGTGGCAGGTGGCCCTGGTTGGTGATGGCAGGTGGCCCTGGTTGGCAGTGGCACTAGTTGTCACTGGCAGATGGCACTGATTGGCGGTGGCACTGGTTGGTGTTGGCAGATGGCACTGGTTGGCAGTGGCACTAGTTGGCACTGATTGGCGGTGGCACTGATTGGTGGTGGCACTGGCAGGTGGCACTGGTAGGTGGTGGCAGGTGGCACTGATTGGTAGTGGCAGGTGGCACTGATTAGCGGTGGCAGGTGGCACTGGTTGGCTGTGGCAGATGGCACTGGCAGGTGGCACTGATTGACGGTGACACTCGGCACTGGCAGGTGGCACTGACTGACGGTGGCACTGATTGGCACTGGCAGGTGGCACTGGTTGGCACTGGTAGGTGACACTGATTGGTAGTGGCAAGTGGTACTGGCAGGTGGCACTGGTTGGTGGTGGCAGGTGGCACTGGTTGGTGGTGGCAGGTGGCACTGGTTGGCGGTGGCACTGGTTGGCACTAGCAGGTGGCACTGGTTGGTGGTGGAAGGTGACGGTGGCACTGGTTGGTGCTGACAGGTGGCACTGGCAGGTTTCACACGGAGCACTCTGTTACTGAAATGTAACAGAGGAGCTGTCAGAATTGAGCTTAATGTCGGAATGGGCAGGACCCAGCCAGGGTGTGAAACTGACAATTAACAGAGAGGTGGAGCTGTCAGATTTAAGCTTGATGTCGGGGTGGGCGGGACCCGGCCGGGGTGGGCGGGACTCACCAGCCAACGATTGGGCTGCTTAAGAAAAGGGGCGGGGCCACATACACGTAGCGGCCCGCCCAGATCCCATTGGCTGGTGTTTGATAGCTGCTGGGTCCTGCCCACCCCGGCCGGGTCCCACCCACCCCGACATCAAGCTGACACCCGCCCACCCCGACATCAAGCTGAAATCTGACAGATCCTCCTCTCTCCGTAGCTTGTCAGTTTCACACACTTAGCGCGGCGCCGCTGAGTGTGGAGGAGGGAGGAGGACGGCAGTCAGTGTTCATGCTCTGCATGTCTGGGGCATCAATAGTGAGTGGGCTGGTGACAGCTTAGGCGCCAGGTTGCGATTTCTGGTCGCATTGGCGACCTTGCACCTGGGGTTTGTCGAGCCCTGTTCTACATGTTTTTGGGCACGGTCATACTGTACACGGCGGGCGCGGTCATGCTGTACATGGCATTCCCATTAGCCCTGCCAATTAAAGGGGACGTACAGGTACGCCCATTTGCCCACTGCTGCTATTGTGCCGATGTATATCGGCGTGCAGCAGTCGGCAGGTGGTTAACTAAAGCAGGATAAAGAAAGCAGCAAGAAAAGATCACAAAGAACTCTGATTCACTCTGGATTGACCACAAACCACCACTTTGGAAGGCATCCTACAAGTCTGAATCCTATCCCCACTACCCTTTAATATGTCCCCTCCACTCTGCCTTCTCATACTAGTGTACTCTGCTTTCAAATTCTCACTTCCTTTCCCCTCTTCTCCACCCCAAAACTTGTACATATCACCATCACTTCTACCCTCTCTCTACTACTGCTATCATCACCTCCTGTTAATACTTAACCCACCTGCTGAACCACACACAAACACAGGGAAGCACATGCGCTCATACACCTCCCACCCCCATCTTACTTATCTCACCCTCCTTCTTCTGCTAACCTCTGAGGATATCTCCCCTAATGCTGGTCATCCAGTATCTCACCCCCACATCTGGCACCCTCCCTCCTCCAGCATCAGCCACAATTTTCTCAATCTTATCTTGATCCCCCTGCTCCTAAAAACCACCCTACTTTCTCATGTGCCCTCTGGAATGCCTGCTCTGTCTGCAATAAGCTCACTTCTGTCCTTGACCTTTTTGTCTCCCACTCCCTTAACCTTGCAATCACAGAAACGTGGCTTCAAGAGTCAGATTCTGCCTTGCCTGCAGCCCTCTCCCATGGAGGCCTCCACTGGACTCACTCACTCACCCAGACCCAGTGGATGGAAAGGAGGTGGAGTTGGTTTGCTTCTATCCCCACTGAGCACCTTTCAAGTCCTGGCTACCCCTCCTGCTCTGTCCTTCTATTCTTTTGAGACACAGTGGGGTTGATTTACTAAAGCTGGAGCACTGAGAATCTGGTGCAGTTCTGCACAGTAGCCAATCACCTTCTAACTTTAGCTTGTTCAATTAGGCTTTGACAATAAAACCTGGAAGCTGATTGGTTCCTATTCAGAGCTGCACCAGATTTTGCACTCTCCAGTTTTAGTAAATCAACCCCATTGTATTTGTCCCATTTCTCTAAGGATTGCAGTGATCTATCAGCCTCCTGGACCAGTGTCACGCTTCCTTGATGACATCTCTGCCTGGCTACCCTACTTTCTCTCCTCTGCAAAACCCACTATTATCCTTGGTGATTTCAACATCCCAGCCAATGTTAGCAGCCCAGCTGCATCCCAACTTTTCAACTTAACCTCAACCTTTGACCTTAAACAATGGACACAGTCCCCCACTCACTCTGATTATAATACCCTCAACCTTGTTTTCTCCCATCTTTGCACCCTTTACAACCTCACCAACACCCCCTTTCCTCTCTCTGACCACAACTTAATTACTTTCACAATTTGTTTGTCTCCAACCACCTGTCCCGCCAAGCAGAAAACAATTACCTGCAGAAACCTTCGCCACTTTATTCCCTCTCTTTTCTACTCTGCAACTGACCACCTCCATGACAAAATCTCACCCCTGTCTCTAGTGTCCATCAGTGCCCAGCAGTGCCACCTATCAGAGCCACCTATCAGTGCCACCTATCAGTGCCCATCAGTCCCATCTATCAGTGGTACCTATCAGTGCCCCTTAGTGCCACCCATCTGTGCCACCCATCCGTGCCATCTTATCTGTGCCCATCTTTGCCCATCAGTGCCGCCTTATCTGTGCCCATCGGTGCCGCCTTATCTGTGCCTATTTGTGCCGCCTTAACTATGCCTATCAGTGCCCACCAGTGCAGCCTATCAGTGCCCACCAATGCAGCCTATCAGTGCCCACCAGTGCAGCCTATCAGTGCCCACCAGTGCAGCCTATCAGTGCCGCCTCATCAGCGCACTTCAATGAAGGAGAAAAATGACCTGTTTGCAAAATTTTATAACAAACTATTAAACATGATTTTTTTTTTTTTGCATCTTTTTTTGTTTGTTTAGCAAAAAATAAAACTCCGAGCTGTAATTAAATACCACCAAAAGAAAGCTCTATTTGTGGGAAAAAAATGATAAAAATTTCATTTGGGTACAGTGTTGTATGCCCGCGCAATTGTCATTCAAAGTGCATCAGCGCTGAAAGCTGAAAATTGGTCTGGGCATGAGAGGGGTTTAAGTGCCCAGTAAGCAAGTGGTTAAAATACAAGTACAATAGAAGAGGGTTGGGACTTTAAATGAAGCACCCAAAGGTGCCTCCATCCCGGTAAAGAATAAAAAAAAAGGAGAAGGAAATTGGGACTTTGAATGAAGCAATTGAATAGTGGAGGTGAGTTACAATATAACACATTTTATCATATATATATATACACACATGTAGTGTGCACAAAAACTGAACATAGTAAACAAAGTACATACATACAACACATGATCGGAGTAATGAATATACAGATTGATACAAGAGGGAATGTACATGTGTATATATATGATATTAACAATGATTTAGTGCTTTGAGAGTATTTATAAATAAAATACGTTATATTGTAACTCACCTCCACTATTCAATTGCTTCATTCAAAGTCCCAATTTCCTTCTCCTTTTTTTTTGTGGTTAAAATACAATTCCTCCCTCCATGCTGCCAAACAAACCTACTTTGTCACCCTTATTAATATTTTGTTTTCCAGTCCTCATCGTCTCTTCTCTACTTTTAACTCTCTACTTTCTCCACCACCATCTCCACCCAGTCACTCTCTCACTGCTCAGAGATTGCCAATCACTTCAAAAACAAGATCTCCACTGCACAGACATCAAACCCACTTAACATACCCTGTACTAATCCACTCTCAACACTCTCCTCTTTTGACCTTGCCATTACTGAAGAGGTCTCTAAAGTTTTCTCAGAAGCCCTCCTTACCACCTGTCCCCTGGATCCTGTTCCCTCACATCTACTACAGTCACCCTCTTCTTTTATCTTCTTCTTCTACCTTCTATCAGCATTTTCCCTTCCTCCAAACATGGTGAGTCCACCTCCTTAAAAATGTACAGGCCCATCTGAAGTTTGCCAATGAACATCTAAATGATTCAGAGACGGATTGGGAGAAAGTGCTGTGGTCAGATGAGACCAAAATTGAACTCTTTGGCATTAACTCCACTCGCCGTGTTTGGAGGAAGAAAAATGCTGACTATGACCATAAGAACACCATCCCTACAGTCAAAGACGGAGGTGGAAACATGATGCTTTGGGGCTGTTTCTCTGCAAAAGGTACAGGCCGACTTTGCTGCATTGAGGGGCCAATGGACGGGACCATGTATTGTAAGATTGTGCATAAGAACCTTCCTCCCTCAGCCAGAACATTGAAGATGGGTTGTGGATGGGTCTTCCAGCATGACAATGGCCCAAAACATAGTGCCAAGGCACAAAAGGAGTGGCTCAAGAGGAAGTACATTAAGGTCATGGAGTGGCCTAGTCAGTCTCCAGACCTTAATCCTATAGAAAATGTATGGAGGCAGCTGAAACTTCGAGTTTCCAAGAGACAGCCAAGAAACCTTAAGTATTTAGAGAAGATCTGTAAAGAAGAGCGGACCAAAATCCCTCCTGAGATGTGTGCAAACCTGGTCACCAACTACAAGAAACGTCTGACCTCTGTGCTTGGCAACAAGGGTTTCTCCACCAACTACTAAGTCCCTACTTTGCTAAGTTTGCTTGGGGATCAGATACTTATTTTACTCTCTGAACTGCAAATTTATAACATTTGTATTGTGCTTTTTCTGGATTTTTGGTTGATATTTTGTCTCTATCATATAAAATACACCTATGATAAAAATTATAGACCCTTCATTTCTTTGTAAGTGGGCAAACTTACACAATCATTATTTCCCCCACACTGTACATATCTTCCACCTTGCCAAAACATTATATTTCATCTTCATTTTAACGCCAATCTATTCTCCAATCTCAGCCTCTCTAGAAAGTTTTTCCAATCTTTAAAAGATAAAAAAAAAAATGATACTTTAGATGACATAGATAGAAGATGCTTCTTACAGCCGCTCTGCTCTTCAGCCCATACAAAGTAACAAATCCTGCCAATTGTAAGTGGTGTCACGTCTAGGAAAAGGGGGCGGGCCGACCCTCTGCAAGGACTTTAAATGTCTGCCAGGGCTCTATGGATTTTTATTGCAAAATAAATTCAGTTTAGAGGCCCCGGCTCGCCTAATACAGTTGTAGAAAGCTCTACTCAATATAAATTTATCCAGAGTAAAGGATCGGGGGCTAAATTAAACGACAATTCTTTTTTATTTTTGAATTTGTTCGCTCAGCCCAAAACAAAATCCTGATATAAGAATTAAGAGCTGGCAAGATGGAGAAAGATTGCGGGATGATGAATTAAAATAGATTTCCCTGCGCTCGGATTGCATAGGTTACATTTTCTTTATGCAGTCTTTAAATAATTCATTAGTGCTCCAGATAGTTTTATTAAGTCTGCGACAATCACCTTGGCATCTAAAGTACCTGGTCGCCTGTAGCGTGCCCGGCTGCCAATTCCAAAACAAACATGCTTGAATAGGACCTGTCATGGATATAAAACACATACCCTGATCATTTCGCCCCCTGGTTAGAAAATAACATTAAAAAAATCCTTCTATGACACACCTGTGCTGAAGACTATCCTCCCCTGAGCTACTGCGGGCCTCCGGTCACCTGATCATGTATATAAAAGAAAAAATGTTAAAGAAGCATATGTTAAAAAATATATATATGTATTGGAACCTTGGTTAACGAGTAACACGGTTAACGAGCATTTTGAAAGACGAGCAACTTTAAAAAAAAAAATCCTGAGTCGGATTGTGAGTGTTGTCTCGCAAAACGAGCAGAATTCAAGCTAATGGGGTGTGCAGTACCGCATTTGGCCAGAGGTGCGGGGGGCGCCAGTGACACTCGGAACAGTTCAGAAAAGTTTGGAAATAGTCAGAACCACTCATAAATACCCTCTTTCCGAGTATTTACGAGCCTTTCCAAGGGCTTCCGAGTTCAGCCGAGCTGTCCCAGAGTTATTCCGAGGCTCAAAAGGCTGTGATACTTATGTACATTCTATTTTTTTCCTTTTTTAACATTTGCATACTTTTTTCTTTTTTCTTTTTTTTTATATTCCATGTAATTTTGTTTGATGATAATATTTGTAGATGATTGGGATGCATCCACTATAAGACACGACTCACATTTCTAGAGTCACCTGAGTCCATCCACCATCACAACTGAATCATCCAGTTAACGATAAATTGTTCTACTTTCAGGGCAATGAGATGAACTCATTGGAGTGATTGAACCTTGCGCGCTGTGGGAGGGAAGATTCGGAAAACAAGAGAGAGAAGAAACAATGTAACTCATTATCAGATAAGTTTAACATTGACTGAGCACCATCTGACTGATCCATCACGACTTTCACCTAGAAATTTATGTTTAATAAGTGTTACTCCATTCCAGAGAACATTTAATGAATGTAATCAGATGTATTCTACTAATGTCACACATTCCACAAGACGACACTGAATCATCCCAACTGCACTTCACACAGATGAGCTTATTCCTCTTTGGTTGTAGTGGGCAAGTACTACTGAGAATAGAGACAACACAACGTTCAACTTAAAAGATTGTATTTTTATTTTTTTTATAAAATGCATGGTGGGAACCCCTCCTAAGGGGCACAGCGGGTGTACAGACCCAGGAACTCAGCACAGGGATGGTGGGAACCCCTCATAATGGGCACAGCAGGTGTACAGACCCAGGAACTCAGCACAGGGGTGGTGGGAACCCCTCATATTGGGCACAGCGGGTGTACGGACCCAGGAACTCAGCACAAGGATGGTGGGAACCCTTCATAATGGGCACAGCGGGTGTACAGACCTGGAAACTCAGCACAGGGATGGTGGGAACCCCTCATAATGGGCACGGCGGGTGTACAGACCCGAGAACTCCGCACAGTGATGGTGGGAACCCCTCATAATGGGCACAGTGGGCGTACAGACCCGGGAACTCAGCACAGGAATGGTGGGTACCCCTCATAATGGGCACAGCGGGTGTACAGACCCGGGAACTCAGCACAGGGATGGTGGAAACCCATCATAATGGGTACAGCAGGTGTACAGACCCGGGAACTCAGCACTCAAATGGTTGGTGGAAACTTGCCCCTTACATTTGTGGTTAGTGAAAAATAGCCCCCATTTGCATTGGTGGTCAGTGGAAAATTTGCCCCACAGTGGGCGTACAGACCCGGGAACTCGGCACAGGGATGGTGGGAACCCCTCATAATGGGCACAGCAGGTGTACAGACCCGGGAACTCAGTATAGGGATGGTGGGAACCCCCTTTATAAAGGGCACAGCAGGTGTACAGACTCGGGAACTCAGTACAGGGATGATGGGAACCCCTCATAATAGGCACAGCAGATGTACAGACCCGGGAACTCAGCACTCAGGTGCTTGGTGGAAACTTGCCCCTTACATTGGTGGTTAGTGAAAAATAGTCACCATTTGCATTGGTGGTCAGTGGAAAATTTGCCTCTTACATTGGTGGTCCCTGTAGGCAGGAGATCAATCTGCTTAATGTTTAATGAACCCCAGGCACCTTCAGACATAAGACCCACCCAAAGATAAGACCCATTTATCTTTGTTTCCAATCTCCTCATATTTATTCTTTTTAATTTTAGAGAACAGAGATGTTATTTGTTTAGCAACGCCATAATAATTTATGATAATTTCTGCCTGGAGAAACTTGACATTAATGAACCTTGCAGTTATTTTTTGATTGATTAATTAATGGCTTACCGCGTCTCGTTCCGCCTTCTCCGGTACACTTCCTGTCTCACAGTTCATTTGCTTCTTTGCGTTTTTACACTTGTTCACCTCCAGCGATATCCAGGGAATTCATGTCTGTTCACTGCAACGCCAACCTTCTGTTCCACCTGTCTCTGCAGAGTTCTGGGGCTGGCACTGTATAGTGTGAAATTCCTGATGGGACTCATTGATGTTGGAGGATTCTAATATATAGGCAGTAAGTACTGAACTAAATAAAACTATGCCAAAAAGTTAAAAGGATGAAGTAATTTTAGTTTTCCAATCGACTTTTATGCTCCATACACATGAGCGGATTTTCCGTCAGAAAAATCTTTTGGGTTTTTGATGGTTTTTTCAGACAGAATTCCGCTCAAACTTGGCTTGCATACACACGGTCACACAAAAGTTCGCGGAACTTTTGACCGGCAAGAACGCGGTGACGTATAACACTACCACGAGCCAAAAAAATTAAGTTCAATGCTTCCGAGCATGCGTCGATTTGTTTTTGCGAACATGCGTAGGAATTTTACGCGTCGGAATTGCATACAGACGATCAGAATTTCCGATCAGAATTTTTTCCGACCGAAAAATAGGGAACCTGCTCTCAATCTTTTGCTAGCTGGAATTTGGCCAGCAAAAGTCCGATGGAGCATACACACGGTCGCATTTCCCAACCAAAAGCTCTCATCGGTCTTTTGCTGGCTGAATTTCCGATTGTGTGTATGCGGCATAACAGTCAAAATCAATTTCACCCCAACGCGCCCCCCCGTCCCCCCCCCGTCCCATTTGCTTCAACCATCCCCACTCCATATCATATACTGTATATACAAACAGTATCCCACAAAAAGTTAGTACACCCCTCACATTTTTTGTAAATATTTTATTCTATTTTATATCTTTTCATGTGACAACACTGAAGAAATTATACTTTGTCACAATGTAAAGTAGTGAGTGTACAGCTTGTATAACAGTGTAAATTTGCTGACCCCTCAAAATAACTCAACACACAGCCATTAATGTCTAAACCGCTGGCAAAAAAAGTGAGTACACCCCTAAGTGAAAATGTCCAAATTGGGCCCAATTAGCCATTTTCCCTCCCCGATGTCATGTGATTCGTTAGTGTTACAAGGTCCCAGGTGTGTTAAATTTGGTGTTATCGCTCTCACTCTCTCATACTGGTCAGTGGAAGTTCAACATGGCACCTCATGGCAAAGAACACTCTGAGGATCTGCAAAAAAGAATTGTTGCTCTACATAAAGAGGGCCTCGGCTATAAGAAGATTGCCAAAACCCTGAAACTGAGCTGCAGCACGGTGGCCAAGACCATACAGCTGTTTAACTGGACAGGTTCCACTCAGAACAGGCCTCGCCATGGTCGACCAAAGAAGTTGAGTGCACATGCTCAGCGTCATATTCAGAGGTTGTCTTTGGGAAATAGACGTATGAGTGCTGCCAGCATTGCTGAAAATTGCTCAGACTATATGCCGCACGCTGCACCAAATTGGTCTGCATGGCTGACATCTCAGAAGGAAGCCTCTTCTAAAGATTATGCATGAGAAAGCCCACAAACAGTTTGCTGAAGACAAGTAGACTAAGGACATGGATTACTGGAACCATGTCCTGTGGTCTGATGAAACCAAGATATTTGGTTCAGATGGTGACAAGCGTGTGTAGTGGCAACCAGGTGAGGAGTACAAAGACAAATGTGTCTTGCCTACAGTCAAGCATGGTGGTGGGAGTGTCATGGTCTGGGGCAGCATGAGTGCTGCCGGCACTAGGGAGCTACAGTTCATCGAGGAAACCATGAATGCCAACATGTACTGTGACATACTGAAGCAGAGTATGATCCCCTTCCTTTGGAGACTGGGCCGCAGGGCAGTATTCGAACATGATAATGACCCCAAACCAGGGCTGGACTGGGACAAAAATTTGGCCCTGGACATCATCATAACTGGCCCACTTTAACTTTGAGTGTCCCCACCTGCAGCCCCCTTCACATCAGAGACCCCACCAGCAGCCCCCTTCACATCAGAGACCCCACCAGCTGCCCCCTTCACATCAGAGACCCCACCAGCAGCCCCCTTCACATCAGAGACCCCACCAGCTGCCCCCTTCACATCAGAGACCCCACCAGCTGCCCCCTTCACATCAGAGTCCCCACCAGCAGCATCCTTCACATCAGAGTCCCCATCAGGAGTCCCAACCAGCAGCCCCCTTCACATCAGAGAGTCCCCACCAGCAGCCCCCTTCACATCAGAGTCCCCATCAGGAGTCCCCACCAGCAGCCCCCTTCACATCAGAGAGTCCCCACCAGAAGCCCCCTTCACATCAGAGTCCCCATCGGAAGTCCCCACCAGCAGCCCCCTTCACATCAGAGTCCCCACCAGCTGCCCCTTCACATCAGAGTCCCCACCAGCAGCCCCCTTCAAATCAGAATTCCCAACCAGCAGCCCCCTTCACATCAGAGTCCCAATCAGGAGTCCCCACCAGCAGCCCCCTTCACATCAGAGAGTCCCCACCAGAAGCCCCCTTCACATCAGAGTCCCCATCGGAAGTCCCCACCAGCAGCCCCCTTCACATCAGAGTCCCCATCAGAAGCCCCCTTCACATCAGAGTCCCCACCAGAAGCCCCCTTCACATCAGAGTCCCCACCAGCTGCCCCTTCACATCAGAGTCCCTATCAGGAGTCCCCACCAGCAGCCCCCTTCACATCAGAGTCCCCACCAGAAGCCCCCTTCACATCAGAATCCCCACCAGAAGCCCCCTTCATGTCAGAGTCCCCATCAGGAGTCCTCTTCACATTAGAGAGTCCCCACCAGCAGCCCCCTTCAAATCAGAATTCCCACCAGCAGCCCCCTTCACATCAGAGTCCCCATCAGGAGTCCCCACCAGCAGCCTCCTTCACATCAGAGTCCCAACCAGAAGCCCCCTTCACATCAGAGTGTCTTCCCTCTCCTCCCCCTCCCACATGTACTCACAGTTTTGAAGGCAGCTTTTCGTTTCTCTCTCCAGTCATTTGATAACAAGTGATAGGGGAGAGAGGAAGGAAAGTCTGACGGCTGTCTATCTCCCCCTGCAGGCTGGAGGGAGCATAACACTTAATGCTCTCTCCAGCAAATGATGGAGCTGCTCCTCCTGACAGGAGTGAAATCACGATCACTCACTGTCAGAGAGGAGCGGCTCCAGGACTGCACCAGACCGGCCCACTGAGCCATTTGGCCCACCGGGAAACTCCTGGTAGTCCCGATGGCCAGTCCATGCCTGCCCCAAACACACCTCCAAGATGACCACTGCCTTGCTAAAGAAGCTGAGGGTAAAGGTGATGGACTGGCCAACCATGTCTCCAGACCTAAACCCTATTGATCATCTGTGGGTCATCCTCAAACGGAAGGTGGAGGAGTGCAAGGTCTCGAACATCCACCAGCTCTGTGATGCCATCATGGAGGAATGGAAGAGGACTCCAGTGGTGACCTGTGAAGCTCTGGTGAACTCCATGCCCAAGTGGGTTAAGGCAGTGCTGGAAAATAATGGTGGCCACACAAAATTTTGACACTTCGGGCCCAATTTGGACATTTTCTCTTAGGGGTGTACTCACTTTTGTTGCCAGCGGTTTAGACATTAATGGCTGTGTGTTGAGTTATTTTGAGGAGACAACAAATTTACAGTTATACAAGCTGTACACTCACTACTTTACACTGTAGCAAAGTGTAATTTCTTCAGTGTTGTCACATGAAAAGATAAAATCAAATATTTACAAACATCTGAGGGATGTACTCATTTTTGTGAGATACTGTATAATATATATATATATATATATATACACACACACACACACACACATATATATTCTTGCTGTTCCTATGACAGTGGTGACCAGATTTACCCGGGGGCAGACAATAAAACCTGCAATCATGATAGAGAAGGGCCACTCCACTAATATAGTCCAGAATAAGATCCATGTGCAGTTTTGTCATTTCTAGCATTAGAAGACCCCTAGGGGGCCAGCAGAAGAAGAGGAGATTATCCTCCATGCACAGCTTTCTAATTCCTAGCATGCAAAGACCCCTAGCGGGCCGGCAGAAGAGGAAAGGGGCCTCCATGTGTGTTTTTTTTTTCATTTCTAACAGCGGAAGACCCCTAGGGGGCTGGTAGCAGTGGAGAGGGAGCTCCATTTGCAGCTTTGTAATTTCTAGCACCAGAATACTCCTTAGGGGGGCGGCAAAAGAGGAGAGGGACCTCCATGCGCAGGTCACATTGCAATTGATGATAATTAAATCAGGAATGTTGGCAATTTACTACATTTTCATCCACCTAAATATCTGCATGCAGCTGTGGAGCTGTGTGCCCCAATGCCAGATTGCAGGTATGACAACATAGGCAGCTACCTGGGGTCTGGTGAGTGAGGGGAATGCAGTTAAAGGCAAATGTGTTAATTATGGGTCCCACCCATCATGAAAAGCTGGACATAAACAACTCCTCTTCTTTTCTAGAGAGATATACACCACCGCTCAAAGGCAGGTCCTGGGAACTCAGAGATAATTGCTCCAGGTGAAGGTATCCGGGTGTGAGCCACAACATGCAGATAATGTGGATAATGACAGAACTCTGGACGGCTGCACTCCAAAGCTAAAACAATACTTTATTCAAATAATATTTAGGACACAGCAAATGACATCACAGCAAAAGATGCTAACAGCTGACGCATTTCGCAATAAGGCTAGTGCTTACTCATAGCTGGTTAACATGGTGGCAGACAACAAATGAATATATAGAGTGTTGCAATATGACAGTGGGCAGGGCCAGGCGATGAATCAATCAAACAAAAGAGACATCACCTGGTGCCTGTCCGCCTAAACCTCTTAATCTTAATACAAGACTATGAAAGCTCTCAGTGTAACTCCAATGTGAACTACAGTGCATTGCAAACACAAAAGCAAAACCTCCGGCCACATTCCAGCAGGGATGGATCGAGGAGGACACATATATAATAGCAGTGTAAGAAAATGAATTGATAAAAAATGTACAAACAAATGTATTTATATGAAGTGACAAGTGAATGGATATGCCTCAATATAAATGTATGTGAAAAAAGTGTACGTGGTCATAATGAATGCTGAATTATGAAAACAAAATAAAATTATGAGATTGTGAGTATAAGCATGGTTAAATAACCATGCAAGTATAAACTGTGAAAAAGTGATTTAAAAGATAAAACAAGAATGATTGAAAGGTGTGAACATGAAGTACATAAACGTGTGTACAATCGAAAGAATCAAAAGCATTAATATGTACACGGCAGCGCATGCAAAAGCATCAGAACGCATACAAACGCCCGCCGCAGCACATATATATGTGCACGCAACGGTGCATATAAAATATATAAGTATCTAAGCGCACCCGAACGCCCGCCGCAGACCATGTACATATATAGTGATGTGCGATATGTGGACCGGCGATCTGTGCGTTGTAATGTGGCTATATATAACCCCATAGCAAGCTTATAAAAATTACAATGCTGGGGTCCCACACAAACCAATCAAGAAAGAGGGGCATACAATTAAGGTCTGGTGAAGACCATACACATAGCAATCTCCCTGCAAACACCTTGATTAGATGAGCACCTGGTGCAGGGACAAAATAAGTCAGTCTCAGTCAGAATCAGCCTCAGTTGAAACAATATGACATTGTAATAATAATAAATAATATTGCTCTGTAACATAACACTAATATAATATATGTCAAATAGTAAAAACCAAACCTGACAATGTTAGGCATCACCAAGGTTCAATGTGAAAAAATATAATGTGAAAAAAGTGGGGAACTGAAACCGCCCAAGCATGCCTCATACACAATCACAATCTAAAATAGGATTAATCGAATGGGGATCTATGTGTCACCTTGATTTTGGTATAAATAATTGTCATCCAACGAAATTGAGTTTGTTTGTTGTAGGTGTTTTGTGGCATATAATTTTTTTTTTGTCACTTTTTAATGACAGTGCTTTGATCCCTTATGTGTGAACATGTCTCTACGGGTACCACACCCTTTCGATGTTTATTGTTTAGTTTTCCAATGTTACAGGTTTGTGTGTCCCATACACATTCAGACCACATCGGTATTACTGCTGCCTAGTTTAGTTTTGATTATGGCCTCAGTATTTCCTGCTTGGGTTTAATATGGTATGTTGATTGAGTTCACATGATTTATTCATTTACTTATTTATTTTTAGGTCATTTTTTAGAGAGGCTTTTATGCAATTTTCATCTTGCTTTTTCTTATTCAATCGACGTATGGGCCAGTTGGTTGCCTGTGATTGTGTATGAGGCATGCTTGGGGCGGTTTCAGTTCCCCACTTTTTTCACATTATATTTTTTCACATTGAACCTTGGTGATGCCTAGTCAGTTCGCATTTGTTTGTCAATGTGTGCTGTTTTAGATACCGGTAGTATTCTTTGATTTTCAGTGCTTATTGTCCGCTCGTTGCTGATTTTCAGTTTGTTCTTTCAGGCCTTGCTGTTTATCGGTGCTTTCTGATAGTCTGTTCTGACCAGCCGACCGTTTTGAATCCATGTTGCATGTACATACTCATCGTAGAGTTTGTGCTGTGCAGGGGCTTGGTGTTGGGGTTCTAGCTTTGACACAAGCCCAGTCCATGAACAGGGCAAGGAGGAGTTCATGGAGCAAGAATTGGTTGCTCCAGCGTGACCAATTCTCGCACATGCCTTTGCTTTGTGATATCCGGGAGAATAATCCTGATGGTTTCAGGAATTATCTCAGGATGACGGACCCTGTTTTTCGCCATCTGCTGGCTTTGCTGACCCCTTATATCAGCAGGCAGGATACCTGCATGAGGCAAGCCATAATTCTGGAGCAGAGGCTAGTTGCCACGTTGCAGTACTTGGCAACAGGGAGAAGCCTGCAGGACCTTAAGTTTTCTACAGGCATCTCCCCCCAGGCTCTGGGGATCATTATTCCAGAAACCTGTTCTGCCATCATTCAGGTCCTGCAGAAGGACTATATTAAGGTAAGATTTCTCCTTTAACATCACATTCTATGTTTTTAATGTTTGCTAATGTATTGTATTTCTTTCATCATTCCCTAATTACCGTGATTGGAATATGCTGTAATATGCTGTGCCCCTTTGTCCTCATGCATGCTGGAAGCTTTTAAAGTTACTTTTTTTGTCCTTTATGCATATTTGCCTTCACTAACCTCCCCAGCATGCTCTTCTGGGCCCATAAACACCTATAGCATTGTCAGCTCCATAGTAGTGCTTTCCCCTAAACACCCCTTAAAATGTGTACAAATGTTATGCGTGTCCTTAAATTCATGCAGAGTGCCAGAGGCAAACTCATTAGGAACCCCCCTCCCCCAACTGCTGATAGCAATCTTCTGCTGACTTTACCAAACCCATACACACTATACCTACCTCTTTTGTGGTCAGATTTATGGATGAATTCACCAAAGCATGTAGTGCAAGGGTCTGCCTCAATACTTTCAAATGCTACTGCTTAAAGTTCTTTTCTCCTATTATTATCTTCATAGGTAATAGCAGAATGTAAAAATGTGCTTGAGCCAGGTATACTATTGTTCTACATATTTTTGGAGTAAAAATGAATGAGGTTAACTAGATGTGCTTATTGATCACTTTTTGCTGATTTAATAAAGTGTTTTACATATCAATAGACAGTAGTTGCCAAAATATTTGGAACAAGAATGAAAAATGCTGGGGTCAGAATGATGTCTTTTCTATTTGTTAACATTCAATTTGCAACAATCATGAGCTGAAAATTGTGTGTGATTGATGAACTAAAAACTAAAACTATGTCCCTTTTTTATACACAGGAAAACCTTAGCCAGGAGGAGGCCGTGGATTGTGGCAGCCAGGAGGTGGGCAGGCCTAGGAGCCTGACAGAATCCCAGGTCCCTCCTCTCCGCCTTCCAACCAAAAGGTCCAGAAAGGGGGGGGGGCGTGGAGGAGTCAGCGCTCAGGCTGATTGGGGAGGCTTCTGCGGCCCTCAAAACCACCCCCACTCTTCAAGAGGCCTTTGCCGCCTTGGCTGGCTGCAAAATGCAGGAGGGGCAACGCCTCTTGTGTGAGGAACTAATTTACCTCACACTAAACAAGGGGTTGAAGGGCCAACTAACCCCAAAAACCCACCCATACTCCTCCTCCTTCTGCCACACCTTCAACACCACAGCCACAGCGTGGAAGGAAGACCAGAGAGTGATGGCCTGGGTTCAGTCTGGTCTGACAAAAGATGCAGGCTCTTGTATGACCACATCCTGGGGACATAGATGTCATCTGCTGCTGTTCCTGATCTCTTGGACTTCTGGACCAAACTGTACTCCCTTATATATGAACTCCTCGGTCTACCCATTTTTGCCTTTAAATAATTGATGTGTGCCTTGGGGGCCAAAGGCTTCGCCAATTTCACCAGTTTCTCCAGCGGTGCCTCCCTCTTTATTTGATTATGACACCTAATAAAGGTTTTTTTTGGTTAAAGAAATACTTGCCTATGTGTTTTACTTCAAAAAGGACAGTTTATTTTTGAGTAGGTACATTTCAAAAATACAAAGTCAAATTAACAAGGGGCACCAACACCAAACAACCTCCTTGAAATTAAAAAATAAAAAGATAATAATGGTATTGTGGTAAGTTGACACATAAAAAACACAAAAAAAATTACGAAGATGACCAATTTTTAAAAAAAAAATGAGATCTTGATTAAAAAAGCAAACACAAAATTTATAAAAAAATATTAAAAGATAAAAATCCAAAATGATTCCGGAGATCTGATGAAAAAAATATTCTATTCATGAAATCAGGAAAAAGAATAAAGAAATAAGTTTTGGAGAAGTGTGTGTGAATGTGAGGGCCGGTTCACACTGCGGCGCGAGGCGAGGCGACACGGCTCGCCTCGCCTCGCTCCCGCAAGTCGTCCCCATTGAGTACAATGGAACCGTTCTGAGAGGAGCGACTCGAGTCGCTCCGACTCAGAAAAAAGGTTCCTGTACTACTTCGGGGCGACTTCGGGGGCGACTTGCATTGACTTCTATGCAGAAGTCCTCTGCAAGTCGCCCCTGACCCCCCCTGCAAGTCGCGGCGAGGAAGTCGGAGACGCCTCGCCGCGGCTCGCAGTGTGAACCGGCCCTAAGCAGCAAAACAACTTCATTCTTCTAGCATTATAAAGAAAAAGAGAATGTGCTGCGTTAAACAATTTTTAACATTGCAGCGTGACGAATGTGCTATATCCATTACGAACGCTAGTTTTATCAGACCGAGCGCTTCTGTCTCATAATTTATTCTGAGCATCCGTGGCACTTTGTGCGTCGGACTAGGCTACACACGATCGGAATTGACGTGATCGGATCATGTTGTCGTAAAATTTGAGATCCAGCTCTCAAACTTTGTGCGTTGGAAATTCTGACGGAAAAAGTCAGATGGAGCCCACATCGGGTTTTCTGACAACATGATCCGATCGCACCGTGTGTACAAGGCATTACAGATTTTCTCAAGATCATTTTTCTGTTCTCCTTCTTTTCCCTTCCCCTCTCTTTATTTCTCTCCTTCTGTCTCTATGGCCCTCTCTCTTCGTGTTTTTTTGTTTTTGTTCACTTATTTCTTTTTTTTTCGTCTATTTCACTCTCTTTTTTTCTTTTTCCCTCCTTCCCTTCTCTCTTCTCCTCTCCTTCTGTCTCTTCTTGTTTTTTTCCTTTCTTTCCTTTTTCCCTTTTTTTTCTCTTTCTTTCTTTCTTTCTTTCCCTTCCTTCCATTTTTTTTCTTTTTCTCCTCTCCTTCTGTCTCTATTGACCTCTCTCTTGTTTTTTTTTTTCACTTATTTCTTTTTTCTCTCTTTCGTTCTCCCTTTCTTTTTTCTCTTTCCCTCCTTCCCTTCGCTCTTCTCCTCTCCTTCTGTCTCTTCTTGATATTTTCTTTCTTTCCTTTTTTTCCTCTCTCTCTCTCTCTCTCTCTCTCTCTCTCTCTCTCTCTCTCTCTCTCTCTCTCTCTCTCCCTTCTTTCCTCTGGTTTCTTCTTCTCCTTTTCTCTCTCCTATCTTTCATCTCTTCTCTTCCCCTTTTTTTTCTCTCTTTCCTTTCTCGCTCTCTCCTCTCCTTCCTTCCTCTCTCTCCCCTTTTTCTCCTGCTCTGTCTTTTATTCAGGATTTATATTTTTATCTATGTTATTATTGATTTTGCGTGGTGATATGAAATGATATCATAGTGGTGGGTGATTTGCTATAGATAGAGGTGTGTGTTGTATACAGGGTGAGTTCAGGACATTCCTGCACAGCTCTGTGGTATTAGTTCCAGTGCAGAGACTGGGAGGGAAAGGAAAACTCAGACGTAAACATTACCAGATTATTTCCAGTAGAGTGGTGGGGAGGCGGCACCTCTGTCGGGTTTTTATTGCTATTTACAATGAGAGGACAGGAGAGCAGACAGGGCAATAAAATGCTGACTGATGTACTAACCCCTCACATCCTCCAAATCTGCTAAATAAATATTCTTGAGGCCCCATCTCTGTCCCCCCTGGTGATTGATAACTTGATTCCCCTGGTGATTGATAACTTGTGGGAAGTGAGGGCTGATCTCCTCAATGGAGATACCACATTAGAAGCAGACAGAGATTTTACGTTCTTGATTTGGGTTGTCATCTGTCCAGTTCTGATAAGCACTATCTGGGCCTTTAATGGCTATGGAGAGTTTTGGGTTCTTAGTAGGGATGCACCAATACCACGTGACATTTTTTAGTAGACTAATGAAAAATTATTACTTAACCAGTTCGGCTCCAGAGCAATTTTTTTCTTTGTCGCATACATGTAAAAAAAAAAAAATCGAATTTTTGGCAATAAAATTACATAAACCCCCAGAACACTATATATTTTCTGAAAGCAGAGGCCCTGTAGAATAAAAAGGTGATCGTTGCAAACTTTTGTTTGTTTCAACACACCTCCTCATAGAAGGTTAGTAGATTGGTTTGGCAAGAACGATTCTTTATGAATCCATGCTGATTACTGCTAATGATACCGTTCTCATTACTAAAATCTTGTATATAGTCCCTTATCCCCTCCAAGAGTTTACATACTATTGATGTTAGGCTAACTGTTCTGTAATTCCCATGGATGTATTTTGGGCCCTTTTTAAATATTGGTGCTACATTGGCTTTTCTCCAATCAGCTGGTACTATTCCAGTCAGTAGACTGTCAGTAAAAATTAGGAACAATGGTCTGGCAATTATTTGACCTAGTACCCTAAGTACCCTCGGGTGCAAGCCATCTGGTCCCGGTGATTTATTAACGTTAAGTTTCCAAAGTCTAATTTTAATTCTATCCTCTGTTAACCATGGAGGTGCTTCCTGTGATGTGTCATGAGGATAAACACTGCAGTTTAGGTTACTGAAGCCCCCCGATTCTCTTGTGAAGACTGAGGAGAAAAATGAATTCAATACCTTTGCCATCTCCCCATCTTCAACCTTGTATTTTTTGAAGGACTTTTGTTCGCTCTTTTAAATTTATTATAGAAATGGGATGCATCCGCCTTCCTGACCATAGCACTTTTTGCGATTCGGCACAGCGTCGCTTTAACTGACAATTGCGCGGTCATGCGACATGACTTCCAAACAACATTTTTTTTTTTTAAATGGCGGCGATCATCGATTTTTTATCATGACTGCAACATTATGGTGGACACATCGGACATTTTTGACACATTTTTGGGACCATTGTCATTTATACAGCAATCAGTGCTGTCATTTACACAGGAATCAAATGCACTGATTCCTGTGTAAATGACACTGGCAGTGAAGGGGTTAACCACTAGGTGGCAGTGTAGGAGTTAAGTGTGTCCTAGGGGCGTGTTGCTAACTGTGGGGGCGTGGCTGTGTTTTACAGATCACTCATCTCCAATCACAGGGAGCAGAGATCAGCGTCACTGTTGCTAGGCAGAACAGGGAGATGCTTGTTTACTTTAGCATCTCCCCTTTCTTCCTCTCCTTGAGGCGATCGTGGGTATCCCCACGGCTATCGACTCCACGGGACCCGCGACTGGACTTCCCACGGGTGCGCGCGTACTCCCGCTGCCTCTTAAAGGGCAATATATAGGTACATGATTCTGCCTGTACGTGCCCTTCTGCCAACTTATATCGGCGAGAGGCGGTCGGGAAGTGGTTAAAGCAAACCCATCTCTCCTCTGCATTCTTTGTTCCTAAGATTGCAACCCAATTTATGCCTTCTAGTAAGGTTCGTAGTTTAGGGAAGTTGGCTCTTTTGAAATTTAGTGTCTTTGTATTCCCCTTATGTTTCCTATTTGTGCGATTTATATGGAAGCCAACTGACCTGCGGTCATTGATTACGTCTGTATTGTTGGTAATCAGTACATCCAGTTACGCTTTATTTCTGGTTGGTGCGTCTACCATCTGACCCATAAAATTTTCCTGCAAGACATTTAGGAACTGGCGATTCCCTCCACCCAATCTGTGCCTGGATAATTAAAATCCCCCATTATGATGACACTTCCCATCCTTGCTGCTAATCCAAATTGTGATAGGAGATCTATCTCCCCTTCCTCCCTCAGGTTAGGGGGCCTATAGCATACTCCCAGTATTATTTTCCCCTTAGCTTAATCCCTTTGGAGCTCTACCCATAAGGATTCCACCTCCTCCCTAGCTCCCTTAGTGATGTCATCTCTCACATTCACTTGTACATTATTCTTGATATATAGGCATACCCCTCCCCAGGGGCGGACTGGCAACTCATGGGGCCCCCGGGCAAGAGGAGAAGATTATGGGGCCCTCAGGCAATAGGAGAAGATTATGGGGCCTTCGGGCAATAGGACATTATGGGGCCCCACAGTACACACACACACACACACACACACACACAATATACACCCACAGTATACACACACAGAATACACATACACATACTGAAAAGGTACTGGAGAGGCGGGACAACTATAATCTTGGGATTTTTTAAAAAACTGAATTTTACATAATGTTGCTTGTTTTATTGAGGCTGGCAACCCTGATGGGGCTCGTTAGTGGCATGGAGCCCTCGGGCAGTGCCCGAATGGTCAGTCCGCCCCTACTGCCCCTCCCCTTTTTTACCCTCTCTATTCTTGCGATAAAGGGTATACCCTTGAATGTTTGCCAGCCAATCATGAGAGCTGTTGAACCAGGTCTCTGAAATTCCCACAAAATCCAAATCCTCCTTGTACAACAGTATCTCTAGTTCACCCATCTTGTCCGCCAAGCTCCTGGCATTGGTGAACATGCTACGTAGTTTAGACTGGTTGCATATTATCCTCTTATTGGTAGTTCCGAGATTGCAACTAGGCCTTGCTACTAACCTTTATATGCTTTGATCAACCTACCACTAATGCCCCCAATACTACCCTCTGGAATATGTTCCGCGCTGACTATCTCTGCCTCTGGACCCTCCCCCTCATCGCTTAGTTTAAAAAACCTCTCTAACTTTTTAGCCATCTTCATTCCCAGCTGATCTGCACCCTCCTCATTTAGGTGCAGTCCGTCCCTTCTATAGTACCGATTTTCGACCGAGAAGTCATTCCAGTCCTCCAGGAACCCAAACCCCTCCTTACTACACCATCTCTTCAGCCACTTGTTTACTTCCCTATTCTCCCTCTGCCTTTCTGGTGTGGCTCGATGTACTGGTAGTATTCCTGAGAATACTACCTTGGAGGTCCTTTTCCTCAATTTAGCTCCTAAGTCCCTAAAATCGTTCTTTAGGACACTCCATCTGCCTCTGCCAATGTGCACCATGAGAGCTGGGTCTTCCCCAGCCCCTTCCAGTAAACTGTCCACCAGATCCGTGATGTGCCGAACCCAAGCGCCCGTTAGACAACATAATGTTCGGTGCTTCAGGTCTTTGTTACAGATTGCCCTCTCTGGGTCACCTACCACCAGAATCTGTCTTTCCTTTCCCTTCACTTCCCCCCCACCCCACTCTCACTGGAGGAGTTCTTCCCCCCGGCAGCTAGGAGAGTCACTCAGCTCCAGCAGTGCTGGTCCCTGACTGGTTTCACCAATGTCACTCAATGGAGCGTACTTATTGGGATGTTCCAAACCTGGATCAGCCTCCCTGGCACTTCCCCCTCTACCCTTCCTGACTGTCACCCATCTACTCTTTGCTAGTGCCTGCACCTCTTTGTCTCCACCCGCCTCTGTGCTGGCCCCTGCCGGCACCTGCCATGTACGTTCCTGGCTCTCCTATAGTATGGGGGGACTTCTCAGTGTTGACAGTTGCTTCCCCAGATTCAGAACCTGGGCTTCCAGGGAAACAATGTGCTTAAATTTTACACAGCAGTATTCACCCTTGATCGGATGATCAAGGAAAGCATAAATGCCACAAGATGTACACCGAGTCCCATCTCCACACCTGCTGGGTATCGTACCTATTAAATTTAATGAGGATTGGGGATTATACCCTGTCCAAATGACCTAACAACTAGCTTCCTGACACTAATCCTCAAAACAATACACAGGTACTCAACAAGACAAATACACAGGTACTCGCAGACCTACGTGCACTTGCAGACCTATGAGTTAACTATGATCTCTACGTGCTAAAATTATTTTTCTCACGCTGACGTTTGCGGAAATATGTCACATGTGTGGTGTGACTGCGGTTTACATACACGTACGCATCCTGGGCGTGCGTTTGCGCAGGTCATCGGGGATTTTTGGCATTCTCCTTAAAGGAGAATTAACCAAAAAAAAGGTTAAGCCCACAAGGCTTTTTTTTAACCACTACTATTCCTTTGTATTGGCTTTTAAAATTTACAAATGTAGCAATTTAGAAAGATTTATCGCTGGGAAACACGTTTTGAAAGAAAAATAGAACATTTTATATACAACTATATAGATCAGACCAAAATGAGGGACCAATGAGGAGGACAGAGGGACATTGCTCCAAATCAGGGACAGCCCCTCGAAATCCGGGACAGTTGGGAGTTACGGTGTAACATAGGCGTCAGTAGGCACGGGACAAGCTGGGAACCATGGGAGGAGGGCCCAAAGACCTGAACCGGTTAAGGCGGCACAGTCTGCGGACGTAAGGCTCAGTTCACACTGCTGCAGTGCGAATTCCATCCTTTTTTTTTTTTGAGTGCGACTTAGGTGCGAATTCACAGCTCGGTTTCTGTTTTTTTTAAGTGCAATTCCAATGCAAACTTTAAGAAATCGCAGCTGTGCCCAAGCCGGTTCTTAACCGCTTGCCGACGCCAAATTTTTACTGTGGCAGAATGGCACAGCTGGGCGAAACGACGTTACCTTAGGTCGCTTTACCTTTTGGCCACTAGGGGCACTCCCGCAGCATGTGCCCAACCCCGATGCGAGTGCCCGGTGACCGCGATGACCGCCGGGCTCCTGCAATCGCTTGCGGCTTGTTTACACACATGCATCCCGGTTCTTTCAGGGGAGAGGAGAGAGATCGTGTGTTCATACTAAGTTTGAACACCGATCTCTCTCTCTCCTCCTAGACAGTCCCCCCCCCCCCCCCACAGTTAGAACACACAGTCAGGGAACACAGTTAACCCCTTAACAAAGAAGGTATTTCACCGTGTCAGACTAGTGTGTTGTTGCCACATCCCTAATGTATTTAGAAAAAAACAAAACATTTTGTTGGGACTTTATAGGCAACAACCGCACATAAATAGATTAGAAAATATTTATTATGTATACATAAAATCGTTGGATCATAAAATGATGATTTGTTTAAAAAGACATATCAAAGCATATTACAAAACTAAAAAAGAAACACAAAAAAGACAAAAAACCAACAGGTTACATGGCTTGCATGACATAAAAATTGTTACTCTCCGTTACCCGACGTGTTTCTGGTTCAAGCACCTTCGTCGGGGGTATTTGGTAAGAGTATATACAGTCATAGTTTTATCTTACATGCAAAATGTTACATCATGCAACTTGAATAGATAAAGGAGGCACTTCCAGTGGGGCGATAGGTGCCCACCAAGAACGCCAGTATCACACGGAAGTATTAGCTTACCTATTTAGTTTGCCTGGTGATCACAGGAAATCCTATGTAGCAGATTGCCAACTGCAAGGTCTTTAGATATAGGGGGTCAACTCTATCCGAAGCCTCAATGTGGCTTCTTATCCAGATATAGCACCGTCTAAGTCATTCAACATTGGACCTCCTTATGTAAGGGGAACCTCCGTCCAAGCTTCACCCTGCTCTGCAGTGCTCGGGTTAACCCCTTCATCGCCCCAGTTTTATCCCCTTCCCTGCCAGTGACATTTACACAGTAATCATTGCATATTTATAGCACTGATCGCTTTATAATTGTCAATGGTTTAAAAAATGTGTCAAAAGTGTCCGATGTGTCAGTCGCAATATTGCAGTCCCACTAAAAATCGTAGATTGCCGCCATTGCTAGTAAAAAAAAAAAAAATAATAATTAAAATGCCCCCTTTTTTGTAGACGCGATAACTTTTGCACAAATTAATCAATATACGCTTATTTTTTTTACCAAAAATATGTAGAAGACTATCGGCCTAAACTGAGGAAAAAATTTTAGTTTTTTTGATTTTAAAAAATGTGGGATATTTATTATAGCAAAAAGTAAAAGTTATTGTGTTTTTTCAAAATTGTTGCTCTTTTTTTTGTTTATAGCGCAAAAAATAAAAAAAACACAGAGGCGATCAAATACCACCAAAAGAGAGCGGGTGGTGGGGAAAAAAGGGGACATCAATTTTGTTGGGATAAAGCGTCGCAAGCAATTGTCAGTTAAAGCGACGTAGTGCCGAATCACAAAAAATGGCCCCGTCATTGAGCAGCCAAATTTTCCAGGGCTGAAGTGGTTAAAGAGCGGTTGACGATGTAATAAAATGATGGCATTTATTCATACATGTGGCTGTTAGTTTATTCTGTAAGAAGGATTCAACACCGAAAATAAAAAAATTTTAATTTTCGCTCATGCTTTATTTTGTTGATATTAACCACACCAGTGCTGGAAGATTTACACCCCCCCGACCAGGCCATTTTTTGCGATACGGCACTGCGTTGGTTTAGCTAACAATTGCACGGGTGTGCAACATTGTACACAAATTTTTGTCCTTTTTTTCTGTTTAAACCAATGTGTACTCTGCTACATATTTTTAGTAAAAAAAAAATTCCAATAAGCGTATATTGATTGGTTTGCTCAAAAGTTATCGTGTCTACAGACTATGGGATAGATTTATGGCAATTTTTTTTTGTGTGGGACTGCGACATTGCGGTGGACAAATCAGACACCTAACTGACATTTTTTACCCTTTTTTGGGGACCAGTGACATACAGCGATCAGTCTACAAACAAAGGGGTATTTCAATTTATTCGTTTATTTATTTTTACTCGTAATGGCGGTGATCAGCAACTTTTAGCTGGACTACCATATTGTGGTGGACAAATTGGACACCAACTGACACTTTTTTGGGGACCCAGTGACATAGTGATCAGTACTAAAAATATGCACTGTCACTGTATTAATGACACTGGCAGGGAAGGGGGTTAAACATCTAGGGGGGTGATCAAAGGATTACATGTGTGCCTAGATTGGGCTTACTCACTGTGGGGGGGGATTGCTTTGACTAGGGCAGTGATGGTGAACCTTGGCACCCCCGATGTTTTGGAACTACATATCCATGCACTCTGCAGTGTAGCTGAGCATCATGGGAAATGTAGTTACAAAACATCTGGGGTGCCAAGGTTCGCCATACAGGATCAATACCTTCTCCTCTGATAGGCAGATTGTGGTTCTGCCCGTGTCCTGCCCACGGTACCCGCTGGCTGGGCTCCCGCTGTGTATAATCCCAGCAGGAGCGGGTCACCGAGGGCATGTGCGCACACGCACGCCCTGGACCAGGAAGTGTTGGATCGCATATACTAGATACGCGAGTTGGCACAGAGAGGCTGCCCTGCTGCAGTAAATGTTATGGCGGGTGGTCCGCAAGCGGTTAACCTTTTTGTCTTTTAACCCCCCCCCCTCAAAAATTGAATTAGAACGACAGGCAAAACTTTTTTTTTCCATTTTGTATATAGTAAAGGAGGGTTATAACCCCTTGTCAGATTTGTTTTTTGCCATCTGTGCTTCAATGCAGAGATTTCTCTTCACTTCCTGTCTCATAGCCAAACAGGAAGTGAGAGAAAATCCCTGCAAATGAAGGTTATCCCTAGGGGGTCACCAGAACGAGTGGAAGATTTCCCTTCTGTTACTATTCTGGGGGCGACCCATAAATTTGTGATTTTCTTTTACTTTCACTTTCAGTGATGATGGTAAATAGGAGAAATAGAGGAAGGGGAATCTCACTAATGGAGGCACAGAGATAGGGATGCCGCTTTCAAGCCAAACCCGAACACTTTAGTGGTGCACAGCAAAAAAATTAAAAATTCCAGCAGACATTATAGGATTGTAACAGACCGGGGGGTTGCCACCTGTCTGGGATTCACCCGAACAGTCCGGGTTTTGAATCATATGTCTGGGTTTCAGTCCAACCTGAAACCCGGACACAATATTCAGACAGGAATGTGGCTCAGGACAGGGCCTGACAGGAGGGTTAGGGGGCACTACGTGCCCCACGACCACAACCAGATTTCCCCACCTCACAGTCTACTGAGCCGACCATAGCCAGAGACCCCAATTGTACTCTGGCCACAACCAGGGACTCCCCAATGCCAACTACAAGCAGAGACTTCCCCACCAACCACAGTCAGAAACATCTCCCAATGTACCCTGTTGACCACAGCCAGAGATCCCCCAATGTACCCCATGCTAGAGACTCCCCACCAACCATGGCTTAAGACCCCCCCCCCCAATGTATCCTGCTGTCCACAGCCAGAGAGCCCAAAATGTGCACTGCCAATCAAAGCTAGAAACTCCCCCAATATACTGCACCAACCACAGCCAAAGTTCACCCAATGTACCCTGCCACTCAGGGTCAGATACTACACTGACCCCCACAGCTATAAACCCCCCCGAGTCTGCTCCACCACCTCTGCCAGAGACACCCCCCCCCCGATCTATCCTGCTGACCAATCAGAACTCCCCCCCAATGTACTTTGCTTACCACATGCAGGTATACACCCCTCTCATGTACCTCACTGACCATAGTCCGATACCCTGCTATTCTACTCCACCGACCACAGCCATGTACTTTACCGTCTTCTAAAGACGGGTACCTACCAATATAGCTTGCTGACCACAGCCTTAGAACCCTCGAATCCACCCCTCTGACTACAGCTAGTGACCCTGGTTTACTCCCCCAATCTGGACTAGAGTTCCATTTGTTCACGTCAGTTATGTCCCCCTCCCCTCTATTCCACCAATAGGAAATGTGCCCTCTGTCCCACCAGTCAGAAATGCCTAACATATCAGGTATAATATCTGGGTTTAGTAGTCCATCTATTCACCGACGTGAGATATCTCCATCCCCCTCCTACTGGCGCCATCTGTTCCATGGTGCCGTAGTAGCAGTGCGGGTGGTGAGGAGGAGGGGGCGGTGATAACATTCTGTTAATAGAAGCTTTCCATAACTTTTCCATTCACGTCTGTTGAAGATGGGTTTCCATGGTAACACCATCAGTCCCAGCTCAGGATACCATATAGCAAATGATTTTTTTTAAAAGGCAGAAATAACGCATCCCAAAATGATGCCCTCTAACCAACTCTTCCCACTAAAGTGTGGTCACTGGCTGAACTCTCCAAATTCACCAATGTTTATATTGTCAACCAAACACCTGCCTAGTGGTCATATTTTATGTATAGGCATTCTGTGTTTGGTATAGGAGTGACTTTACTAACTACATGCCCCAGCAGGACATTATGTGAACTTAGCACCTTGTCTGGTAGCCCTGGGAAAGATTTCAGGACTATTTTTGCATGCATTCTGTTATATTAGACAAGACTGCAGAGCTTAACATAGAAATAGTAGCCATGGCTGCCATCTGACATTGCTCCAAGGCTACATACCCAGAGGCTTTAAAGTGGTTGTAAGCCCTTCCATATACCCAGTGAAGTAACTGGCCTCAGGTGATACACAGAGATATACTAAATACTCCTACAAGTTGTACCTGCTTATTTGCAGCCATTTGCCCTGTACATTCTTGTAAATCTCAGAGATGAAAAGGATTTTTAAATTGCAATTGCACTCTGTGCAAGAGCTCTGAAAGCTGATTGGAGGGAGTGGACATGCCCCGCTGCACACAGGAACAAAGATGAGGCTGTCAATCACAGATTGATCCCTCCCCTGTCACCATTTTTCACATGGTGTCAGGAAAACTTGTCAGAAGTTATTCGTGCAGATAGCAAAGGAATTCTACAGCAGAGAGAAATTAAACTTAGTGCTTTGGAGAGAGGCAAGTAAACACTATAGAATATGTGCTTTGTTCAGATTTTATGCCTGAGGTTGCAGTGCACAGACTATTTACCTTTAGTAAATCACCCCAATGGCTTTGATTTATGGAACTGAAACAATAGTAAAAGTGTATCCAAGAAAAAAAGGGTCATATATTGTAGCTTAAAGAGGAAGTGCCTTCTGTTCTCCTAGGAGAGGTTATACTAGGTTTACTTCCTCTTTGTCTCCCTGCAAAGGTAAAGCATAATGGGCTACTATACATCACATAGTAGCCCATTATGTGTCACTTACCTGACACAGGAGCCAGTGATGTCACCGCTGTCCCCTGTAGTGAGAAGCGTCCATCTTCTTCCAGGTATCGCTGCTCCGGCCACTCACAGTGCTGGAGCAGCGATGACGTCACTCCCGCACGGGAGCAGCCACTAATGGCATATCGCCGTTAGCAGCGGCATGCTCAGTGCGCCTGTGCGCCGCTGTCTACAGCGCATGCGCCGTAGACAGCACTGCCTGTCTTTTTTGCAAATATCTCCTAAACCGTGTAGGTTTAGGAGATATTTCTTGGATCTACAGGTAAGCCTTAATCTAGGCTTACCTCTGTAGGCCAAAGTGGCCTGTAAGGGTTTACAACCACTTTAAATGTGGTAGTGGTTTTCCTTTATTTGTACCTATTGATCCTGCCAGTAACATGCTTCCTGAAATATTGTGACAACTCTCACTTACCTTACCCTATCTAAGGAGCAGTGTTGTCACCTGACCGTATCTAAGGAGCAGTGTTGTCACCCCACTACAGAAAATGTATTTGGACTACAGAACATCTTCCTTTCTGTTGATGTTCATAATATAGGTGGGTTTTAAGTTCTCTGAGGCAACTTGGGTAGCGCCGGATTACCACTGCTTGAGATGATCATACAGGGTTTACAGGCAGGACTGGGCTTCTGGCAAAAAGGGATGTTAATTTTCATCTATTGAGATGTAATAAAATGCAATCAGAGGTATATTTAAAAGTTGTTATTAAGCCACTATATTTTATTCATACCATCCTTCATACCATCCTTAATATTCCTGTGTGCCCCTGTGTCTGTGCCTTATAAAAATAAGCCATTCTATACCTGATTTCAGAGCGTCACTTGGCGCTCACATGACCGGCCACCTCTCTGCTTTCCCTATCTGACAGCTGCAGTGGGCGGGGCTGAGAAACCCCCACTGACATCAGTCGAGAAGGGAGGAGGAAAGAGGAGGCCGGTCACGTGAGCGGCGCTCTGAAATCGGGTGTAGAACGGCTTATTTTTTTATAAGGCATAGACACGGGCATACAGGAATATTAAACACAGATGATGGTATGAAAATTTTAATATAACATCAGCATCAGGAGGGGAGGGGGCAGGCACTGACAGGGGGCTAATATGCAGGGAGGGAGGGGGGAGAGGAGGACAGAGGAGAGACAGGAGAGCTGCGGATGACGGAGGCACGTAATCTGACCAAAGTGTCAGTGCTCAGAAGCCATGATAAACCATAGTCAGTTTACAAAGGGGAGGGCATAGCCAGGTAGGATCAGCCAGGTATTTCAAGTGATAGAAAGGTCCAAATGACACAGCACAAGCACTATGCTGTATAACATTCTTTAACCACTTCCCGACTGGCGCACGCCGATGTACGGCAGCAGAATGGCACGGGCAGGCATATTGGCGTACAGGTACGTCCAATCTTAAATGCCGCCCTGTCAACGCAAGCGCGCCGCCGGCAGGATGCACGCGTGCCGGTCGGGACTCTCGTGAGTCCGGTCGCAGGTCCCGCGGACTCCATCGCCGCGGGCATACCCGAGATCGCCTTATGGGGCGGCTGAACTGGGAGATGCCGTTGTAAACAGCATCTCCCCATTCTGCCTAGCAACAAGTGACGCTGCTCTCTGCTCCTTGTGATTGAAACAGAGATCAGTGTTCACTAAAAGAAAGCCCAGCCCCCCACAGTTACACACCCCTAGGAACACTTAACCCCTACACTGCCACCCACTGGTTAACCCCTTCACTGCCAGTGTCATTTACACAGGAATCACTGCATTTGTATAGCAGTGATTGCTGTATAAATGACAATGGTCCCAAAAATGTGTCAAAAATGTCTGATGTGTCCGCCATAATGTCGCAGTCACAATAAAAATCTCTGAACACCACTATTACTAGTAAAAAAAAATTATTAATAAAAATGTCATAAAACTATCCCCTATTTTGTAAGCGCTAAAACTTTTGTGCAAACCAATCAATAATCGCTTATTGCAATTTTTTTTTTACCAAAAATATGTAGAATACATATCGGCCTAAACTGAGGGTAAAAAAGTTTTTTTATATATATTTTTGGGGGATATTTCTTATAACAAAAAGTAAAAAAAAATGTGTTTTTTTCAAAATTGTCGCTCTATTTTTGTTTATAGCGCAAAAAATAAAAACCGAGGGGGTGATCAAATACCACCAAAAGAAAGCTCTATTTGTGGGAAAAAAAGGACGTCAATTTTGTTTGGGAGTCACATCACATGACCGCGCAATTGTCAGTTAAAGCGACGCAGTGCCGAATCGCAAAAAGTGCTCTGGTCTTTGGCCAGTAAAATGGTGCGTGGCTGAAGTGGTTAAAGGAACAAGATCCATTTTTTTTCTTTTTAGGGTAACCAACACTTTAAGGTTAGATTCACACTGACGATTCAGTATGACAGGTTGCCGCAGGCCACAGCTATTCACGGCTCTCTTCACAGCCAGCGATTACCTGCGGTATGCGCTGCTAGATACACATAAAGTGTGTCCAACAGTAATCATGACAGGATGTGTTGTCATTATTCCTATCACACATGTTCCTGGCAAGTATGGCACTTAAAATGGTGGGTGCTGCAGCAATTACCAGTTGGGTCCTGGAAACATTGAGCAAGTGTATATAATTGCCAGCACACCATGGATTAACAACTTCTGTCCAAAGGTTTCTTTTATTGAAAAAGATCACATCACAGAGATAAGTGCAACATTTCGGAGCTACGCAGGACCCCTTCATCAGGCATGCACGTGTACGGGCTCCGCTTTGCTCAGCGGGGGATCGCTCCATCGTCACTCCATAGAGGTCTATGGAGCGTCCGTTCAGGTATGCCTAAAAAACTGACAGGAGGACCTGAACGGTCCATCAGTGTGAAAGAGGCCAAAGCCTTGTGTTTATTCGGAAAAAAAAAACCCCACAAGGCTTCTTGTGAATGGCAGACTTACTTTTCCACCTGCTGCCGGAACGCAGCTCTGTATACAGTTTATATGCCACGGACAGCAGCAATATATCTTGGTACTAGAAAAACTATTTAAAGTGAATACAAAGCTAAAGTTTAACTTTAAATTACAACTATGGTTAGGCTAAGGACATTGTACTATTTACACAAGCTTAACAATCAGTAAATTAGCTTTAAAGCATTCCCTCACTAATCTTTGTAGTTGCAGGTAAAGTAGAGTAATTACATTCAAACTGTTTCATTTCAGCAGTTCAGGTACCTCCTGCCAGAAGTGACATTGCAGCTCAGCTCCCCCTTCCCAGCAGTGACATGGCAGCTCAGCTGCCCCTTCCCAGCAGTGACATGGCAGCTCAGCTCCCCCTTCCCAGCAGTGACATGGCAGCTCAGCTGCCCCTTCCCAGCAGTGACATGGCAGCTCAGCTCCCTCTTCCCAGCAGTGACATGGCAGCTCAGCTCCCTCTTCCCAGCAGTGACATGGCAGCTTAGCTCCTCCTTCCCAGCAGTGACATGGCAGCTCAGCCCCCCCCCCCCCGCTCCCCTTTCCCAGCAGTGACATGGCAGCTCAGCTCCCCCTGCTCCCCCTTCCCAGCAGTGACATGGCAGCTCAGCTCCCCCTTCCCAGCAGTGACATGGCAGCTCAGCTCCCCCTTCCCAGCAGTGACATGGCAGCTCAGCTCCCCCTTCCCAGCAGTAACATGGCAGCTCAGCCCCCCCCCCCCCGCTCCCCTTTCCCAGCAGTGACATGGCAGCTCAGCTCCCCCTTCCCAGCAGTGACATGGCAGCTCAGCTCCCCCTTCCCAGCAGTGACATAGCAGCTCAGCTCCCCCTTCCCAGCAGTGACATGGCAGCTCAGCTCCCCCTGCTCCCCCTTCCCAGCAGTGACATGGCAGCTCAGCTCCCCCTTCCCAGCAGTGACAAGGCAGCTCAGCTCCCCCTTCCCAGCAGTAACATGGCAGCTCAGCCCCCCCCCCCGCTCCCCTTTCCCAGCAGTGACATGGCAGCTCTGCTCCCCCTTCCCAGCAGTGACATGGCAGCTCAGCTCCCCCTTCCCAGCAGTGACATGGCAGCTCAGCTCCCCCTTCCCAGCAGTGACATAGCAGCTCAGCTCCCCCTTCCCAGCAGTGACATGGCAGCTCAGCTCCCCCTGCTTTGCTTTCCCAGCAGTGACATGGCAGCTCAGCTCCCCCTTCCCAGCAGTGACAAGGCAGCTCAGCTCCCCCTTCCCAGCAGTAACATGGCAGCTCAGCCCCCCCCCCCCGCTCCCCTTTCCCAGCAGTGACATGGCAGCTCAGCTCCCCCTTCCCAGCAGTGACATGGCAGCTCAGCTCCCCCTTCCCAGCAGTGACATGGCAGCTCAGCTCCCCCTTCCCAGCAGTAACATGGCAGCTCAGCCCCCCCCCCCCGCTCCCCTTTCCCAGCAGTGACATGGCAGCTCAGCTCCCCCTTCCCAGCAGTGACATGGCAGCTCAGCTCCCCCTTCCCAGCAGTGACATAGCAGCTCAGCTCCCCCTTCCCAGCAGTGACATGGCAGCTCAGCTCCCCCTGCTCCCCCTTCCCAGCAGTGACATGGCAGCTCAGCTCCCCCTTCCCAGCAGTGACAAGGCAGCTCAGCTCCCCCTTCCCAGCAGTAACATGGCAGCTCAGCCCCCCCCCCCGCTCCCCTTTCCCAGCAGTGACATGGCAGCTCTGCTCCCCCTTCCCAGCAGTGACATGGCAGCTCAGCTCCCCCTTCCCAGCAGTGACATGGCAGCTCAGCTCCCCCTTCCCAGCAGTGACATAGCAGCTCAGCTCCCCCTTCCCAGCAGTGACATGGCAGCTCAGCTCCCCCTGCTTTGCTTTCCCAGCAGTGACATGGCAGCTCAGCTCCCCCTTCCCAGCTATGACATCATAGCTCAGCTCCCCCTTCCCAGCAGTGACGTAGCAGCTCAGCTCCCCCTTCCCAGCAGTGACATGGCGGCTCAGCTCCCCTTTCCCAGCAGTGACATGGCAGCTCAGCTGCCCCTTCCCAGCAGTGACATGGCAGCTCAGCTCCCCCTGCTCTGCTTTCCCAGCAGTGACATGGCAGCTCAGCTCTCCCTTCCCAGCAGTGACATGGCAGCTGAGCTCCCCCTGCTCTGCTTTCCCAGCAGTGACATGGCAGCTGAGCTCCCCCTTCCCAGCAGTGACATGGCAGCTGAGCTCCCCCTTCCCAGCAGTGATATGGCAGCTCAGCTCCCCCTTCCCAGCAGTGACATGGCGGCTTAGCTCCCCCTTCCCAGCAGTGACATGGCAGCTCAGCTGCCCCTTCCCAGCAATGGCAGCTCAGCTCCCCCTGCTCTGCTTTCCCAGCAGTGACATGGCAGCTCAGCTCCCCCATCCCAGCAGTGACATGGTAGCTCAGCTCCCCCTTCCCAGCAGTGACATAGCAGCTCAGCTCCCCCTTCCCAGCAGTGACATGGCGGCTCAGCTCCCCCTTCCCAGCAGAGACATGGCAGCTCAGCTGCCCCTTCCCAGCAGTGACATGGCAGCTCAGCTCCCTCTTCCCAGCAGTGACATGGCAGCTCAGCTCCCTCTTCCCAGCAGTGACATGGCAGCTTAGCTCCCTCTTCCCAGCAGTGACATGGCAGCTTAGCTCCTCCTTCCCAGCAGTGACATGGCAGCTCAGCACCCCCTGCTCCCCTTTCCCAGCAGTAACATGGCAGCTCAGCCCCCCCTGCTGCCCTTTCCCAGCAGTGACATGGCAGCTCAGCTCCCCCTGCTCCCCTTTCCCAGCAGTGACATGGCAGCTCAGCTCCCCCTGCTCCCCTTTCCCAGCAGTGACATGGCAGCTCAGCTCCCCCTGCTCCCCTTTCCCAGCAGTGACATGGCAGCTCAGCTCCCCCTTCCCAGCAGTGACATGGCAGCTCAGCTCCCCCTTCCCAGCAGTGACATGACAGCTCAGCTCCCCCTTCCCAGCAGTGACATGGCAGCTTAGCTCCTCCTTCCCAGCAGTGACATGGCGGCTCAGCTCCCCCTTCCCAGCAGTAACATGGCAGCTCAGACCCCCCCTCCCCCCGCTCCCCTTTCCCAGCAGTGACATGGCAGCTCAGCTCCCCCTGCTCCCCCTTCCCAGCAGTGACATGGCAGCTCAGCTCCCCCTTCCCAGCAGTGACATGGCGGCTCAGCTCCCCCTTCCCAGCAGTGACATAGCAGCTCAGCTCCCCCTTCCCAGCAGTGACATGGCAGCTCAGCTCCCCCTGCTCTGCTTTCCCAGCAGTGACATGGCGGCTCAGCTCCCCCTTCCCAGCAGTGACATGGCAGCTCAGCTCCCCCTGCTCTGCTTTCCCAGCAGTGACATGGCAGCTCAGCTCCCCTTTCCCAGCAGTGACATGATAGCTCAGCTCCCCCTTCCCAGCAGTGACGTAGCAGCTCAGCTCCCCCTTCCCAGCAGTGACATGGCGGCTCAGCTCCCCTTTCCCAGCAGTGACATGGCAGCTCAGCTGCCCCTTCCCAGCAGTGACATGGCAGCTCAGCTCCCCCTTCCCAGCAGTGACATGGCAGCTCAGCTCCCCCTTCCCAGCAGTGACATGGCAGCTCAGCTCCCCCTTCCCAGCAGTGACATGGCAGCTCAGCTCCCCCTGCTCTGCTTTCCCAACAGTGACATGGCAGCCCAGCTCCCCTTTCCCAGAAGTGACATGGCAGCTCAGCTCCCCCTTCCCAGCAGGGACATGGCGGCTCAGCTCCTCCTTCCCAGCAGTGACATGGCAGCTCAGCTCCCCCTTCCGAGCAGTGACATGGCAGCTCAGCTCCCCCTTCCCAGCAGTGACATGGCGGCTTAGCTCCCCCTTCCCAGCAGTGACATGGCAGCTCAGCTCCCCCTTCCCAGCAGTGACATGGCGGCTTAGCTCCCCCTTCCCAGCAGTGACATGGCAGCTCAGCTGCCCCTTCCCAGCAATGGCAGCTCAGCTCCCCCTGCTCTGCTTTCCCAGCAGTGACATGGCAGCTCAGCTCCCCCGTCCCAGCAGTGACATGGTAGCTCAGCTCCCTCTTCCCAGCAGTGACATGGCGGCTCAGCTCCCCCTTCCCAGCAGTGACATGGCGGCTCAGCTCCCCCTTCCCAGCAGTGACATGGCAGCTCAGCTCCCCCTGCTCCCCCTTCCCAGCAGTGACATGGCAGCTCAGCTCCCCCTTCCCAGCAGTGACATAGCAGCTCAGCTCCCCCTTCCCAGCAGTGACATGGCAGCTCAGCTCCCCCTGCTCTGCTTTCCCAGCAGTGACATGGCAGCTGAGCTCCCCCTTCCCAGCAGTGACATGGCAGCTGAGCTCCCCCTTCCCAGCAGTGACATGGCAGCTCAGCTCCCCCTTCCCAGCAGTGACATGGCGGCTTAGCTCCCCCTTCCCAGCAGTGACATGGCAGCTCAGCTGCCCCTTCCCAGCAATGGCAGCTCAGCTCCCCCTGCTCTGCTTTCCCAGCAGTGACATGGCAGCTCAGCTCCCCCATCCCAGCAGTGACATGGTAGCTCAGCTCCCCCTTCCCAGCAGTGACATAGCAGCTCAGCTCCCCCTTCCCAGCAGTGACATGGCGGCTCAGCTCCCCCTTCCCAGCAGAGACATGGCAGCTCAGCTGCCCCTTCCCAGCAGTGACATGGCAGCTCAGCTCCCTCTTCCCAGCAGTGACATGGCAGCTCAGCTCCCTCTTCCCAGCAGTGACATGGCAGCTTAGCTCCCTCTTCCCAGCAGTGACATGGCAGCTTAGCTCCTCCTTCCCAGCAGTGACATGGCAGCTCAGCACCCCCTGCTCCCCTTTCCCAGCAGTAACATGGCAGCTCAGCCCCCCCTGCTGCCCTTTCCCAGCAGTGACATGGCAGCTCAGCTCCCCCTGCTCCCCTTTCCCAGCAGTGACATGGCAGCTCAGCTCCCCCTGCTCCCCTTTCCCAGCAGTGACATGGCAGCTCAGCTCCCCCTGCTCCCCTTTCCCAGCAGTGACATGGCAGCTCAGCTCCCCCTTCCCAGCAGTGACATGGCAGCTCAGCTCCCCCTTCCCAGCAGTGACATGACAGCTCAGCTCCCCCTTCCCAGCAGTGACATGGCAGCTTAGCTCCTCCTTCCCAGCAGTGACATGGCGGCTCAGCTCCCCCTTCCCAGCAGTAACATGGCAGCTCAGACCCCCCCTCCCCCCGCTCCCCTTTCCCAGCAGTGACATGGCAGCTCAGCTCCCCCTGCTCCCCCTTCCCAGCAGTGACATGGCAGCTCAGCTCCCCCTTCCCAGCAGTGACATGGCGGCTCAGCTCCCCCTTCCCAGCAGTGACATAGCAGCTCAGCTCCCCCTTCCCAGCAGTGACATGGCAGCTCAGCTCCCCCTGCTCTGCTTTCCCAGCAGTGACATGGCGGCTCAGCTCCCCCTTCCCAGCAGTGACATGGCAGCTCAGCTCCCCCTGCTCTGCTTTCCCAGCAGTGACATGGCAGCTCAGCTCCCCTTTCCCAGCAGTGACATGATAGCTCAGCTCCCCCTTCCCAGCAGTGACGTAGCAGCTCAGCTCCCCCTTCCCAGCAGTGACATGGCGGCTCAGCTCCCCTTTCCCAGCAGTGACATGGCAGCTCAGCTGCCCCTTCCCAGCAGTGACATGGCAGCTCAGCTCCCCCTTCCCAGCAGTGACATGGCAGCTCAGCTCCCCCTTCCCAGCAGTGACATGGCAGCTCAGCTCCCCCTTCCCAGCAGTGACATGGCAGCTCAGCTCCCCCTGCTCTGCTTTCCCAACAGTGACATGGCAGCCCAGCTCCCCTTTCCCAGAAGTGACATGGCAGCTCAGCTCCCCCTTCCCAGCAGGGACATGGCGGCTCAGCTCCTCCTTCCCAGCAGTGACATGGCAGCTCAGCTCCCCCTTCCGAGCAGTGACATGGCAGCTCAGCTCCCCCTTCCCAGCAGTGACATGGCGGCTTAGCTCCCCCTTCCCAGCAGTGACATGGCAGCTCAGCTCCCCCTTCCCAGCAGTGACATGGCGGCTTAGCTCCCCCTTCCCAGCAGTGACATGGCAGCTCAGCTGCCCCTTCCCAGCAATGGCAGCTCAGCTCCCCCTGCTCTGCTTTCCCAGCAGTGACATGGCAGCTCAGCTCCCCCGTCCCAGCAGTGACATGGTAGCTCAGCTCCCTCTTCCCAGCAGTGACATGGCGGCTCAGCTCCCCCTTCCCAGCAGTGACATGGCGGCTCAGCTCCCCCTTCCCAGCAGTGACATGGCAGCTCAGCTCCCCCTGCTCCCCCTTCCCAGCAGTGACATGGCAGCTCAGCTCCCCCTTCCCAGCAGTGACATAGCAGCTCAGCTCCCCCTTCCCAGCAGTGACATGGCAGCTCAGCTCCCCCTGCTCTGCTTTCCCAGCAGTGACATGGCGGCTCAGCTCCCCCTTCCCAGCAGTGACATGGCAGCTCAGCTCCCCCTGCTCTGCTTTCCCAGCAGTGACATGGCAGCTCAGCTCCCCTTTCCCAGCAGTGACATGATAGCTCAGCTCCCCCTTCCCAGCAGTGATGTAGCAGCTCAGCTCCCCCTTCCCAGCAGTGACATGGCGGCTCAGCTCCCCTTTCCCAGCAGTGACATGGCAGCTCAGCTGCCCCTTCCCAGCAGTGACATGGCAGCTCAGCTCCCCCTTCCCAGCAGTGACATGGCAGCTCAGCTCCCCCTTCCCAGCAGTGACATGGCAGCTCAGCTCCCCCTTCCCAGCAGTGACATGGCAGCTCAGCTCCCCCTGCTCTGCTTTCCCAGAAGTGGCATGGCAGCTCAGCTCCCCCTTCCTAGCGGTGACATGGCAGCTCAGCTCCCCCTTCCCAGCAGAGACATGGCGGCTCAGCTCCTCCTTCCCAGCAGTGACATGGCAGCTCAGCTCCCCCTTCCGAGCAGTGACATGGCAGCTCAGCTCCCCCTTCCCAGCAGTGACATGGCGGCTTAGCTCCCCCTTCCCAGCAGTGACATGGCAGCTCAGCTCCCCCTTCCCAGCAGTGACATGGCGGCTTAGCTCCCCCTTCCCAGCAGTGACATGGCAGCTCAGCTGCCCCTTCCCAGCAATGGCAGCTCAGCTCCCCCTGCTCTGCTTTCCCAGCAGTGACATGGCAGCTCAGCTCCCCCGTCCCAGCAGTGACATGGTAGCTCAGCTCCCCCTTCCCAGCAGTGACATGGCGGCTCAGCTC
The DNA here is from genome assembly GCF_037356315.1 of Lithobates pipiens. Taxonomy (NCBI): domain Eukaryota; kingdom Metazoa; phylum Chordata; class Amphibia; order Anura; family Ranidae; genus Lithobates; species Lithobates pipiens. The sequence goes on along the minus strand of NW_027507903.1, from coordinate 469,635,109 downwards.
CCCCTTCCCAGCAGTGACATGGCAGCTCAGCTGCCCCTTCCCAGCAGTGACATGGCAGCTCAGCTCCCTCTTCCCAGCAGTGACATGGCAGCTCAGCTCCCTCTTCCCAGCAGTGACATGGTAGCTCAGCTCCCCCTTCCCAGCAGTGACATGGCAGCTCAGCTCCCCCTTCCCAGCAGTGACATGGCGGCTCAGCTCCCCCTTCCCAGCAGTGACATGGCAGCTCAGCTGCCCCTTCCCAGCAGTGACATGGCAGCTCAGCTGCCCCTTCCCAGCAGTGACATGGCAGCTCAGCTCCCTCTTCCCAGCAGTGACATGGCAGCTCAGCTCCCTCTTCCCAGCAGTGACATGGCAGCTCAGCTCCCCCTTCCCAGCAGTGACATGGCAGCTCAGCTCCCCCTTCCCAGCAGTGACATGGCGGCTCAGCTCCCCCTTCCCAGCAGTGACATGGCGGCTCAGCTGCCCCTTCCCAGCAGTGACATGGCAGCTCAGTTCCCTCTTCCCAGCAGTGACATGGCAGCTTAGCTCCTCCTTCCCAGCAGTGACATGGCGGCTCAGCTCCCCCTTCCCAGCAGTGACATGGCAGCTCAGCTCCCCCTGCTCTGCTTTCCCAGCAGTGACATGGCAGCTCAGCTCCCCTTTCCCAGCAGTGACATGATAGCTCAGCTCCCCCTTCCCAGCAGTGATGTAGCAGCTCAGCTCCCCCTTCCCAGCAGTGACATGGCGGCTCAGCTCCCCTTTCCCAGCAGTGACATGGCAGCTCAGCTGCCCCTTCCCAGCAGTGACATGGCAGCTCAGCTCCCCCTTCCCAGCAGTGACATGGCAGCTCAGCTCCCCCTTCCCAGCAGTGACATGGCAGCTCAGCTCCCCCTGCTCTGCTTTCCCAGAAGTGGCATGGCAGCTCAGCTCCCCCTTCCCAGCAGAGACATGGCGGCTCAGCTCCTCCTTCCCAGCAGTGACATGGCAGCTCAGCTCCCCCTTCCGAGCAGTGACATGGCAGCTCAGCTCCCCCTTCCCAGCAGTGACATGGCGGCTTAGCTCCCCCTTCCCAGCAGTGACATGGCAGCTCAGCTCCCCCTTCCCAGCAGTGACATGGCGGCTTAGCTCCCCCTTCCCAGCAGTGACATGGCAGCTCAGCTGCCCCTTCCCAGCAATGGCAGCTCAGCTCCCCCTGCTCTGCTTTCCCAGCAGTGACATGGCAGCTCAGCTCCCCCGTCCCAGCAGTGACATGGTAGCTCAGCTCCCCCTTCCCAGCAGTGACATGGCGGCTCAGCTCCCCCTTCCCAGCAGTGACATGGCAGCTCAGCTGCCCCTTCCCAGCAGTGACATGGCAGCTCAGCTCCCTCTTCCCAGCAGTGACATGGCAGCTCAGCTCCCTCTTCCCAGCAGTGACATGGTAGCTCAGCTCCCCCTTCCCAGCAGTGACATGGCAGCTCAGCTCCCCCTTCCCAGCAGTGACATGGCGGCTCAGCTCCCCCTTCCCAGCAGTGACATGGCAGCTCAGCTGCCCCTTCCCAGCAGTGACATGGCAGCTCAGCTGCCCCTTCCCAGCAGTGACATGGCAGCTCAGCTCCCTCTTCCCAGCAGTGACATGGCAGCTCAGCTCCCTCTTCCCAGCAGTGACATGGCAGCTCAGCTCCCTCTTCCCAGCAGTGACATGGCAGCTCAGCTCCCCCTTCCCAGCAGTGACATGGCAGCTCAGCTCCCCCTTCCCAGCAGTGACATGGCGGCTCAGCTCCCCCTTCCCAGCAGTGACATGGCGGCTCAGCTGCCCCTTCCCAGCAGTGACATGGCAGCTCAGTTCCCTCTTCCCAGCAGTGACATGGCAGCTTAGCTCCTCCTTCCCAGCAGTGACATGGCGGCTCAGCTTCCCCTTCCCAGCAGTGACATGGCAGCTCAGCCCCCCCTGCTGCTCTTTTCCAGCAGTGACATGGCAGCTCAGCTCCCCCTGCTCCCCTTTCCCAGCAGTGACATGGCAGTTCAGCTCCCCCTTCCCAGCAGTGACATGACAGCTCAGCTCCTCCTTCCCAGCAGTGACATGGCAGCTTAGCTCCCCCTTCCCAGCAGTGACATGGCAGCTCAGCTCCCCCTTCCCAGCAGTGACATGGCAGCTTAGCTCCTCCTTCCCAGCAGTGACATGGCGGCAGCTTAGCTCCTCCTTCCCAGCAGTGACATGGCGGCTCAGCTCCCCCTTCCCAGCAGTAACATGGCAGCTCAGCCCCCCCTTCCCAGCAGTGACATGGCAGCTCAGCTCCCCCTTCCCAGCAGTGACATGGCAGCTCAGCTCCCCCTGCTCTGCTTTCCCAGCAGTGACATGGCAGCTCAGCTCCCCCTTCCTAGCGTTGACATGGCAGCTCAGCTCCCCCTTCCCAGCAGGGACATGGCGGCTCAGCTCCTCCTTCCCAGCAGTGACATGGCAGCTCAGCTCCCCCTTCCCAGCAGTGACATGGCGGCTTAGCTCCCCCTTCCCAGCAGTGACATGGCAGCTCAGCTCCTCCTTCCCAGCAGTGACATGGCAGCTCAGCTCCCCCTGCTCTGCTTTCCCAACAGTGACATGGCAGCCCAGCTCCCCTTTCCCAGAAGTGGCATGGCAGCTCAGCTCCCCCTTCCTAGCGGTGACATGGCAGCTCAGCTCCCCCTTCCCAGCAGGGACATGGCGGCTCAGCTCCTCCTTCCCAGCAGTGACATGGCAGCTCAGCTCCCCCTTCCCAGCAGTGACATGGCGGCTTAGCTCCCCCTTCCCAGCAGTGACATGGCAGCTCAGCTCCCCCTTCCCAGCAGTGACATGGCGGCTTAGCTCCCCCTTCCCAGCAGTGACATGGCAGCTCAGCTGCCCCTTCCCAGCAATGGCAGCTCAGCTCCCCCTGCTCTGCTTTCCCAGCAGTGACATGGCAGCTCAGCTCCCCCTTCCCAGCAGTGACATGGCGGCTCAGCTCCCCCTTCCCAGCAGTGACATGGCGGCTCAGCTCCCCCTTCCCAGCAGTAACATGGCAGCTCAGCCCCCCCCCCCGCTCCCCTTTCCCAGCAGTGACATGGCAGCTCAGCTCCCCCTGCTCCCCCTTCCCAGCAGTGACATGGCAGCTCAGCTCCCCCTTCCCAGCAGTGACATGGCAGCTCAGCTCCCCCTTCCCAGCAGTAACATGGCAGCTCAGCCCCCCCCCCGCTCCCCTTTCCCAGCAGTGACATGGCAGCTCAGCTCCCCCTGCTCCCCCTTCCCAGCAGTGACATGGCAGCTCAGCTCCCCCTTTCCCAGCAGTGACATGGCAGCTCAGTTCCCCCTTCCCAGCAGTGACATGGCAGCTCAGCTCCCCCTGCTCTGCTTTCCCAGCAGTGACATGGCGGCTCAGCTCCCCCTTCCCAGCAGTGACATGGCAGCTCAGCTCCCCCTGCTCCCCCTTCCCAGCAGTGACATGGCAGCTCAGCTCCCCCTTTCCCAGCAGTGACATGGCAGCTCAGTTCCCCCTTCCCAGCAGTGACATGGCAGCTCAGCTCCCCCTGCTCTGCTTTCCCAGCAGTGACATGGCAGCTCAGCTCCCCTTTCCCAGCAGTGACATGATAGCTCAGCTCCCCCTTCCCAGCAGTGATGTAGCAGCTCAGCTCCCCCTTCCCAGCAGTGACATGGCGGCTCAGCTCCCCCTTCCCAGCAGTGACATGGCAGCTCAGCTCCCCCTTCCCAGCAGTGACATGATAGCTCAGCTCCCCCTTCCCAGCAGTGATGTAGCAGCTCAGCTCCCCCTTCCCAGCAGTGACATGGCGGCTCAGCTCCCCTTTCCCAGCAGTGACATGGCAGCTCAGCTGCCCCTTCCCAGCAGTGACATGGCAGCTCAGCTCCCCCTTCCCAGCAGTGACATGGCAGCTTAGCTCCTCCTTCCCAGCAGTGACATGGCGGCAGCTTAGCTCCTCCTTCCCAGCAGTGACATGGCGGCTCAGCTCCCCCTTCCCAGCAGTAACATGGCAGCTCAGCCCCCCCCCCCCCCGCTCCCCTTTCCCAGCAGTGACATGGCAGCTCAGCTCCCCCTTCCCAGCAGTGACATGGCAGCTCAGCTCCCCCTGCTCTGCTTTCCCAGCAGTGACATGGCAGCTCAGCTCCCCCTTCCTAGCGTCGACATGGCAGCTCAGCTCCCCCTTCCCAGCAGGGACATGGCGGCTCAGCTCCTCCTTCCCAGCAGTGACATGGCAGCTCAGCTCCCCCTTCCCAGCAGTGACATGGCAGCTCAGCTCCCCCTTCCCAGCAGTGACATGGCGGCTTAGCTCCCCCTTCCCAGCAGTGACATGGCAGCTCAGCTCCTCCTTCCCAGCAGTGACATAGCAGCTCAGCTCCCCCTGCTCTGCTTTCCCAACAGTGACATGGCAGCCCAGCTCCCCTTTCCCAGAAGTGGCATGGCAGCTCAGCTCCCCCTTCCTAGCGGTGACATGGCAGCTCAGCTCCCCCTTCCCAGCAGTGACATGGCGGCTTAGCTCCCCCTTCCCAGCAGTGACATGGCAGCTCAGCTCCCCCTTCCCAGCAGTGACATGGCGGCTTAGCTCCCCCTTCCCAGCAGTGACATGGCAGCTCAGCTGCCCCTTCCCAGCAATGGCAGCTCAGCTCCCCCTGCTCTGCTTTCCCAGCAGTGACATGGCAGCTCAGCTCCCCCGTCCCAGCAGTGACATGGTAGCTCAGCTCCCCCTTCCCAGCAGTGACATGGCGGCTCAGCTCCCCCTTCCCAGCAGTGACATGGCAGCTCAGCTGCCCCTTCCCAGCAGTGACATGGCAGCTCAGCTCCCTCTTCCCAGCAGTGACATGGCAGCTCAGCTCCCTCTTCCCAGCAGTGACATGGTAGCTCAGCTCCCCCTTCCCAGCAGTGACATGGCAGCTCAGCTCCCCCTTCCCAGCAGTGACATGGCGGCTCAGCTCCCCCTTCCCAGCAGTGACATGGCAGCTCAGCTGCCCCTTCCCAGCAGTGACATGGCAGCTCAGCTCCCTCTTCCCAGCAGTGACATGGCAGCTCAGCTCCCTCTTCCCAGCAGTGACATGGCAGCTCAGCTCCCTCTTCCCAGCAGTGACATGGCAGCTCAGCTCCCCCTTCCCAGCAGTGACATGGCAGCTCAGCTCCCCCTTCCCAGCAGTGACATGGCGGCTCAGCTCCCCCTTCCCAGCAGTGACATGGCGGCTCAGCTGCCCCTTCCCAGCAGTGACATGGCAGCTCAGTTCCCTCTTCCCAGCAGTGACATGGCAGCTTAGCTCCTCCTTCCCAGCAGTGACATGGCGGCTCAGCTTCCCCTTCCCAGCAGTGACATGGCAGCTCAGCCCCCCCTGCTGCTCTTTTCCAGCAGTGACATGGCAGCTCAGCTCCCCCTGCTCCCCTTTCCCAGCAGTGACATGGCAGTTCAGCTCCCCCTTCCCAGCAGTGACATGACAGCTCAGCTCCTCCTTCCCAGCAGTGACATGGCAGCTTAGCTCCCCCTTCCCAGCAGTGACATGGCAGCTCAGCTCCCCCTTCCCAGCAGTGACATGGCAGCTTAGCTCCTCCTTCCCAGCAGTGACATGGCGGCAGCTTAGCTCCTCCTTCCCAGCAGTGACATGGCGGCTCAGCTCCCCCTTCCCAGCAGTAACATGGCAGCTCAGCCCCCCCTTCCCAGCAGTGACATGGCAGCTCAGCTCCCCCTTCCCAGCAGTGACATGGCAGCTCAGCTCCCCCTGCTCTGCTTTCCCAGCAGTGACATGGCAGCTCAGCTCCCCCTTCCTAGCGTTGACATGGCAGCTCAGCTCCCCCTTCCCAGCAGGGACATGGCGGCTCAGCTCCTCCTTCCCAGCAGTGACATGGCAGCTCAGCTCCCCCTTCCCAGCAGTGACATGGCGGCTTAGCTCCCCCTTCCCAGCAGTGACATGGCAGCTCAGCTCCTCCTTCCCAGCAGTGACATGGCAGCTCAGCTCCCCCTGCTCTGCTTTCCCAACAGTGACATGGCAGCCCAGCTCCCCTTTCCCAGAAGTGGCATGGCAGCTCAGCTCCCCCTTCCTAGCGGTGACATGGCAGCTCAGCTCCCCCTTCCCAGCAGGGACATGGCGGCTCAGCTCCTCCTTCCCAGCAGTGACATGGCAGCTCAGCTCCCCCTTCCCAGCAGTGACATGGCGGCTTAGCTCCCCCTTCCCAGCAGTGACATGGCAGCTCAGCTCCCCCTTCCCAGCAGTGACATGGCGGCTTAGCTCCCCCTTCCCAGCAGTGACATGGCAGCTCAGCTGCCCCTTCCCAGCAATGGCAGCTCAGCTCCCCCTGCTCTGCTTTCCCAGCAGTGACATGGCAGCTCAGCTCCCCCTTCCCAGCAGTGACATGGCGGCTCAGCTCCCCCTTCCCAGCAGTGACATGGCGGCTCAGCTCCCCCTTCCCAGCAGTAACATGGCAGCTCAGCCCCCCCCCCCGCTCCCCTTTCCCAGCAGTGACATGGCAGCTCAGCTCCCCCTGCTCCCCCTTCCCAGCAGTGACATGGCAGCTCAGCTCCCCCTTCCCAGCAGTGACATGGCAGCTCAGCTCCCCCTTCCCAGCAGTAACATGGCAGCTCAGCCCCCCCCCCGCTCCCCTTTCCCAGCAGTGACATGGCAGCTCAGCTCCCCCTGCTCCCCCTTCCCAGCAGTGACATGGCAGCTCAGCTCCCCCTTTCCCAGCAGTGACATGGCAGCTCAGTTCCCCCTTCCCAGCAGTGACATGGCAGCTCAGCTCCCCCTGCTCTGCTTTCCCAGCAGTGACATGGCGGCTCAGCTCCCCCTTCCCAGCAGTGACATGGCAGCTCAGCTCCCCCTGCTCCCCCTTCCCAGCAGTGACATGGCAGCTCAGCTCCCCCTTTCCCAGCAGTGACATGGCAGCTCAGTTCCCCCTTCCCAGCAGTGACATGGCAGCTCAGCTCCCCCTGCTCTGCTTTCCCAGCAGTGACATGGCAGCTCAGCTCCCCTTTCCCAGCAGTGACATGATAGCTCAGCTCCCCCTTCCCAGCAGTGATGTAGCAGCTCAGCTCCCCCTTCCCAGCAGTGACATGGCGGCTCAGCTCCCCCTTCCCAGCAGTGACATGGCAGCTCAGCTCCCCCTTCCCAGCAGTGACATGATAGCTCAGCTCCCCCTTCCCAGCAGTGATGTAGCAGCTCAGCTCCCCCTTCCCAGCAGTGACATGGCGGCTCAGCTCCCCTTTCCCAGCAGTGACATGGCAGCTCAGCTGCCCCTTCCCAGCAGTGACATGGCAGCTCAGCTCCCCCTTCCCAGCAGTGACATGGCAGCTTAGCTCCTCCTTCCCAGCAGTGACATGGCGGCAGCTTAGCTCCTCCTTCCCAGCAGTGACATGGCGGCTCAGCTCCCCCTTCCCAGCAGTAACATGGCAGCTCAGCCCCCCCCCCCCCGCTCCCCTTTCCCAGCAGTGACATGGCAGCTCAGCTCCCCCTTCCCAGCAGTGACATGGCAGCTCAGCTCCCCCTGCTCTGCTTTCCCAGCAGTGACATGGCAGCTCAGCTCCCCCTTCCTAGCGTCGACATGGCAGCTCAGCTCCCCCTTCCCAGCAGGGACATGGCGGCTCAGCTCCTCCTTCCCAGCAGTGACATGGCAGCTCAGCTCCCCCTTCCCAGCAGTGACATGGCAGCTCAGCTCCCCCTTCCCAGCAGTGACATGGCGGCTTAGCTCCCCCTTCCCAGCAGTGACATGGCAGCTCAGCTCCTCCTTCCCAGCAGTGACATAGCAGCTCAGCTCCCCCTGCTCTGCTTTCCCAACAGTGACATGGCAGCCCAGCTCCCCTTTCCCAGAAGTGGCATGGCAGCTCAGCTCCCCCTTCCTAGCGGTGACATGGCAGCTCAGCTCCCCCTTCCCAGCAGGGACATGGCGGCTCAGCTCCTCCTTCCCAGCAGTGACATGGCAGCTCAGCTCCCCCTTCCCAGCAGTGACATGGCGGCTTAGCTCCCCCTTCCCAGCAGTGACATGGCAGCTCAGCTCCCCCTTCCCAGCAGTGACATGGCGGCTCAGCTGCCCCTTCCCAGCAATGGCAGCTCAGCTCCCCCTGCTCTGCTTTCCCAGCAGTGACATGGCAGCTCAGCTCCCCCTTCCCAGCAGTGACATGGCGGCTCAGCTCCCCCTTCCCAGCAGTGACATGGCGGCTCAGCTCCCCCTTCCCAGCAGTAACATGGCAGCTCAGCCCCCCCCCCCTGCTCCCCTTTCCCAGCAGTGACATGGCAGCTCAGCTCCCCCTGCTCCCCCTTCCCAGCAGTGACATGGCAGCTCAGCTCCCCCTTCCCAGCAGTGACATGGCAGCTCAGCTCCCCCTTCCCAGCAGTAACATGGCAGCTCAGCCCCCCCCCCCCGCTCCCCTTTCCCAGCAGTGACATGGCAGCTCAGCTCCCCCTTTCCCAGCAGTGACATGGCAGCTCAGTTCCCCCTTCCCAGCAGTGACATGGCAGCTCAGCTCCCCCTGCTCTGCTTTCCCAGCAGTGACATGGCGGCTCAGCTCCCCCTTCCCAGCAGTGACATGGCAGCTCAGCTCCCCCTGCTCCCCCTTCCCAGCAGTGACATGGCAGCTCAGCTCCCCCTTCCCAGCAGTAACATGGCAGCTCAGCCCCCCCCCCGCTCCCCTTTCCCAGCAGTGACATGGCAGCTCAGCTCCCCCTGCTCCCCCTTCCCAGCAGTGACATGGCAGCTCAGCTCCCCCTTTCCCAGCAGTGACATGGCAGCTCAGTTCCCCCTTCCCAGCAGTGACATGGCAGCTCAGCTCCCCCTGCTCTGCTTTCCCAGCAGTGACATGGCGGCTCAGCTCCCCCTTCCCAGCAGTGACATGGCAGCTCAGCTCCCCCTGCTCCCCCTTCCCAGCAGTGACATGGCAGCTCAGCTCCCCCTTTCCCAGCAGTGACATGGCAGCTCAGTTCCCCCTTCCCAGCAGTGACATGGCAGCTCAGCTCCCCCTGCTCTGCTTTCCCAGCAGTGACATGGCAGCTCAGCTCCCCTTTCCCAGCAGTGACATGATAGCTCAGCTCCCCCTTCCCAGCAGTGATGTAGCAGCTCAGCTCCCCCTTCCCAGCAGTGACATGGCGGCTCAGCTCCCCCTTCCCAGCAGTGACATGGCAGCTCAGCTCCCCCTTCCCAGCAGTGACATGATAGCTCAGCTCCCCCTTCCCAGCAGTGATGTAGCAGCTCAGCTCCCCCTTCCCAGCAGTGACATGGCGGCTCAGCTCCCCTTTCCCAGCAGTGACATGGCAGCTCAGCTGCCCCTTCCCAGCAGTGACATGGCAGCTCAGCTCCCCCTTCCCAGCAGTGACATGGCAGCTTAGCTCCTCCTTCCCAGCAGTGACATGGCGGCAGCTTAGCTCCTCCTTCCCAGCAGTGACATGGCGGCTCAGCTCCCCCTTCCCAGCAGTAACATGGCAGCTCAGCCCCCCCCCCCCCGCTCCCCTTTCCCAGCAGTGACATGGCAGCTCAGCTCCCCCTTCCCAGCAGTGACATGGCAGCTCAGCTCCCCCTGCTCTGCTTTCCCAGCAGTGACATGGCAGCTCAGCTCCCCCTTCCTAGCGTCGACATGGCAGCTCAGCTCCCCCTTCCCAGCAGGGACATGGCGGCTCAGCTCCTCCTTCCCAGCAGTGACATGGCAGCTCAGCTCCCCCTTCCCAGCAGTGACATGGCAGCTCAGCTCCCCCTTCCCAGCAGTGACATGGCGGCTTAGCTCCCCCTTCCCAGCAGTGACATGGCAGCTCAGCTCCTCCTTCCCAGCAGTGACATAGCAGCTCAGCTCCCCCTGCTCTGCTTTCCCAACAGTGACATGGCAGCCCAGCTCCCCTTTCCCAGAAGTGGCATGGCAGCTCAGCTCCCCCTTCCTAGCGGTGACATGGCAGCTCAGCTCCCCCTTCCCAGCAGTGACATGGCGGCTTAGCTCCCCCTTCCCAGCAGTGACATGGCAGCTCAGCTCCCCCTTCCCAGCAGTGACATGGCGGCTTAGCTCCCCCTTCCCAGCAGTGACATGGCAGCTCAGCTGCCCCTTCCCAGCAATGGCAGCTCAGCTCCCCCTGCTCTGCTTTCCCAGCAGTGACATGGCAGCTCAGCTCCCCCGTCCCAGCAGTGACATGGTAGCTCAGCTCCCCCTTCCCAGCAGTGACATGGCGGCTCAGCTCCCCCTTCCCAGCAGTGACATGGCAGCTCAGCTGCCCCTTCCCAGCAGTGACATGGCAGCTCAGCTCCCTCTTCCCAGCAGTGACATGGCAGCTCAGCTCCCTCTTCCCAGCAGTGACATGGTAGCTCAGCTCCCCCTTCCCAGCAGTGACATGGCAGCTCAGCTCCCCCTTCCCAGCAGTGACATGGCGGCTCAGCTCCCCCTTCCCAGCAGTGACATGGCAGCTCAGCTGCCCCTTCCCAGCAGTGACATGGCAGCTCAGCTGCCCCTTCCCAGCAGTGACATGGCAGCTCAGCTCCCTCTTCCCAGCAGTGACATGGCAGCTCAGCTCCCTCTTCCCAGCAGTGACATGGCAGCTCAGCTCCCTCTTCCCAGCAGTGACATGGCAGCTCAGCTCCCCCTTCCCAGCAGTGACATGGCAGCTCAGCTCCCCCTTCCCAGCAGTGACATGGCGGCTCAGCTCCCCCTTCCCAGCAGTGACATGGCGGCTCAGCTGCCCCTTCCCAGCAGTGACATGGCAGCTCAGTTCCCTCTTCCCAGCAGTGACATGGCAGCTTAGCTCCTCCTTCCCAGCAGTGACATGGCGGCTCAGCTTCCCCTTCCCAGCAGTGACATGGCAGCTCAGCCCCCCCTGCTGCTCTTTTCCAGCAGTGACATGGCAGCTCAGCTCCCCCTGCTCCCCTTTCCCAGCAGTGACATGGCAGTTCAGCTCCCCCTTCCCAGCAGTGACATGACAGCTCAGCTCCTCCTTCCCAGCAGTGACATGGCAGCTTAGCTCCCCCTTCCCAGCAGTGACATGGCAGCTCAGCTCCCCCTTCCCAGCAGTGACATGGCAGCTTAGCTCCTCCTTCCCAGCAGTGACATGGCGGCAGCTTAGCTCCTCCTTCCCAGCAGTGACATGGCGGCTCAGCTCCCCCTTCCCAGCAGTAACATGGCAGCTCAGCCCCCCCTTCCCAGCAGTGACATGGCAGCTCAGCTCCCCCTTCCCAGCAGTGACATGGCAGCTCAGCTCCCCCTGCTCTGCTTTCCCAGCAGTGACATGGCAGCTCAGCTCCCCCTTCCTAGCGTTGACATGGCAGCTCAGCTCCCCCTTCCCAGCAGGGACATGGCGGCTCAGCTCCTCCTTCCCAGCAGTGACATGGCAGCTCAGCTCCCCCTTCCCAGCAGTGACATGGCGGCTTAGCTCCCCCTTCCCAGCAGTGACATGGCAGCTCAGCTCCTCCTTCCCAGCAGTGACATGGCAGCTCAGCTCCCCCTGCTCTGCTTTCCCAACAGTGACATGGCAGCCCAGCTCCCCTTTCCCAGAAGTGGCATGGCAGCTCAGCTCCCCCTTCCTAGCGGTGACATGGCAGCTCAGCTCCCCCTTCCCAGCAGGGACATGGCGGCTCAGCTCCTCCTTCCCAGCAGTGACATGGCAGCTCAGCTCCCCCTTCCCAGCAGTGACATGGCGGCTTAGCTCCCCCTTCCCAGCAGTGACATGGCAGCTCAGCTCCCCCTTCCCAGCAGTGACATGGCGGCTTAGCTCCCCCTTCCCAGCAGTGACATGGCAGCTCAGCTGCCCCTTCCCAGCAATGGCAGCTCAGCTCCCCCTGCTCTGCTTTCCCAGCAGTGACATGGCAGCTCAGCTCCCCCTTCCCAGCAGTGACATGGCGGCTCAGCTCCCCCTTCCCAGCAGTGACATGGCGGCTCAGCTCCCCCTTCCCAGCAGTAACATGGCAGCTCAGCCCCCCCCCCCGCTCCCCTTTCCCAGCAGTGACATGGCAGCTCAGCTCCCCCTGCTCCCCCTTCCCAGCAGTGACATGGCAGCTCAGCTCCCCCTTCCCAGCAGTGACATGGCAGCTCAGCTCCCCCTTCCCAGCAGTAACATGGCAGCTCAGCCCCCCCCCCGCTCCCCTTTCCCAGCAGTGACATGGCAGCTCAGCTCCCCCTGCTCCCCCTTCCCAGCAGTGACATGGCAGCTCAGCTCCCCCTTTCCCAGCAGTGACATGGCAGCTCAGTTCCCCCTTCCCAGCAGTGACATGGCAGCTCAGCTCCCCCTGCTCTGCTTTCCCAGCAGTGACATGGCGGCTCAGCTCCCCCTTCCCAGCAGTGACATGGCAGCTCAGCTCCCCCTGCTCCCCCTTCCCAGCAGTGACATGGCAGCTCAGCTCCCCCTTTCCCAGCAGTGACATGGCAGCTCAGTTCCCCCTTCCCAGCAGTGACATGGCAGCTCAGCTCCCCCTGCTCTGCTTTCCCAGCAGTGACATGGCAGCTCAGCTCCCCTTTCCCAGCAGTGACATGATAGCTCAGCTCCCCCTTCCCAGCAGTGATGTAGCAGCTCAGCTCCCCCTTCCCAGCAGTGACATGGCGGCTCAGCTCCCCCTTCCCAGCAGTGACATGGCAGCTCAGCTCCCCCTTCCCAGCAGTGACATGATAGCTCAGCTCCCCCTTCCCAGCAGTGATGTAGCAGCTCAGCTCCCCCTTCCCAGCAGTGACATGGCGGCTCAGCTCCCCTTTCCCAGCAGTGACATGGCAGCTCAGCTGCCCCTTCCCAGCAGTGACATGGCAGCTCAGCTCCCCCTTCCCAGCAGTGACATGGCAGCTTAGCTCCTCCTTCCCAGCAGTGACATGGCGGCAGCTTAGCTCCTCCTTCCCAGCAGTGACATGGCGGCTCAGCTCCCCCTTCCCAGCAGTAACATGGCAGCTCAGCCCCCCCCCCCCCGCTCCCCTTTCCCAGCAGTGACATGGCAGCTCAGCTCCCCCTTCCCAGCAGTGACATGGCAGCTCAGCTCCCCCTGCTCTGCTTTCCCAGCAGTGACATGGCAGCTCAGCTCCCCCTTCCTAGCGTCGACATGGCAGCTCAGCTCCCCCTTCCCAGCAGGGACATGGCGGCTCAGCTCCTCCTTCCCAGCAGTGACATGGCAGCTCAGCTCCCCCTTCCCAGCAGTGACATGGCAGCTCAGCTCCCCCTTCCCAGCAGTGACATGGCGGCTTAGCTCCCCCTTCCCAGCAGTGACATGGCAGCTCAGCTCCTCCTTCCCAGCAGTGACATAGCAGCTCAGCTCCCCCTGCTCTGCTTTCCCAACAGTGACATGGCAGCCCAGCTCCCCTTTCCCAGAAGTGGCATGGCAGCTCAGCTCCCCCTTCCTAGCGGTGACATGGCAGCTCAGCTCCCCCTTCCCAGCAGTGACATGGCGGCTTAGCTCCCCCTTCCCAGCAGTGACATGGCAGCTCAGCTCCCCCTTCCCAGCAGTGACATGGCGGCTTAGCTCCCCCTTCCCAGCAGTGACATGGCAGCTCAGCTGCCCCTTCCCAGCAATGGCAGCTCAGCTCCCCCTGCTCTGCTTTCCCAGCAGTGACATGGCAGCTCAGCTCCCCCGTCCCAGCAGTGACATGGTAGCTCAGCTCCCCCTTCCCAGCAGTGACATGGTGGCTCAGCTCCCCCTTCCCAGCAGTGACATGGCAGCTCAGCTGCCCCTTCCCAGCAGTGACATGGCAGCTCAGCTCCCTCTTCCCAGCAGTGACATGGCAGCTCAGCTCCCTCTTCCCAGCAGTGACATGGTAGCTCAGCTCCCCCTTCCCAGCAGTGACATGGCAGCTCAGCTCCCCCTTCCCAGCAGTGACATGGCGGCTCAGCTCCCCCTTCCCAGCAGTGACATGGCAGCTCAGCTGCCCCTTCCCAGCAGTGACATGGCAGCTCAGCTGCCCCTTCCCAGCAGTGACATGGCAGCTCAGCTCCCTCTTCCCAGCAGTGACATGGCAGCTCAGCTCCCTCTTCCCAGCAGTGACATGGCAGCTCAGCTCCCTCTTCCCAGCAGTGACATGGCAGCTCAGCTCCCCCTTCCCAGCAGTGACATGGCAGCTCAGCTCCCCCTTCCCAGCAGTGACATGGCGGCTCAGCTCCCCCTTCCCAGCAGTGACATGGCGGCTCAGCTGCCCCTTCCCAGCAGTGACATGGCAGCTCAGTTCCCTCTTCCCAGCAGTGACATGGCAGCTTAGCTCCTCCTTCCCAGCAGTGACATGGCGGCTCAGCTTCCCCTTCCCAGCAGTGACATGGCAGCTCAGCCCCCCCTGCTGCTCTTTTCCAGCAGTGACATGGCAGCTCAGCTCCCCCTGCTCCCCTTTCCCAGCAGTGACATGGCAGTTCAGCTCCCCCTTCCCAGCAGTGACATGACAGCTCAGCTCCTCCTTCCCAGCAGTGACATGGCAGCTTAGCTCCCCCTTCCCAGCAGTGACATGGCAGCTCAGCTCCCCCTTCCCAGCAGTGACATGGCAGCTTAGCTCCTCCTTCCCAGCAGTGACATGGCGGCAGCTTAGCTCCTCCTTCCCAGCAGTGACATGGCGGCTCAGCTCCCCCTTCCCAGCAGTAACATGGCAGCTCAGCCCCCCCTTCCCAGCAGTGACATGGCAGCTCAGCTCCCCCTTCCCAGCAGTGACATGGCAGCTCAGCTCCCCCTGCTCTGCTTTCCCAGCAGTGACATGGCAGCTCAGCTCCCCCTTCCTAGCGTTGACATGGCAGCTCAGCTCCCCCTTCCCAGCAGGGACATGGCGGCTCAGCTCCTCCTTCCCAGCAGTGACATGGCAGCTCAGCTCCCCCTTCCCAGCAGTGACATGGCGGCTTAGCTCCCCCTTCCCAGCAGTGACATGGCAGCTCAGCTCCTCCTTCCCAGCAGTGACATGGCAGCTCAGCTCCCCCTGCTCTGCTTTCCCAACAGTGACATGGCAGCCCAGCTCCCCTTTCCCAGAAGTGGCATGGCAGCTCAGCTCCCCCTTCCTAGCGGTGACATGGCAGCTCAGCTCCCCCTTCCCAGCAGGGACATGGCGGCTCAGCTCCTCCTTCCCAGCAGTGACATGGCAGCTCAGCTCCCCCTTCCCAGCAGTGACATGGCGGCTTAGCTCCCCCTTCCCAGCAGTGACATGGCAGCTCAGCTCCCCCTTCCCAGCAGTGACATGGCGGCTTAGCTCCCCCTTCCCAGCAGTGACATGGCAGCTCAGCTGCCCCTTCCCAGCAATGGCAGCTCAGCTCCCCCTGCTCTGCTTTCCCAGCAGTGACATGGCAGCTCAGCTCCCCCTTCCCAGCAGTGACATGGCGGCTCAGCTCCCCCTTCCCAGCAGTGACATGGCGGCTCAGCTCCCCCTTCCCAGCAGTAACATGGCAGCTCAGCCCCCCCCCCCGCTCCCCTTTCCCAGCAGTGACATGGCAGCTCAGCTCCCCCTGCTCCCCCTTCCCAGCAGTGACATGGCAGCTCAGCTCCCCCTTCCCAGCAGTGACATGGCAGCTCAGCTCCCCCTTCCCAGCAGTAACATGGCAGCTCAGCCCCCCCCCCGCTCCCCTTTCCCAGCAGTGACATGGCAGCTCAGCTCCCCCTGCTCCCCCTTCCCAGCAGTGACATGGCAGCTCAGCTCCCCCTTTCCCAGCAGTGACATGGCAGCTCAGTTCCCCCTTCCCAGCAGTGACATGGCAGCTCAGCTCCCCCTGCTCTGCTTTCCCAGCAGTGACATGGCGGCTCAGCTCCCCCTTCCCAGCAGTGACATGGCAGCTCAGCTCCCCCTGCTCCCCCTTCCCAGCAGTGACATGGCAGCTCAGCTCCCCCTTTCCCAGCAGTGACATGGCAGCTCAGTTCCCCCTTCCCAGCAGTGACATGGCAGCTCAGCTCCCCCTGCTCTGCTTTCCCAGCAGTGACATGGCAGCTCAGCTCCCCTTTCCCAGCAGTGACATGATAGCTCAGCTCCCCCTTCCCAGCAGTGATGTAGCAGCTCAGCTCCCCCTTCCCAGCAGTGACATGGCGGCTCAGCTCCCCCTTCCCAGCAGTGACATGGCAGCTCAGCTCCCCCTTCCCAGCAGTGACATGATAGCTCAGCTCCCCCTTCCCAGCAGTGATGTAGCAGCTCAGCTCCCCCTTCCCAGCAGTGACATGGCGGCTCAGCTCCCCTTTCCCAGCAGTGACATGGCAGCTCAGCTGCCCCTTCCCAGCAGTGACATGGCAGCTCAGCTCCCCCTTCCCAGCAGTGACATGGCAGCTTAGCTCCTCCTTCCCAGCAGTGACATGGCGGCAGCTTAGCTCCTCCTTCCCAGCAGTGACATGGCGGCTCAGCTCCCCCTTCCCAGCAGTAACATGGCAGCTCAGCCCCCCCCCCCCCGCTCCCCTTTCCCAGCAGTGACATGGCAGCTCAGCTCCCCCTTCCCAGCAGTGACATGGCAGCTCAGCTCCCCCTGCTCTGCTTTCCCAGCAGTGACATGGCGGCTCAGCTCCCCCTTCCTAGCGTCGACATGGCAGCTCAGCTCCCCCTTCCCAGCAGGGACATGGCGGCTCAGCTCCTCCTTCCCAGCAGTGACATGGCAGCTCAGCTCCCCCTTCCCAGCAGTGACATGGCAGCTCAGCTCCCCCTTCCCAGCAGTGACATGGCGGCTTAGCTCCCCCTTCCCAGCAGTGACATGGCAGCTCAGCTCCTCCTTCCCAGCAGTGACATAGCAGCTCAGCTCCCCCTGCTCTGCTTTCCCAACAGTGACATGGCAGCCCAGCTCCCCTTTCCCAGAAGTGGCATGGCAGCTCAGCTCCCCCTTCCTAGCGGTGACATGGCAGCTCAGCTCCCCCTTCCCAGCAGGGACATGGCGGCTCAGCTCCTCCTTCCCAGCAGTGACATGGCAGCTCAGCTCCCCCTTCCCAGCAGTGACATGGCGGCTTAGCTCCCCCTTCCCAGCAGTGACATGGCAGCTCAGCTCCCCCTTCCCAGCAGTGACATGGCGGCTCAGCTGCCCCTTCCCAGCAATGGCAGCTCAGCTCCCCCTGCTCTGCTTTCCCAGCAGTGACATGGCAGCTCAGCTCCCCCTTCCCAGCAGTGACATGGCGGCTCAGCTCCCCCTTCCCAGCAGTAACATGGCAGCTCAGCCCCCCCCCCCCCTGCTCCCCTTTCCCAGCAGTGACATGGCAGCTCAGCTCCCCCTGCTCCCCCTTCCCAGCAGTGACATGGCAGCTCAGCTCCCCCTTCCCAGCAGTGACATGGCAGCTCAGCTCCCCCTTCCCAGCAGTAACATGGCAGCTCAGCCCCCCCCCCGCTCCCCTTTCCCAGCAGTGACATGGCAGCTCAGCTCCCCCTTTCCCAGCAGTGACATGGCAGCTCAGTTCCCCCTTCCCAGCAGTGACATGGCAGCTCAGCTCCCCCTGCTCTGCTTTCCCAGCAGTGACATGGCGGCTCAGCTCCCCCTTCCCAGCAGTGACATGGCAGCTCAGCTCCCCCTGCTCCCCCTTCCCAGCAGTGACATGGCAGCTCAGCTCCCCCTTTCCCAGCAGTGACATGGCAGCTCAGTTCCCCCTTCCCAGCAGTGACATGGCAGCTCAGCTCCCCCTTCCCAGCAGTGACATGGCAGCTCAGCTCCCCTTTCCCAGCAGTGACATGATAGCTCAGCTCCCCCTTCCCAGCAGTGATGTAGCAGCTCAGCTCCCCCTTCCCAGCAGTGACATGGCGGCTCAGCTCCCCCTTCCCAGCAGTGACATGGCAGCTCAGCTCCCCCTTCCCAGCAGTGACATGATAGCTCAGCTCCCCCTTCCCAGCAGTGATGTAGCAGCTCAGCTCCCCCTTCCCAGCAGTGACATGGCGGCTCAGCTCCCCTTTCCCAGCAGTGACATGGCAGCTCAGCTGCCCCTTCCCAGCAGTGACATGGCAGCTCAGCTCCCCCTTCCCAGCAGTGACATGGCAGCTTAGCTCCTCCTTCCCAGCAGTGACATGGCGGCAGCTTAGCTCCTCCTTCCCAGCAGTGACATGGCGGCTCAGCTCCCCCTTCCCAGCAGTAACATGGCAGCTCAGCCCCCCCCCCCCCGCTCCCCTTTCCCAGCAGTGACATGGCAGCTCAGCTCCCCCTTCCCAGCAGTGACATGGCAGCTCAGCTCCCCCTGCTCTGCTTTCCCAGCAGTGACATGGCAGCTCAGCTCCCCCTTCCCAGCAGGGACATGGCGGCTCAGCTCCTCCTTCCCAGCAGTGACATGGCAGCTCAGCTCCCCCTTCCCAGCAGTGACATGGCAGCTCAGCTCCCCATTCCCAGCAGTGACATGGCGGCTTAGCTCCCCCTTCCCAGCAGTGACATGGCAGCTCAGCTCCTCCTTCCCAGCAGTGACATAGCAGCTCAGCTCCCCCTGCTCTGCTTTCCCAACAGTGACATGGCAGCCCAGCTCCCCTTTCCCAGAAGTGGCATGGCAGCTCAGCTCCCCCTTCCTAGCGGTGACATGGCAGCTCAGCTCCCCCTTCCCAGCAGGGACATGGCGGCTCAGCTCCTCCTTCCCAGCAGTGACATGGCAGCTCAGCTCCCCCTTCCCAGCAGTGACATGGCGGCTTAGCTCCCCCTTCCCAGCAGTGACATGGCAGCTCAGCTCCCCCTTCCCAGCAGTGACATGGCGGCTTAGCTCCCCCTTCCCAGCAGTGACATGGCAGCTCAGCTGCCCCTTCCCAGCAATGGCAGCTCAGCTCCCCCTGCTCTGCTTTCCCAGCAGTGACATGGCAGCTCAGTTCCCCCGTCCCAGCAGTGACATGGTAGCTCAGCTCCCCCTTCCCAGCAGTAACATGGCGGCTCAGCTCCCCCTTCCCAGCAGTGACATGGCAGCTCAGCTCCCTCTTCCCAGCAGTGACATGGCAGCTCAGCTCCCTCTTCCCAGCAGTGACATGGTAGCTCAGCTCCCCCTTCCCAGCAGTAACATGGCAGCTCAGCCCCCCCCCGCTCCCCTTTCCCAGCAGTGACATGGCAGCTCAGCTCCCCCTTCCCAGCAGTGACATGGCAGCTCAGCTCCCCCTGCTCTGCTTTCCCAGCAGTGACATGGCAGCTCAGCTCCCCCTTCCTAGCGTTGACATGGCAGCTCAGCTCCCCCTTCCCAGCAGGGACATGGCGGCTCAGCTCCTCCTTCCCAGCAGTGACATGGCAGCTCAGCTCCCCCTTCCCAGCAGTGACATGGCGGCTTAGCTCCCCCTTCCCAGCAGTGACATGGCAGCTCAGCTCCCCCTTCCCAGCAGTGCCATGGCGGCTCAGCTCCCCCTTCCCAGCAGTGACATGGCAGCTCAGCTCCCCCATCCCAGCAGTGACATGGCAGCTCAGCTCCCCCTTCCCAGCAGTGCCATGGCGGCTCAGCTCCCCCTTCCCAGCAGTGACATGGCAGCTCAGCTCCCCCTTCCCAGCAGTGACATGGCAGCTCAGCTCCCCCTGTTCTTCCTTCCCAGCAGTGGCATGATAACCTGCCAGCTGTCTAATCACTGATGTGTGATGTATGCTAAGACTACAACACATTTGTTTAGGTGATTAGTTGTTTGCAGAACACAAGCACACCGTACCAAAAGATGAAATGACCTCCGTACAAACTGTAGCAGTTGTAGGTCTGTTTTGTAATTTAGGGTGTTGCGGTCTGGTGCCTCGGGCAATGTACAATGACGGCTTGTGTATTGCTGTACCATGGCACTACTCTGTAGATCATTGTGCTCAGCAAGTAAAAAGTATGTAGCAAGCTTCAAACAGCTTTCCTGAAGTCTGTCCTTCATCTCCAGTGTGGGAGTTCTGAACACAGCTCTGGCTGTAGCTTTATGCTTTAAGACTGACAGTCAGGTTGTGAATGTTAACTGACAGTCAGCGACAGGTTAAGTCCCTGTTGCTGGTGTCTCCACCCTCTGACTCTTGTCCTGCATTAATGATTAATGAGCAGTTCCAGGAACAGGTAAGAGGCAACATCCCTTTATGTACGCAGTACTGGGTACTGGTCACCTTCTGGGCTGGTAAGTGGGCCTGGGCCCCCACCTGCCTTTGATAATCACATGTGGCCTGTGCCTTATTTACTAAGACGCTGTGTTTTTGGGTAGCTGAGCGTGTAATGCTTGGAATCGCTGTGTGTCAATGTGTATGTTGTCCTCTGCTGAGTAATTGTGTATTGATGTGTGTGCCCTTTGTGCTTCTGACACGTTTATTGGTCCCCGTTTACAACAGATGTGTCGTAGGAACATGTTACCCAACGAGACTGTTCACACACACACACTGCATTTTGAAAAAGGAGATGTGTCCATTCTTCTGTGTATTTTCATGCGCTGCGTCCCATAAAAGTTTATGGCAATGCATAAAACTGCACATACTGTATATCTCCTGGAAGTGGCTCCTTCAGAAGTTCTCAACAATAATGTCACTGCAGGAGACCAATCCTTGCTGGCAAAAAAAAAACAAAAAAAAAAAAAAAAAATGCATGAAAACACTTATAAACGCACCAAAAATGCACCACAATTCATAAAGAAAACAAATGTCAATGCAGTACAACGGATGTTAAAAAGATTAAAAATAGACAAATGAGGACATGGAAAGATGTGTAAATAGCCTTGTGATGGAAGTCACTTTGGGCAGGGGGGCCCGTGGAACCCAGCTACTACTGTCTGTCACCCTGTGCCCCTAATAGACACAGAGTGACTTACACATAAGAGGTACAGTTCCGTCACAAGCTTTAGTGGGCAATAGTGCTCAGCACCATATTTTGCTGGGCATCACTGTGTGCACAATGTCACACCTCTGCTTTGTGCTAGGTAACAGTGTGTTTACAGTGCTTTGTCTCCGCAGGGTAGCGCTATGGGGCATTGTGTGTACACTGCTTCACCTCTGATGATTAGTGTTGTGCACAGAGTGCTGTGTCTCTAACGTTGTGTGCGCAGTGTAGCTTCTCTGCTTGGTAAAAGTGCTTAGAACTGTGTCTTTCTGTGTAGTATTTTGTGCGTTTTGCCATGCCTCTGCTGGGTGGCGTTGTGCGCACAGCGCCGTGCTGGTATGCGCACAGTGCTGTCCCTCTGCTGGGTGGTGTTATGTATGAAATATTGCATCTGCTGGATTATAGTGCTCAGTATTGTCTTGTTGGTTACACTGTGCCACATCTCTAACAGTGTTGTACGCATGTCTGTGCTGGCTAGCTGTATGTGCATACTGCTGCATCTCTGCTGGGCAGCATTTTGTGCCCACTTTGTCTTGCTGGGTACATTGAGCGAACGATGCCTGCCTGGATAGTGTTTTGCGCACGATGTTATGTGTACGCTGGATAGCGTTTTCCAACTGCCACATCTCTGCTGGGCAATGTTGTGTGCACAGAGTCACGTCTCTGCTGGGTAATGGTGCTCAGCATTGTGTCTTGCTGGGTAGCATTGTGCGCACACTGCTGCATCTCTGCTCAGTAGTGTTTTGTGTGCATGGTACCATGTCTCCGTTGGATTTTGCTGTGTGCATAGTTCTGGGTCTGTGCTGGCCAGCATTGCATGCACACTGCATCATCTCTGATGGATAGCATTGTGCTTGCAGTGCTGCAACTCTTCTGCGTAACATTGAATTGCTTCTCTGTTTGGTAAAAGTGCTTAACACTGGGTCTTGCTTGGTAGCATTTTGCGCACTGTGTCTTCATCTCTGCTGGATAGCTTTATGTGTAATATTGCATGTCTGCCAGATAATAGTGATCAGCACTGTGTTCTGCTGGATAATGTTGTGCGCACAGTTCTGCATCTCTGCTGGATAGTGTTGTTTGCACACAGACACGTCTCTGTTGGGCAGCGACATGTGCGCAGTGTCACATCTTTGCTGGGTAATAGTGCTACGCACTGTGCCTTGCTGGATAGCAATGTGCACACCTCTGCTCAGTAGTGCTGCACACAATGCTGAGAGCGTAGAACAGGCTGCTCAACTTTTTGAAGAGCGAGAGCCACTTAGAGGAAGTAAAGTCTTACTCTTTAATTGTACCTACAGGTAAGCCTATAATAAGACTGGCCTGTAAGCACTGTAAATATCTCAAACTTGCACTGTTTAGGAGATATTTACTGTATACGCTGCCGCCAATGTCCTCAGCGCATGTGCACTGAATGAATGGCCTGCTAGTGCCATTTCTTCAGGGCCCATGCCGTGACTGGCGGCTCCTGTGCACATGGGCAGGGGTGATGTAATTGCAGCTCTGGCCAATCGTATTGCTGGAGCCTGGGAAGTAACTCCGGGAAACATGTCGGCCCTGTCAGCGGTGTGCCGGCGCCAATCCAGGGCATCGTTCTAAGGTAAGTATTTCATAATGAGCTTGTATGCGATGCATACTAGCTCATTATGCCTTTTATCTTGCAGGGTGTTTTTATTTATTTATTTTTTTGAGGTTTACAACCTCTTAAAGTGATTCGGTAATTGCTGGTGGGACACAATGAACTATGGGATTTTACCGGCCCCCCAAGCCGCAAATGTAAACAAACCCTTACAGTCCTGAGCGCCCTATAAGGCTTGATTCACATCTATGCATTTTTACGGCTTTTTGCATATTTGCACTAAAGTCCATTTAACATGGCTTCCTATGGAACACGTTCTGTAGTGTAAATATGCAAAAAGCACAAAAAATGCATAGGTGTGGATCCAGCCTAAGGCTGTTTTCACACTGATGCAGTTTACCAGGGGTGCAGTGAAGTATACCTGCTGCTTTCCTGTGGGTTAGCTGCGCTTTGCCAGAGACTTTTTTATTATATCTTGCAAGCGTGGTGCACTTTCTAAAGGCGCACCAAACTTGCAGGTAATAATAGCAGTCTATGATTCAATTCAGGTAAGCCACAGGTATTCTGCACCTGCGGGTCAGTTTGAAAGCAGACTAGTAACCATTGCAGAGCATATCTGTCCATTGCTATATATACTGTGTGTATGTATATATACTGTAATTTTCAAAGACTGACCTTTAATTTATTGATCCTTCACTTTCTGATCTCCAGGAATCACCCTTTCAGCAGGCATTGCTGGGCACCGACTGTAGAAATATTGCTGTCCCAGCTGAAATTGGTAACACTCCGCCTGGGACAGGAGCTGGCTTATGCTGCTCTACTCCATACACCGCCCCATGCTTCCTCTACCCCCTGGCTCCATCCATAACAATCATGCTCTGGAGTGGCGGGTTGGCAAGCTGCGATCTGGGCTTGCTGGCCCGCCACATCAGAGGGCCCCCGTGGGCTACCGGTTGGGCACCCCTGCTTTCTCCCACCTATTTCCATCAATTAACTGCTTGTCATGAAAGATTTTGTGCGTTTTTCTCCAGGTTTTGTCTTGTGAAGCAATATTCATGGTGAGCTGGCAGTTTGCAGTCATTTTAGTACATATGTGAGATGTTTATTATTAATTTACCAGGCCCAATGGAATGCTAGTTAGTAGTGGGAGTTGCAGCGCTTCTGTCACAGACTGTGTCTTTGTACCTTGCCTGTTTCTATAATGCTGTATGTAAGCCATAGCAACCAATACCAAACTATGCATTAATAATCTGGCTCCAGTTTACTTCCATAGTAGGTGGGGGTGCAGCAATGATCTCTTCAGTTTATCTGAATCGCCTGTCTGTGCCCCTACTCTAAAATATCTGTCAGCCTGTCAAGTCTTTGCCTGTATGTGCCTTCCCTGTGACACAGAAGAACATTTTTAGTCCAGAGGCCCAAGTATACACTTAGTCCAGAGGCCCAAGTATACACTTAGTCCAGAGGCCCAAGTATACACTTAGTCCAGAGGCCCAAGTATACACTTAGTCCAGAGGCCCAAGTATACACTTAGTCCAGAGGCCCAAGTATACACTTAGTCCAGAGGCCCAAGTATACACTTAGTCACTTTATTCCTATATAAGGCGGTTATTCACATCAGTGATGTATCCAGAGGCTGGCTATTCTGCGCTACAACCCCCGCAGCGACGGATATTCTGCGCCAACCCCCCCCCCCCCCCCCCCCGCAACGGCGGGTGTTCTGCACTACAACCCCACTGCGACTAAATATTCCCCACAACACCCTCACCATGATCATGTGTACCGAACTACAGCTCCCACCATGGCTTGACAGTCCATGCCCCTGTTGTCACACTGCTGAAAGCTCTATACCAAACCATGGATGCAGGCTGTGGGGCCTGTGTCCATGAGAGATGGCAGGCTGCTTTTGAGATAATTCAGAATTGATTGCAGGTAAATTTGACCCCCAGCTGCTGAAATCTTATAGACTTGTATCAGAAGAGAACAAAGCCCATCCACATAAGTCTTCAGTCTGGTGGGGATTTTTGGTGTTCTCTGTGCATGAGTTTTTTATTATTATTATTATTATTATTATTATTATACATAATATACATATCACGCTTTAGCCTGGGTTCACACATTGCGGTGCGAATCATATGCGATATCTGTGCAATGGCAGATCAGCCATACAGTGGTGTGGCTGAACTCGCATTGGATTCGCATGAAAATAGTGCATGAGCTTTCTTTTTTTTATTTATTTTTTTTTTTCCCCCCCTGCAACGGATTCATATCACATGGGTGTTCAAACTCATGCAATCCAATTCTTGTCCAGGGGTGTCATTACCTTTTGTATTGACACCCGCAGCGGTTCGTGGAGGGTAGTGTGACCTGCCTGCAAGAGGGGTGCGATGCGGGAACCGGTACTGGAATCGAGCTGGTTCCGATCGGTGCAGAATGTGAGGAGAAGGGGAGAGCAGGGTGCAGCAGAACTGTGGGTCTGCATCCATCCATGTCTCATCCATTCGTGCTCCATCCATGTCTCATCCATTCGTGCTCCATCCATTCGTGCTCCATCCATTCGTGCTCCATCCATGTCTCATCCATTCGTGCTCCATCCATGATCAATCCATGTCTCATCCATCCATTCCCCATGCGTGCTCCATGCGTACTCTATCCATCCATCCATGCTTCATCTGTGCTCCATCCAGGTCTCAGCCATCCATCCATGCTTCATCTGTGCTCCATCCAGGTCTCAGCCATCCATGTCTCATCCATCTATCCTCTATCCGTTCTCCATGTGTGCCCCATACATGTCTCATCCATGCATGCTCCATACATGTCTCATTCATCCATCTGTGCTCCATGCATGCTCCATCCACGGCTCATCCATCCATCCATTATCCATGCTCCATGTATGGCTCATCCATGCTCCATACATGCATGCGTGCTTCATCCATGGCTTATCCATTCCCATCCATGGCTCATTCATGATCATGTATGTCACATCAGTGCTCGTCCGTGGCACTACAGTGCCTCACAAAAGTGTAATAGGTAGTCAAATTAGATTTAAAATGTATGTCCCTGACGGGTCTCCCTGCATGTTGGGCCTTTCCATGTGGCCAGGCTGTGGAAAAGTCTCACACATGTACTTGGGAGGAGTAGCAGAATGTGTTTTGGGATGAAATGTATGCAATGGATAAACTGTGTGAGTGAAATAACCCGTTACTATGACAATTATGTGTTTAAAAAAAAAATCTTAATTTTGCAAAGAGTTTTGAGGAAAAAATGACTTCGGAAAAACTCGCCATGCATCTCATTAAATACCTTGGGCTGTCTACTTTCTAAAAAGGGGTCATTTGGGGGGTATTTGTACTGTCCTGGCTTGGAAGGCTGACCATACACTTTACAATTTTTCTTATTAAATTTCCTTTAGATTTATCTTCAGCTATGTAGTTCAAGGGCCTGCCTGATTGCATACAAAATGAAATGGCTTAGGTGTGACTTCATATTACCGTATATGGTTTTGGTAAATTGAATGGAAAGTTAAACAAGAAAATTGTATAGTGTTTGGCCAGCCTTTAGGGTCTCAAGAAATGAGATCAGTGCATCAGGATGGATACATTTTCAATGATTGGCACCATAGCTTGTAGACTCTAACTTTCACACAGACCAAATAATTTACACTGATTTGGTTATATTTACCAAAAAAATGTATTAAAAATAAATAACAAAATCACAAGTGCATAAGTATTCACTGCCTTTGCTCAATACTTTTGGTGAAGCACCTTTTGGCACCAATTACAGCCTCAAGTCTTTTGCATATGATGCTACAAGCTTGGCACACCTATTTTATGGCCAGTTTCTCCCATTCTTCCTTGCAGGACCTCTCAAGCTCCATCAGGTTTGGTGCACCACCATTGTCAGATATCTCCAGAGATGTTCAATCGGGTTCAAGTCTGGGCTCTAGCTGGGCCACTCAAGGACATACACAGAGCTGTCCCGTAGCCACTCCTTCATTATCTTGGCTGTGTGCTTGGGGTCATTGTCCTTTTTGAAAGATGAACCTTTGCTCCAGTCTGAGGTCCAGAGGGTTCTGGACCAAGTTTTTGTCAAGGATGTCTCTGTAAATTGCTGCATTTAGCTTTCCCTCAATCCTGACTAATCACCCAGTTCCTGCTGCTGAAAAATATCCCCACAGCATGATGCTGCCACCACCATGCTTCACTGTAGGGATGGTATTGGCCAGGTGATAAGCAGTGCCTGGTTTTCTCCAGATATGACGCTTGCCATTCAGGCCAAAGAGTTCAATCTTTGTTTCATTAGACCAGGGAATTTTTTTTTCTCATGGTCTGAGAATCCTTCACGTGCCTATTGGCGAACCACAGGGAGGTTCCAAACTTCTTCCATTTACGGATGATAAAGGCCACTGTCCCCATTGGGACCTGCAGAAAAATTTCTGTGCCTAAATACAATCCTGTATCGGAGGTCTACAAACAATTCCTTGGATTTCATGGCTTGGTTTGGTTTGTGCTCTGAGATCCCCTTACACACTTAGATTTTCTGAAGTTTTTCATCTTCAGATTTACCAAAATCATGTAGTGCAAGGGCCTGCCTGATTGCATACAAATTGAAACTCTTAAAGGGGTTTTAAAGGTTTGTGCTTTTTCACCTTTATGCATGAAGGTGAAAAAACACCTGGCAATGACGGGGGGCTCCCCCCCGTTTACTTACCTGAGCCTGTTCACCCGCTGTGCACATCCCCCAGTGTCCTCTTCTTGACGGAGTCTGGCTATTGATTGGATAGATTAATAGCAGCGCAGCCATTGGCTCGAGCTGCTGTCAATCACGTCCAATGACGTGGCTGCCGGGATGTGGTACGGAGTCATACACTATGTGTCTATGGACGCAGTGCGTATGACAGGGAGCGTGCCCGCAAGATAACCCCCCCCCCCCCCCCGGCATAGAGCTTCCCAGAGGGGGGTTAGCTATTGGCGGTAGGAGCCGAGACAGCTGCCGAGGGACCCCAGAACAGGTGGACTGGGGCCAGGTGGTGGAGGTAAGTATAACATGTTTGTTATTTAAAAAACAAACCCATACAACCCCTTTTTAAGGTTTGACTATGGTTCTCCCTGTGCCTGCATGGGTTTCCTCTGGTTATTCCGGTTTCCTCCCGTACTCCAAAGACATGCTGGTAGGTTAATTGGTTCCTGTCTTAATTGGCCCTAATATATATATGTATGTGAGTTAGGGACCTTAGATTGTAAGCTCCTTGAGGGCAATGTAAACCGCTGCGTAAATTGACGGGGCTATATAAGTACCTGAAATATAATGTGATTTATTTTTTAATTTTTTTTTGTATTATTTGCAAAGATTTCAAACAAACATCTTTCACGTTGTCATTATGGGGTATTGTTTGTAGAATTTTGAGGAAAATAATGCATTTAATCCATTTTGGGGGGAAAAAGGCTGTAAAATAAGAAAATTTGGAAAAAGTCAAGCGCTGTGGATACTTTCTGGATGCACTGTATGTCAGCCTCTTTTCATTCCCCGCCTGTCTCTTTCCCTGAGCTGATTGCACCTGCTCAGGGTGTGTTGTGCCGAAAGACTAGATATACACCTCTGACAGTCCATTGAAAACTATGGACATAGCATGCTTCTAACTACCTGGGGAGCTGAGAAAATATCAGACCTGATGGGAAAGACTAGAATGTGAAGAGTGGATTTCATCTTTTGCCAAATTTCTGCCATCTGACTATTTTTTTCCTGGATGCTTAATCTTTGATTACCTATTGCCATTATTTACGCATTTCTGGAATTGTAAATACAAGATTTTTATTGTGGCTTTCAAGACATTTTTTGAATAGTTGAGCTATCTGTGGTTAGTTACTATTGGGTTGTCCCTCTCTTTCCATTTGTTGCAATGGATGAGTACAAAGTCATCCTTTATAGCTGTGTGTTATCTCCTGACTTAGGACTTTTCTCTGCGTCAATATGGGGTTCTGTCCTTATCTAGGTGTGTTTGCAGTCATAAATGGATCAGTGCTGTCCACTCCCATGTAGACTCCATTTCCATCAGATGATCACAACCTCTATGCAGCAAGCTTCGTGGATTACTTCCAACACCTCATTGTACAGCCAACAGGTTATGTGTAAATTCCACTTTACATATTTTATTTATCTGTACATGTTCAGTGGGTTTTTTATGTTGCATGCTGTCAGTGGATTGTGTGTTTTTGTATACCTGCTAGTCCTTGATCTGTTACACTTACAGAGAATAACCTTTCGAGGTAGAGGGATTGATTTCTGGTATCTTCTGGGCATGATGCCTTAGCCAGGTTGGTTACCCTGTCCTGTGGGCTCATCTAGGGTGGTAGAGGGATTTCCGGTTACTTCTGAGCATGCCACAATATCCAGTCTTGTTATCCTGTCCTGTGGCCTTATCTAGGAGTGTAGAATGATTCCTGGTTCCTTCTGACCATGCCACCAAATCCAGGCTGGTTATCTTGTTATGTGGGCTCATCTAGGGAGGTAGAGGGATTTTTGGTTACCTCCTGTGCATAGTCTTGTCTGGTTATTTTGTTCCGTGGGCTCATCTAGGTGTGTAGAGCGATTTCTGGTTCCTTCTGACCATGCCACCATATCCAGGCTGGTTATCTTGTCCTGTGGGCTCATCTAGGGAGTTAGAGGGATTTTTGGTTACTTATGTGCATAGTCTTGTCTGGTTATCCTGTATTTGGGAACCATCTAGATCAGGGTTGACAAACTCCATTGCATTGCGGTCCTCATCAGCATTATGGTTGCTCTCAAAGGGCCAGTTATATCTGCATTGGTGTTCTGTCTGAGCAGTCTCCAATTTAAGTTTATTTCTGGATGATAGCAGCGGAGTGTGACCCTCCTTTTCAACTGGTATAGAATTTTAGTATTTCCATAATAATTATAAGCAGATGTCGAGTCTCCCATCCTCGCTTACATCACAGTGCAACCCCCTTACCTTATGCTGCTGCAGAGAAGAAGCTAGGGGCAGAGCTGGGAGGCAGAAAGTGTGGGGTCTGGAGGAGTGCTGGAGTCAGCTGCGAGAGTCTGAGAATGCTGAGACCAGGGGAAGCAAGGACAAGGGGGTGCTCTGGCTGCACAGAGAGGCGCAGGATCTATCAAGTATCCTCTCTGCTGCTGAGACGAGCCTCTCCACAGTGGCATAGAGATGCACAGGATCTGGTGGGGGACTTCTGTCCTCTCTGCTGCTGACACAAGATGGAAGCTGGGACAGGAGAGGTGCGAGGGCCAATTGAAATGGCATGGCTGGCCCGATTTGACCCTCAGACCTTGTGTTTGCCACATGTGATCTAGATAAAGTCCTCTCAGTACATACAGTATAGCAGAGACTCGTGTATGATCCGTTTCTTTGTGGGCTGTTGTAATGAAGCGATCTTGGTATACACATGATTTTATTGCATGTCTAGTGTTGACTATTATCTGTATTGTGTTCTGAGGGTGAGCTCTCCAAGCAAAATGTGAGCTGAAATCCATCTGTATATGCAAATATTCTTATACTGTGTATATAGTACGGAGGAATACTCTGGGCATGTACTGCTAGCTGGATTAATAGTGATCTGGTTATTTTTATCTTCAGGACAATTTATAAGCTGAGGTAGTGCTCAAACACCAGGTGTCATAAATACGTTGGTTATTCTTTTACTAACCTACGTCATGAAATAGTTGCTTTATCTTTGTACATTGCATTACAGGCAGCAATTATTTAGTATGTTATAATCATAGTCTCCACATCTGAGTTTTTAGTGGCCTCAGCCTGGTGGTCAGCGGCGGGGTAAGTACTTGATGTCCGTTTAGTTGTATTAACAGGTCGAGGAAATTTTTACGGCTTAAATCGGTATCTGTAGATTTACTATTCAGAAAATACCACTTTATCTGTGTACCGGCATTTATCAGGATCTGACTTAACGCCGGACTATCCTGTCTGGATTGATTACATATTTGAAGAAAGGTGGGGGCTGCTCAGACCTATATCCCTTTACTGATGAGAGATTTTCAACAAGTAGTTCAATCATATCATGGTTATTTGATTATATCTGATATGTATGATATGACTACAAACAAGTTGTTAAATCAGTAGGAAAGGTTATATTGCTCATGTAGCCAAATATTGAAGAGACAGCTGCCATACAGTGTTGTAGGGTTATATCATATTGCAGTTTTCATAGTACTACCTGGAGGTTTGTAGAAGAATGGGGGCATGACGATGTTCATAGGTATTTAATGTCCCATTTTAGCTTGTGACAGACTGGAAACTAGCTTAATTTCTCCATTTATTGTACCTTCCTCCAAGATAAGCCGATGCTGGGGATGTCACCTTTTCCCACCCCCAAAGGAATAAACATATACAACCAGCATGTTTATAGCAGGATCTTGGCAATTAGTAGCACTCAATACCAATTTGCTGCTTCTAGAATAAGCAAAATACTTTCTTGTATTAAGAGACGTAGGGGTTGATTTACTAAGACTGGAGAATGTAAAATCTGGCGTAGCTGTCCAATTAACTTCAGCTTGTTCAATTAAGCTTTGATTTAAAAAATAAATAAATAAATCAGGAGCTGATTGGTTCCTATGCAGAGCTGAACCAGATTTTGCGCACTCCAGTTTTAGTAAATCACTCCCAATAAACTCAGAGAGATGGTGAGGTTGATTTATTAAGAGTTATTATTATTGTACAGGATTTATATAGCGCCAACAGTTTGCACAGCGCTTTGCAATATAAAGGAAGACAATACAGCAACAATACAAGAGAGTAAAGAAAGTCCTGCTCCTGGGAGCTTACAATCTACTAAGGATGGTCTGGTTTACAAAAGGTAATAACTGTAAGGGGTGAACTGATGGGAGAAATATTTGGTTATTAGGTGAAGGTAGGCTTCCCTGAAGAGATTCGTTTTCAGGGATTGCCTAAGAGTGGACAGAGTAGGAGATAGCTGGACAGATTGCGGTAAGGAGTTCCAAAGGTTGGGAGAGGCTCTAGAGACTAGCATGGGAGTAGGAGACGAGAGCTAGAGAGCAGGAGGTCTTGGGAGGGATAGAGAGGACAGTTTGGTTGATATCTCCATTAGCTCCTACTCCACAGCTATTACCTTTTTTGTATGACTTGACCCTCCCCCCTGGATTGTAAGCTCTAGTGAACAAGGGCATCCCTGATTCCTCCTGTATTGAATTGTATTGTTGCTACTGTCTGCCCTCATGTTATAAATCACTGTGTAAACTGTTGACGCTATATAAATCCTGTATAATAATAATATTTGGAGACAAGATTGGTGATGTGGCTCAGTGCAGAGTTGTTAATGGCTTTGTATATTATTGTTAATGTTTTGAAATGTATTTTTTGGGCGATGGGAAGCCAGTGAAGGGAATGGCAAATAGGGGTTGTTGGTGTGCTTGATAAATAAAGATTTTATAAGGTATGAGTCTGACAGCAGCATTCATTATAGGACTGGAGAGGGGATAGCCTATGAAGAGGTAGGCCAATGAGTAGGGAGTTAAAATAGTCAATGGTAAGAGATAACAAGGGAGTGAATAAGTTGCTTAGTGGTTTCAACTGTTAAAAAGGAACGTATTATGGAGATGTTATGAAGGTGAAGTCTACAAGATTTGGACGGTGATTGGATTTGGGTTTGAAAGGACAGGTCAGAGTGCAGGATTACACCTAGTACCCTGGCATGAGGGGAGGGACTGATAGTATTATTCATCTTGATGGAGAAATCAGGGGAGGGGACACGGACAGGAGGGAATATTCTGAGCTCAGTTTTAGAAATACTGAGTTTTAAGAAGTGGTGTGACATCCATACTAATATGTCAGCTAGTAATGTGAGAGGAGACTGAAGGGGTGAGGTGAGGAATAGTGAGAGAGATTTGGGTATCATCAGCATGGAAATGGTACTGGAAGCCGTGGGACTTTTTCAAGTGACCAATGGAGAAGAGGAGGGGTCCAAGGACAGAACCTTGGGGGACCCCTATAGAAAGAGAAAGCGGAGAGGAAGAGACAGAGTTCTAGGTAACACAAAAGGAGAGCTGTGTTGGATAGAAGGAGAACCAGGAGAGAACAGTTTTCAAGAGTTGAAGATGTCTCCAAAAATGTGTTGTCAATATTTACTTCAGTTATGTGAAAAGCAAATTGCCGCTTACTTTGAATATCCAATCGCATGCAGATGCTTTTCACATGAACGGATAAGTGAAGTGAATATTTGTACAATTTTTGCAGTGAAGATTCTCAACTCCATAGTGGATTAATCCAATAATGTGTCCCTTTACAAAGCATTAGTAAGACCTCATCCGGAATATGCAAGCTTCTTGCTGCGGTCATCAACCCATATGTCACAACTGTGTTTTGAGTGCAGCAGGGACAAGCTGATTGGCACTCTGGTAGTATTGGATTCTGACCCTGACTATAGTTGATTTTAGGAATTCTCCTCAATAGAGCAGCATTGTGCGTCAAGAGAGGTAAGCTTTTTTTTTTTTTTTTTTTTTTTTTTTTTTTTTCCCCCACAGGGAGAGCTTTTAATACTCGTTTCATTTAACAGCACAATTTGTTTGATATGGCACACCTAAATTATCACTGGTACAGCCATTTTCTTTCCGAATTCACATTGGTGAAATGATGTTGGCCTGTGTATGGTCAGGGTGTAGTATAAATACATGTGCATCTGCAGGGTCCAACTTCTAGTGAGTCGGTTTTGTGGCATAAACTCCATGGAAAAAAGGAACACTGTAAAAGGGTGGTTGATAAGTCACAAGATGAATACAGGAACATCTCTAAGTCACCTAATATTTCTTGGACTAGCATTACATCTTGTACCATTAAAAAAAGTTCTGTCTTATTTGAAAGAAATTAATACTAAGCTGCTATAAATACTGTAGCTGCTGACTTTTTTAATAAAAGGACACTCTCACCTGGCCAGGGGTCCAGCACCATCCTCATCCGAACCATTTCTTCTCCGAGTTTGGTCCCGGTGCCAGCATGTTTAGTGTGGGCAGCCGACTGTTATTCTGTGTTTTCACAGCTGCAAATAAGCTAGCCGTGCTGCGCTTTGTCAATGGTCCTGCAGCCTTCTGGGACCTGTGTCGTGTCCCAGAAGTTTGTAGGCAAAGAGAAGGGAGAAGTTCTGCTCTAAGGAATGGAATGGAGCAGCTGTATATCTATTAAAAACAAGCTGTCCACCAAAAAATTTGTGATCATGCAAGGAGACTAGTAAGTAGGCCACCAAAAGATCTGTGACAAGCCTGAAAGAGTTACAAGCCTCAGAGGCTGGGGTTGGAGAGATTATACACATAATGTGCCTGCTTCATTAGTTATGGCTTTGTGGGAGAGCAATCCCTTGTTAACTAGAATGCACTTGACATGTCCTATGCACT
This sequence comes from Lithobates pipiens, assembly GCF_037356315.1. Classification (NCBI taxonomy): domain Eukaryota; kingdom Metazoa; phylum Chordata; class Amphibia; order Anura; family Ranidae; genus Lithobates; species Lithobates pipiens. The sequence continues at coordinate 469,601,623 of NW_027507903.1, read as the reverse complement.
TTGCCAGAAGGCATGCAGAAGACTGAAGTCAGCTGGAAGGAAGGTTTTATGATCTGAGAAGAATTTAACTTCATAGCCATTGGATCTAACAACTTTTTTGGCTTAGCTCAAACCATGCACAAATATACCATCCCCACCGTGAAGCATGTTGGTGATGGCATCATGCTGTGGGATGCTTCTATGCTGTAGGCTATGAAAGACTTGTGAAGGTAGTGGGGAGAGCGAGTAAAGCAAAATGCAGGAAACCTGATAGTCTGCAAAAACAGGAGCTTAGTGAGATTTGCCTTTTAACAAATCGGTCATCAGAGTAAAGCCAAAACTACACAAGAGTAGTATAAACAGAATGTTAATGCACTGGAATGGCCCAGATCCAAATCCATTGGAGAACTGGCTGAAAAAAAAAACGTTAACAGAGAAGTGTGGGCTACATTAAAAAAAACATTTATATTCATCTATATGGCTGGGGCAGCTATCTTCCGCTATCTTTAATCAATTCGGCCCCAGAAGGATTTGCCCCCTTCCTGACCAGGCCATTTTTTTGCGATACGGCACTGAGTCGCTTTATCAGACAATTGCATGGTCCTGCGATGTTATACCCAAACAAAATTGATGTCCTTTTTACCCCACAAATCAAGCTTTCTTTTGGTGGTATTTGATCACCTCTGCGGTCTTTATTTTTTGCGCTAAAGACAAAAAAGAAAAAGCAACAATTAAAAAAACAAAAAAACACTATTTTGTTATTTTTGCTATAATACATATCCCCAAATTGAAAAAAAAAGTTTTCCTCAGTTTAGGCCGATATGTATTTTTCTACGTATTTTTGGCAAAGAAAAATCGCAATAAGCATTTCGTTTGCGCAAAAGTTATAGCATCTACAAAATAGGGGATAGATTTGTCATTTCTAAAATAGCCATTGATTACTGTATAAATGTCACTGGCAGGGAAGGTGTTAACTGTGTTCCCTATGTGTGTTCTAACTGTAGGGGGATGGGACTGACTAGGGGAGGAGAGAGAGATTGGTGTTCATACTTGATGTGAACACACGATCTGTCTCCTCTCCCCTGAGAGAACCGGATTTGTGTGTTTACACACACAGATCCTGGCTCTCACTGTGTCACGAGCGATTGCGGGTGCCCGGTGGTCATCGGGTACGCGCATCGGCTTTGGGGACACGCGGTGGGTGCGTGCGCACACCTGCTGTGATGTCTTAAGGGAGCAACATACAGCTCCCCGAAGGACCTGCTGGTTTTTGTTGGGCTTACCGTTACCTCACCTGTTCACTGTGTCCGTCTTAGGGGTCCCGTTGAGAGAGTGGATTAAAGAATGTTAGCTCCGACACTTCCTTTTTCCAAATATTTATTTGAAAGAACATGAAGTTTTGCAATAGAGGGATGGGAGGTTAAGGGGGATTCAAGTACCTTGTAAATGTCGGTTAGAGGTATTTCCTTGATCCAGAGGACAAACAGCTTCCATAGGCTGAATCTGGCAACCACCGGATAGGTCTCTCTCACTGACCTAGCAGCCAGTGAGATGCTCGAACAAAGTCTCTGCCACAGACTTGTCAATTCAACAGAATCGTTGTGCAATCCTCTGCCACAGGAAAGCACAACCAGCAACTTGTAAAGTTAAAGAGTTGTCACACAGTACCAGTTTATTTCAGACGATACTGTGTGATAGGTGACCCGGGATGCATCCTCCAACTGAGTCTCCAGGCTCTTCCAGAGATACCAGCCTTGTTGCTCGGTCCTCTCCTGAAAAAAGTCCTCCTCTGGATCCTCCAGTCGCTTAGCTTCTCCCTGCAGGCAAGACAGCACAGGACCATCCCTGGATCGGTAGGCCCCAAGACTTTTGGGCCCACCCTTTCAGTTGCAAAGCCTCGGCCAGCCGGCCCCGAGACATAGACAAAGGCAGCACACACTTCAGGCCAGGAGGACCATGAGGTCGGGATAACGAACCCCAAAAATATGCCGCCTGTACCTTTTAAGTACCCTTACCCAGAATGCACAGCGGGTGAACCACTCCCATCAGGCTATTTCTGAGTAAAAGGGGTACCCAATGCATTCAGCCTGTTGCATTTCCAACACTTACTGGTGGTGACAGCGACACCCAAGGCCAAGTGGAAACTAGCGCAACCCAGCCGAACTGGTACAGAAACCAGAACTTTGACATGATTAGTTTAAGCCAAACTGCAGCTTCAGACAAACTTAAATTTACAAAAATAATAGCGTCTGTATTCAAAATACCAGCGCTACATAGGCATATAGAAAGCCAAAAACGGGAGAGTGCAAATGCCTAGTGCATTACCACCATACACATTTAATAAATCTCAAACAATTGCATACTCAAATGTGAATAAAAACCGGCATATCAAACAACTCCAGCCATGGGCGACGTCATCTACTGCAATGCCACACAGTGGAAGGAGGGCTTGTCCGCCGAAACCCGTAAGCTTCCCAACCATGTGGCATTGGAATAGATGACGTCGCCTATGGCTGAAGTTGTTCGATATGCCTGTTTTTTTAATTCATGTTTGCGAGTATGCAGTTGTTTGAGATTTAATAAATGTGTATGGGGGGTAATGAGCTAGGCGTCTGCACTGTCCTATGTGTGTTTTTTGTAGTGTATTGAAGATTACCCAATCTGAGGAGAGCTACATAGAATAAAACATTACTTGCCAAGATATCACATGAAGCACCTTTTTGTCTGAGCATTTATATAGCATACATACAAGGTGTGTCTAAAAAGTTTGGTGAATGGTATCAGAAAACAAGCAATACAGAAGATACAAACAAATTACCTTTATTGGCCTTCAAAATAATCGCCGTCCTTCATAGCACACTTTTTTTGGGCAACATTCATAAAGCTTTTGGAAACTGTCAGCAAAGGCCTCTTTAGGAATCGATTGCAGAACCCTGCTGTCTCACATTGTTGGATTGCCGCCGAAGCACGTGCCTTTCATGACGCTCTTCAGGCAGAGAAACGGAAGTCTGCAGTCTCCAGATCCAGGGGAAGATTGAGCACAGGTATGCCTCGCTGAGTCAAGAATTGGTTCACATGGATCACACAGTACACATGCGCGTTATCTAAGGTTGCCATATGTCCAGGACTGACCCGGACAGTTCGGGTTTGGAATCATGTATCCGGGTTTCAGACTGTCTGAGACTCATACACATTTTTTTTAGACAGGACTATGGCTGCCCAGCAGGGTTGCTGGCTGCAGGGGTGCTTTTAAATAGTTGTGTGTGTTGTGTGTGTTTTTTTTTTTTTTTTTTTTTTTTTTTTTATATAACAAAAATTTTTTAATCATGACATGTCCTCTTTATTGAGAGACTTGGGGTTAAAAAATCCCAGATCTCTCATTTACCTGTTTCAAAGGAAAAAAAAAAAAATGTTGGATTTAAAAAATAAATAAAAATAAATCTGGTTTATCTGGCCGAGAGGCAGAAGTGACATTGGACATTGCTCCAGTCCTCGCTTGGCTTCCTGCCTAGCCATCAGCCGCACCGGATTGGTTCCATGCTTACCAATGGCTCTGGTAAGCGTGGGAAGGGGGGCGCACCTCTCCTGCTGCTTATAAAAGTGATCTTACAGCGAATCTGCCGCTGGGACCACTTTTTATCTAAAAGTCGGCCGCCTGACTGAGAAAAAAAAAAAAGATACTGGGGTTATGGCAGCTAGTTGCTGCTACAACACCGGTATTTGTTGTATTTAAAGTCATGACGTATATTTACAGCTAGGTGGTCGGCAAGGGGTTAATGTTTTATATGTAAATGTGAGATCCTTTCAATAGTGTGTGTGTGTGTGTGTATATGTATAGGTGTGTGTGTGTGTGTGTATATATATATATATATATATATATATATATATATATATATATATATATATATATATATATAATTTTTATTATTATTTTTTTATTTTAAATAGAACATGTCTCAGTCCTGTCCTGTTCTATTTAAATGGACCCAAACGGAGGTAAACTGATGTAAATGAAGTACATCCGTTTTAGCATCTGCCGTGGACTTATGTCTGTTGTCAGCCACAAGGGATGAATCATTGGTTGGTAAGGAGGTGGCACCTGCTGGCATACTAACAACCAGTGACTCATCACTGCTGTCAGCAGCAGGAATAAGCCATTGGTTGTTAAAGGAGTATTTAAACCCAAAATCCAAAATATATTATATTGCACCTTACCAGTCATCAGATGTGGTGGCTGCATACATTTTCTTTTCTTGGGCTTTTTTTCCCTCTCTGTTTTAACTTGATGATCTGACCAGTAACTCATTTCCCCTCTGCCAGACCCTGACCATTTTAAAGCAGAGCTCCAGCCCCCCCACCAAAAAAATGAACTATTACTATTGGAACACTTACTTGTCCAGCAATCCTGCGGTGTCCTCACCCAAGCTGAGTCTTGAATTGGCATCGGGTAAAGGGATTTGCGGCTTCACAACCAGTTTTCTACTGCACGTGCACAAATCGTGCTGTGCTTTCTCAACGGGCTGGCTGTGGCAAGGGCCGAACTTCCAGCTGAGTTAGCTGTGGCAAGTAGGGGGAGCTGGTACCTGTCAAAACCAGTTACCCGCCCCCCCCCCCCCCCTCACCACATCTGGCACCTTGTGGAAGGGGGGGGGCGGGTAACTGGTTTTGACAGGTACCAGCTCCCACTACTTGCCACAGCTAACTCCGCTGGAAGTTCGGGGAGGAAAATAAGCAAAGCTTCCCCTTTTGGGTGGAGCTCCACTTTAAATTGATATAATTTGCTGCTCAGTGATTGCAGTATTCTAGTTTGCATCTCCCAAGGTAATACTTAAAATCTGGCCTGTTCGTGGGCCCTGAGGACAGGAGTTGAGAACCACTGACTTAGAGCTTTTACATGTGGCTATAGGGTACTGCGTGAATGGTTTGGTGGATACAGTGCATTGAAAAAGCATTCATACCCCTTGACATTTTCCAAAGTTTGTCATATTACAACCAAAAACGTAGATGTATTTTATTGGGATTTTATGTGATAGACCAACACAAAGTGGCACATAATTGTGAAGTGGAAGGAAAATGAGAAATGGTTTTCAATTTTATCCCTGACTTGTCTGGTGTGTTCCTTTTGGCCTTCATGATGCTGTTTTTTCACTAAGCTTCTCTAAAAAACCTCCTGAGGGCTTCACAGAACAGCTGCATATATACTGAGATTAAATTACACACGGGTGGACTCTATTTACTAACTGGGTAAATTCTGAAGGCAATTGGTTCCAAATGATTTTAGTTAGGGGTATCAGAGTAAAGGGGGCTGAATACAAATGCACTCCACACTTTTCAATGTGGAGGGGAAGGGCCAGGAACACCAGCAAAGGGACCTGAAAAGAGGAGGATTGGGGCTGCTCTGTGCAAAACCATTACACAGAGCAGGTAAGTATAACATGTCTAGTATTTTTAATTGTTACAGTGAGACATTAAAACTTCCAAGGGGACAATTGTTTTTTTTATAGTACTGTATACTCAGTCCTGAATGGATAAATAGAAGGTGTAGTGGTGTGCAGACGTTCTAAAATCTTTTGTAGGACCTGGAATAAGGGATATTGTTGTAATCACATGCTGCGGGTGGTGGGAATTAGCATCACTCTTTGTTTGGGAAGGTTTCCATAGTGACTAAGCTGTCAGTCGGATGCACAATGGGTGCTGTTCAGCTGCTGAACACAAGTTGTCTTTAATGTTGGAAGGCTGTGAGACCCGGATGGCAGGTACAGTGTGATATGGAGGGCTGTGAGACCCAGATGGCAGGTACAGTGTGTGATATGGAAAGCGGAGGAGAGATTTGTATGATTTGCAAATAAGCCTGATCTGCTGTGAATGCTCCCTTGTGTCACACTGTACAGGACGGCTCTTGTGTAACGCTGATATCGGAGACCTGCTGCACCGCGGAGTTGATAATCTGCAGAGCTGCTCCTCTGTACAGTATCCTTCTTTATGTTGCACCATCAGATGTTATTCTGGGCTCATGGTTATTGGGGGTGACACAGATGGATGTGATGGCTCCAATGATTGTCTTCATAGGGTGAGGAGGGCTTGTTGCACCATTCTACAGTGGAATGTTTGTGGGATCAGGGTGTAGACACAAAATGTCTGTGATTTGGGGGAGGGGGATCAGGGCAGTGGTGTGGGTGTGTTGTATGGGGGTGGGGGCAGCGGTGTGTTGTGTGGGGGCTGCGTCGTGGGTGTTTTGTGTGGGGGCAGCAGTGTAGGTGTGCTGTATGGGGGATCAGAGCAGTGTGTGAGGGGGAAGAGGGGAGGCAGTGGTCCATGTAGAGGGGGGCAGTGGTATGGATGCGTTTACTGGAGTTTGGGTTTGTTGGGGGGGGGGGGGGGGGGGGTTGTGATGCAAGGGTTTTGTATTTTGGGGGGCAGCAGTGTGTGTGCGTGTACATATATATGTGTATGTGTGTATGTATATGTGTATGTATATATATATATATATATATATATATATAATTATGAGGGGTAGCAGTGTGGGTGTGTTATCTGGGGGGGGGGAAAGAGGTGCAAGTGGGTGTGTTTTATGTCAGAGGGGCAGTTGTGTGGGTGTATGGTATGGGCAAAGCAGTTGTGTGGACTTGTTGTATGGGGGGGGGGGGGGGGCAGCAGTGTGGGTGTGTTGTATGGGAGGGACAGCAGTGTTTTGTGTGTTGTGGGACAGCAGTGAAGGTAGGAATGTTGTATCGTGTGGAGGGGAAAGAGGTGTGGGTGTGTTTTATATGGGGGAGGCAGTGGTGTGTGTGAGATTTGTATGGTGGGGGGGGGGGGTCCAGCTGTATGGGTAAAGTAGGGAGAGGGTTTAACATGTTGAGTGGGTAGCATTTGGGTGTAGTTGTGTAAGCTATGTTCTGGTGTATGATGGTGGGGGGCGGTGTGTATCATTAGTGGGACTGCAGAGTATATGTGTGTGTGTGTGTGTGTGTGTGTGTGTGTGTGTGTGTATAAATATGGGGTAGTAGTGTGTATGCTATGTTGGGGGGGGGGGGGGGAGGGGTTGTGTGTTTTTGTCATGGGTTAGGGGCAGTGTGTGTGTTACGGAGGGATACAGTGTGTGTACATTATGGGGAGCAGTGTGTGTTACAGAAGAATTCATTGTGTGTGTTGGAGAGGGATGCAGTGTGTGTATTATGGGGAGCAGTGTTGTTGCTCATATATCTGCAGGTTTCAGTTCTTGTGTACATACACACTAAGTCTACACACAATGGCATCTGGAGAACTGTTTTGGGTCTGTGAATAGGGTGAGACTCTGTCCTCATTGTAGAGAATGTTCTGCTCTTTCCCGGGGGCCATTTACAAAGTAAATAATAGCAGCAGCAATGGAACAATTCTCTATTGTTCTGATTTGTATTACAACGGATTAACCATGTACAGTAGTTTGTGGGGATGATTATTTTACACATCCCAGAAGAGAGGAGTACTATGTTGTCTCCTGTTCAGTATACCATGTCGTATAGGCAGTGTGGGGGTCATTTATCTGACATATCCCGGAATAACATGTTTTAAGTAGCCTTGTCTCATGTTCAATGTACCGCATTGTATGTTGTTATTGGAGGTCCTTCTCTGACATATTCTAGAATAATATTGTATGTAACTGAGCCCCGTGAGCGTTGTCTTTACCAGCAGTGCCAGTATGAAGAGGGTAGACTTTGCCATCTCTTCTTGTATCCAGGACAACCAAGTCTGTGCAGTGTGTGGGATGGCAGTGTGCATTATGCACAAAAATCTTATATACAGTCAGTCTTCCATATCCAGAAATTCTCATTAATACGCGATGCGGAGATGTAAGGCTTTCTGCTTGTTCTTGGTAAATATTTTATATCTATTTTTGTGTTTTGGAGTGTTATGATCTTTTCATATACATTCTAGAGTGTGATTTGTGGGTGCTGTGTGGATGTGAGACGTCTGTGAGTTTAATGGTTATTAGGAGTAAAGGCGCCAATAGACCACGTGTCCTATGGCCACTGGACCATGTCACTATTCACTATAGCAGAAGTAGACCTCGCCTACCGAGACTACTCGGATGAATAGCCGAATAGCAGTAGTATAGAAAACCTTGTCCAATTGTTTTTGTTTTCTCTAGGATAAGGTGTTGCGATTGGTGTCTGCATTGCACTTCCCACATCTTTCCTCATAGATTGTGCAACTGTTTAGAAATGCAGCTACAGATAGATAAACCTGCAGTCTACTGCTACGGGGTCTTCTAAAGTGAAGGGCAACAGGGACATCAGTATCCCAAGACCGGGTGGATGCTGCCTTCCTCAGATGGGTTAATCCAATGGAAACTACAAAATGGAAGGCGCATACACCTAGTGCATTTCCAATGACATTTAATGAATGATAAAATCCATAAAAAATGGGTACTCACAAAAAGCAACTCTTAAAGTGGAGGGCCACCCTAAAAAAAAAAAAAAAAAATTACGTAAACATGTCCCTAAACATCTGGAAAAAAAAAGGAAAAACATTTTTTTTAAACTTACCAGAAATGTCTGTTGCTAGGCAGATTGTCCTAATCTGCCACTTCCTACACCGCGGTGATCTTCAGTCTTCTCCTCCTCGTGTTGTCTACTGGGGAAGGTGGTGCGGTGTGTTCTGGGAATTGTGTGTGTCCCAGAACACAGCCGGCCATTCACAAAGCGCTGCGTGACTCACGCATGCACAGTAGGAAACGGGCAGTGAAGCCGCAAGGTTCCACTGCCTGTTTCCCTTAGTTGGAATGGCGGCGCCGGGACCTGAGGGACGGGTCGGCCTCGGGCAGCCGACATCGCAGGCACCCTAGACAGGTAAGTGTGCATATTAAAAGTCAGCAGCTACAGTGTTTGTAGCTGCTGACTTTTAAAAATGTTTTATTTTGTTGTTTTTTTTGCAGCTGGCCCATCACATTAATGAGCCATAAAATTGCACACTGTAGAGACGTGCTAAATTATATCATGTGGTGAATCTGACACGGTTTGGGGGTGCACCCCTTTCCTCAGAGCCTAGTCCTAGGTGTGCACACCTTCCATTTTGTATTTTTTTGTAGTTTCCACTACAGGTGCAGCCTTTGCCAATCATGGAACCATGGAACCCTGGTGTTCTAGGGGATGCTAGGGGTTCATTGAGAAAAGAGCTATGGCAGATTGATCTCCTGCCTACACTGACCTCAGTATAAGGACTTCTACATCGACAGCCCCCCCCCCCCCCCCCCAAATGTAGGGGGCACTACAGTTTTCACTGACTAGTCAAGCTAATGTACCATGAGATGTAGGTCAAACTATTTTAGTGGGGGTTCCCTGAGACCTAAAAATTATTTCAAGCGTTTCTCCATGGTAGAAAGGTTGGTCTAGTGCCAGCTAAGGGGTAGAAGGTGCTGCAGTATTGGGTCTTTGCGTCTGCCTTGAGGGGCACTAAACAAGCGTATTACCCAAGCGTTGTCGTCATCATTAGGAAAAGTGGACCGTGTGCATATGAAGTAACACTAGTGCATTGATGTTCTTCCCCCAAAATGAGCTACACTGCTGTTTACACTTACTTTGGCCTTTTATGGTGAAAAGTTTCAGGAGAATATGCGAAGATGGAAATAGTGAAAATTATTAAGTAACAAAGGTGTCCTTTTATGAAACTGTGAACATTGGTGATCCTGAGGATTGCCGCTGATCTCAGCTCAAAAACTGTCCATGAAACAGATAATCGGGGGAGAACAAGTTTGAACACGTTCTCCCGCCAATGGTTTCCGCACACTGAGAATCCTCATTGACTGACACAGAAACGACCCGTTTATGAAGCTGCGATCTCAGTGCTTCACTGGCGATCTGAGTCAGAAGTCACCCTCTCCGATTCACTAGCTAAGAGGTGGAGATTTGGGGAGTGAAGAGAGTGATCTGGGGGGGAAGGAGGAAGATTTCTACCCTGTTCAGACCCCCCCCCCAAGGCACTAACCATGCCCCCCTGTCATATTTATGTGTGTAATATAATAAAAATATTATTTCATTAACCACGCCGTCTGTCCATGTACTGAGTGGTGATAATTTATCACTTCTTAATAAACTGACATCTCTGTGTTTCTGTGAATTTCTGGTACTGTAAAGTCTCATGAAATTCCAGTACCTGGGGGCCGTTCTCCACTGTTTGAAGCGTTTGTAGATCTCTTCACTCCTTCAAAAGGAGAAGCAAGCGACAAAGCTTCATAAACTGGCACTCGAAAACGATCTCCTCTGAGCATGCCAGAGAACGAAGCACTGACTATATTTCACTACTTCATAAACGGACACCATAGACTCTTCCATCGTGAGGCTGTGGATTTTTTATTAAACTTTAGCTGCTGGTTCATATCTCTAATATGAATTCCTTGTTATATTTTCTTGTTTTGATATTCCCAATGTCCTCCTATCTCCTCTGCCCACCCATTCCTATGACAAGAATGGCCACAAGCCCTGGCCCCCTTCTCCCTGCATGCAAAGGTTCCACTCAAGGCATTTATTACCCTTTTTTGTACATTGCTACTATTTTTATAATTATTTTGAACCCTTTTCTAATTTTCCTACATATTTGGTGGGTGAATCTCATCCTTTAGATATTTCCAGGTGGGTTGACCCCCGTCCTTTGCATATCTCCAGGTTGGTGTGTTAATCGAAATGTTTATAAATGGGTGGTGGGTCTTATTGTATATCTGGGAAGGGGGGTGGGTGCATGTATAAATCTATATATGTTTTCTAGGTGCGTGGGTCTTTCTTTTATCTAGATCAAGGATCTTCAAACTATAGCCTGGAGGCCAAATGTGGCCCTCTGCATGATTTAATGTACCCACCTAGGGTCAGTTGCCTCTCACACAGGTTGCACACAGGTCTTCAGGTCAGGCTGTGCTCTCTGTTTCTCCCCAGCTTTTATAGTCGTTGTCCCCCCCAATCTCCACTGATTTCCCAGACAGGCTGTCATTTTACCACCGTTGGTTGCTTGGACCGTTGAGGCGTGCTTGGCCCAGAATTCAAAGGAGGATGGCTCCCAGCCTTGTTGTAAGTGTGTAAGGGTAGACTCTGTTGTAAGCAAAGGACTTTGATAGTCACCCTAAAGTAAGGGGAGAATCTGATGAGGCAGTCATGTAAGGTTCTGATGGACTCAAATTTACTTGGAATTGCTTTGTTTTATTTTACTGAAGTTCTCTCTCTGTTCTGAATCGTATGATAAGTAAAACGTATTAATTTTGTTAAACTTTATTCATTCGTATATAAAACTGATTTTATGTGTCCCGCAAGTATTTGTAAAAAATACAATGTGGCCCTCAAATGGAAATGTTTGGAGACCCTTAGGCTGGGTTCACACTGCAGCGATGCGGGAACGCCGCAAATCCACGGCGGGTTCCCGCATCGCATACCTCCCGGCGGCAGTTCACACTGCCCTATGCGAACTGCTGGGAGTGTCAGTGAAACGTTAATGACACCCCCAGATCAGTTCGCATATCGCTGTGCGATCTGCAAACTCGGACAGGAATCGAATCGCATGGTGTGAACACCCATGCGATCCGATTCTGCTGCGGACCAAAAAAAGGGTCCTGTGCGAGTTTGGGGCGGGTGCGATGCGAATTCAGCCATACTATCTGTATGGCTGAACTCGCATCGCACAGAGATCAGATGTGATTTGCACTGCAGTGCGGTGCGAATCACATCCGGTTCTCGTAGCCACAGCAGTGTGAACCCAGCCTTAATCTAAATGCTGCCAAGTTGGGTCTGATATAGATTTTTGTATATTAATTTAGATATTTCCTGGTTGGTGGTTGTAGTTTTTCTTATTTTTATGTAAAAATGTTACGTTGGTGAGTCTCTTATATTAATCTCAACATTTCCAGTTGGTTGATGTGAGTTTGAGTGGGGATATCTGATATGATGCCTGCAGCTACAGGCATCATTCAGATATCGTCTTTTACAGCCAGAGATTTTATGTATGGTAAGAACAATCATAGCCGCAGTTCAGCAGCTTGATCCTTCTTACAGGTGGTGGTACAGGACATCCCCCCTCCCACCGCCCCCACTGTGTGATCGGTGAGCCAGAGAGAGAATCCGCCACCGCCGGACGTTGATCATAGAGATTTCCGGCGACCAGATGAGGTCCCCTGTCAGCTATATGTCCTTCGGAGGCCCGGATGCGACGTTATGACATCACGTGTGGCCGGCAGAAGTGAACAAAGCCGAGAACTCGGCTGGAAAGAGAGAGAGAGGTTATTTTTATAATCTTAATTTTTCCAGCCTGGAGGAGAGATTTGGGGTCTTTTAGACCCCAAATCTCTCCATAAAGAGGACCTGCCACACACCATTCCTATTACAAGGGATGTTTACATTCCTTGTAATAGGAATAAAAGTGATCAGAAAGTGTAAAAATAATAATGTGAGTACAATAAAAAAAATTCACGTGCGCACAGAATCGAACGCACACGTAAGTCGCGCCCGCATATGTCAACTGCTTTCAAATGACATGTGAGGTATCACTGCGTGCGTTAGGGCAAGAGCAACAATTCTAGCACTGGACCAGGGGTACTCAACCTTTTGAAGAGCGAGGGCCACTTAAGCAACTTGGTAACTAGTCATGAGCCACAATGAGCGGCCGAATGACAGGTTCAAGTCCATTCCGCATATGCAGAGCTGACACAGCCACAGCCCGCTCAGACGGAGGTTCTGATCATGTCAGAACCGATTGTATCAAAAGCAGCTGAAGGCGCCGCAAATCCGATGGTATAACGCCGCTAAAAATAGCGGCGTTTTACCACCGACGCTATGGGCGGCGCAGTGTGAAAGCCCTCTAATAGCAGAAGTCTATGGCTCATTACAGGTAACCTGTAGGTGTTCAGCACTGCACCTGTGGATCAGTTTGAAAGCAGCCCAGATATGCCCATATACACACTGATTTTAGTAATAAACTTACCTTTTAACAACAGTCTTACATTCAGGTCAGTTGAAGCGGCTCTGCTCCGCAACCACTTGCTTCCTCTACCGCCGGCTTCATTCACAATACTCTTGCTCTGGGATGGTGGGTCGGCAACCCACAATCTGGACTTGCCAACCCGCCATCCCAGAGCAGGAGGTCACAGGCCACATCAGAGGGCTCCTTGGGCCACTGGTTGGGCACCCCTGCACTAGACCTTCTATCTAACTCTAAACTGTTAACCTGTAAAAAAAATTAAGAGTCGCCTATGGAGATTTTTAAGTACCAAAGTTAGGTGCCATTCCACGAGTGTGTGCAATTTTAAAGTGTGACATGTTGGGTATCTTTTTACTCAGTGTAACATCATCTTTCCCATTTATACAAAAAACTCAAGCTAACTTTACTGTTTTTTTTTGTTCTTTTTTTAAGTCACAAAACTGTTTATTTTTCCCCCCCAAAAAAACGCACTTGAGAAATTGTTGTGCAAATACAGTGTGACAAAATAAGTTGCAACAACCGCCATTTTATTCCCTAGGGTGTCTGCTAAAAAAAATATATACTGTTTGGGGGCTCTGAGTAATTTTTACATGTAGGAGAGAAGTGCCAGAATAGGCCCCTTATGAAAGTGGTTAAGAAGCTTTAAATGATTAGTGCTCATCCAACAGCTGACTTGGCAGCCACTAGATCTGAAACACCTTCATATGAACTCTGAAATCTTCTTACTGCCACATTAGAGCGTTCAGTATCTTCCCCACAATGATGCTTTCCCTGCTGCCTGGTCAACTTTTTTTGATCATTTTGCAATCTTCTGAAATAAACACTACCATTTTTTTTTCTTCTGTGGTTCTGGCCAACACTGTGCTCTTGGTAAAAGTTTTTTCCATTATTTTGCCTTTTAGAAACCTTAAATTGGAGTGTTAATTGCTGTCATTAATCTTCACATAATGTTACAAACACCTCTAGGTAAATCAACCCTATTGCACATCTTTGTGCCCACCAAACCTTCAGTTACAACACTAACAACCAAATTTAACAGAACGGGGCCTAGTACAGAGCCATGTGGTACACCACTAGTGATTGGACTCAAAATGAAACCCAAAAGCAAACATTCATTATATTACAGTTTATCAATTCTTAGGTGCGATGGCTGCATTTGTTTTCTTTTTTAGGTTTTCCTTTTTTTCATCTGGTGAGTTGGACAGTGTCTGTTTTTCAAAAGAACAAGCTCTTCTTGCAAATGTATCAGTTGCAGGGATGAGACATACCATTTAAGGCCCCTTTTACACGGGCGGACCGATTGGGTCTGCCTGTCAGGTGTTTTTTTTTTTTTTTTTTTAGGCAGACCTGATCGGACCCTCCATTGCCTTAAGTGGCGGGTGTCATCCGATCCTGTCCGCTAAAAACAGACTGTTCCCCATCCGTCTATTGGAACGGATGACAGATGGATGTAAACGGACAGGCGGTCCTTTTTATATAAACCGCCCATTGAGAAAAGTGTCCATTCTGCATTAGCGGAGCGGACACAGACCAGTCATCCACCTGCTAAGCGGGGATTAGCGGAGAGATCCCCTGTTGAGCAGGCGGACTCCGGCAGTTGTGTAAAAGTGCCCTAACACTGACGGGAATGCATACAATGATCAACTTTTATTTATGTAAATCCCCAAAAATGTATTTATCCCAAAAATTCAAAAAAAAACTGCTGTAATTGCTTATAAAGTGTGAGCTGGAGTTCAGCTGCAATTTGTTTGGTGTAGTTAAATCCGCTAGTACATCTAATGCTCCCCTCATCCCTGACTGACAATGCTGCTGTCCAAAGGTGCCCCCTTTTATCCAAAGTGGTGTCTGTATAATGCAGCAGGTGGTGTTAGCCAGATCATAGTTGAAGGGGAAAAAAAAAAAGCCGACCAAGCGGTACACTCCTCTTGTCACTCGTTATTGGCTATGTATAGGGAACACAGTACATGAAATGCTTTACTGGTCAGATCACCAGTTAAAAACAAAGGGGGGGAAAAATGTTGTTTTTTTTTTTTTTTTTGGCTAACGCAACCACCACATCTAATGCAACAAAATACTTTTTTGGTTTCGGGTTTATTACCGCATTAACAAACCCATTTGCATCCACACTTTCTGTCCTTTTAGTCAACTCCGTTGAACCGCTGATTTCTATGTCCGAGAGCTCAAAATCACTGAAGTAGAAGTCCATTAATTTAAGTGAAAGTGCGGATGGCATGACAGCCTTCTGGAGGACAAGAAATATCAATTAGCTGGAGGCACATCAGAATTATCATAGGTGATCTCCATACAAAAATTAATAGGAAAATAGCTAGGAGCTTCTGCTACTCTGAATCCCCTGCAAAATACATACATCACTGTATAATTACTGCTATGAATGACTTTTTAAAGTGCAAAACCCTACGGGGAACCAATTCGCAATAGTGTGAACCCAGCCTTAGGTTCTGTGTGTTCAGAGATGTTTGTTCCGAAACATACCGGTATACAGCACTAAGCACGAGTACCACTTGGTACAGTGTTTAGCATTGGCCAGCCACAGCATATTTCAGCCTGCTGTAGGCTTTGATAGGCTGCAGGCAGCAAGGCCATGCTGTGCCTGTGCCTCCTTGGCACAATAAAATGCTAGTTTGGAGGCACAGGGATTAGATGCCACGTGTGCAAGCAGCCTTAAAGAGCAACATTAAAAATATACAATTACTTGAGGGAAGGGACATTTAGAAAAATACCCCCAAAATTCATGGCAGCCAGGCTGGACAGGAAAGGGGGCAGTGGGTATAAACCCACCCTTCTGAACCATACCAGGCCACTTTCCTTTAATATAGGGATGGTACCTTGGCATGGCAGCAAAGTACTATGTCCCTGTGTTAAAGAGAAAAACCTGACCCCCCCCCCCCCACATCCCTGTCCCAGTGGACAAGGGGGACTGTGAAAGGAGCTGGCATCTGAAAGTCCCCTTTAAAGTGCCACTTAAAGCGGGAGTTCCGCCTTTTAAAAAAACAAAGTCAGCAGCTACGAATACTGCAGCTGCTGACTTTTAAAATATGGACACTTACCCGTCCAGCGTGCCCGCAATGTCGGCACCCGAAGCCGATTTGTTGCTTGACTCTCGGGTGCTGCTGCCACCATCTTGGGTATGGGAATCGGGAAGTGAAGCCTTGCGGCTTCACTTCCCGGTTCCCTACTGTGCATGCGCGAGTCGCACTGCGCAATCTGGACGGTCCCTGCTGTCTCTGGGATCCGTGTGTTTCCCAGCAGACAGCGGGGCGCCCGCAGAAAGTGGAGTAAATACCCGCAGATTCTGCGGCTATCTGTGCCCGGAAGTGGGTGCAGATACCTGTATTATACAGGTATCTGTACCCCCCCTCCCCCCTGAAAGGTGGCAATTGTGGCACCGGAGTGGGGGGGGGGGTTCCGATGAGTGGAAGTTCCACTTTAGGGTGGAACTCCGCTTTAAGGCATTTTCCAAAAAACCCAAGCAGGCAGGCTATTTATCGCAGAAGACACTGCGGTATGACAATGCCTCTATAATGCCATAACATTATGACCACCCATTATAACCCATCAAGGCACAAGCTCCACTAGACCTCTGATGGCATGCTGTTGTATCTGGCATCCATTCATCAGTAGCAAATCTTTTAAGCCCTGTAAGTTCCAAGTGGGGCCCTCCATGGATTGGACTTGTTTTTCTAGCACATCTCAAAGATGCTCGATTGGATTGAGATCTGGATAATTTGATGGCCTAGTCAACACCTCTAACTCATTGCGTTCCTCAAACCATTCCTAAACTCCTCAGACCAGACCACCCCCTTCCATTGTTCCATGGGCTAGTTCTGATGCTCACATGCCCATTGTAAGCACTTTTGGCTGTGGACGCAGGTCAGCACAGGCACCCTTACCGGTCTGTGGATAAAACAGCCCCATACACAACAAACTACAATGCACTGTTTTGACACCTTTCTATGGAAAGGAGCATCAACTTTTTTGTCAGCAATTTGAGCTACAGTAGCTCCTCTATCAGACTACACAGGCCAGCCTTCACTCCTTGCGTTCATCAGTGAGCCTTCCTTGGACCACATTTGGTAGGTCCTGACCACTGCAAAATGGGAACATCTAACAAGAGCTGCAGTTTTGGAGCTGCTCTGACCCAGTCTTCTAGCCAATTAAATGTGCCCTTGTCGAAGACTTGCAAACCCTTTCGCTTGCCCATAATTGACATTGACCGATGACCTGAACATGATGACCTACCCGTGATGACCTCTGGCAAACTCTTGTTTAAAATGATTGCACCCCAGCAGGGAGCTGAATGCCAAATTTCCTCTTTGACCTCCCAAGACCTCCTGCCCTCTAGCTTCCTTGTCACTTCCTTCTTTGCACACTTACAGGACTTCTTCAGAACCTCTTCCATTCTCTAGCACTCCCTAGCCCACCCTGTACAGCTATATTCTACTTTGCCTTTAGGAGATTCCTGAACACTCATCTCTTTAAGGAAGCTTGTCCTGCCACTGCCTCAGCCCAACAACTGCATTTTACTTTCTCCATCAGCTCATCCCCACACAATTATTACTTTTTTGTATTACTTGCCTTTTAGATTATAAGCTCTCCAGAGCAGGGCTCTCCTGGCTTTCTTGTGTTGAGGCATAGAGTTTAACTTTAGTCTCTTTATTTTGTAAAGTGCTGCTATTGGTTTTATATAATTCCTGTATTATAATAATGGTTTTGTACTCCTCTCTTCAGAGTGCCTGTAAGTGGCGACTTATCTGCTGACTGATGCGAAAGGGAAAGACATGGGAGCCATAAGACTGTCCTGACGCAGGGGAAAAAATAATTCTGCCATTCCATTGGATCACCAGACTGTGTGTAAGTATTTCCTGCAAAGCCATAATCTCCGCCAATACAACTTCTAATTCCAAAGAGACCCTCCCTGGGTCTCGAATGTATTATTTTTTTTTTTTAACCTAGTGGTCCCGATCTCTCTGCACTGTATCCTGGGACTTCTGCTGGAAACACATCTCATTTCCTGTCCCTAAGGAGTTTTGCATCTCACTTGAGATTATAATGTAGAGCAACAACTCCGACGTGCCCATTTCTAAAATGTATCCTTTGTGTGTGTGTGTGTGTGTATATATATATATATATATATTTACACACACAGCCCCAGGTCATACATGTACTGCATCTAAAGCTCTGGGAGGTCACATATGTTGTATCCTGTTGTACTTATCTCAATATTAGGTTTAATCAATACTATAATTTATTTTTTATAGATATCCTATAGCATCCGTCCCTGAAGAAGTGTTTTTACACAGAAACGCGTCGGGTTCTTAGGATGTAGCTATGTGCCTCATTAGGATTTATATCTAGATATACAATTCATTATTTTAAACCCATTAAACCTTAAATCATGCCACCAATTGATACATGAATCAACAATGTTTTTCATCGTTTCTTTGTGCTGATTATGTATATATTTATGAATATGACGTTATCAATATCCATATGTACAAATATGATATAATTTATCAATTGACTCTTCCACATGAGTTGTATTATTGCTATGCATTTACAATTTTACTCGATTTAATAAAACTTGATCTCACATATTTACCTATTAGAGTCAACTACCTCATTTAAAATCCCAAATTGCCTTTCTTTTGTCTGTGTGTAGCAGCGGGTCACAGAAGTTAACCCAGAATTTGTCTTGTAGATATTGCAGGATGAACGGCCATTTATCCAATTATTATCGAGGAGGCTTTGGAAATAATTCTGCAGACTTTAGGTAAACTTGCTTAACGTTACAACCGGACTGATGATTCCTGTAGTTAACTTTGACACCCATAAATGGTTGAAGTACCCCTCTGAACCGCACAATGCCTTCCTCTCACTCTGTAGCCTATCAATCTCTAATCACCCTGTACCATATATTGTCACCCTGTATTCTGCTGTCTCCCTGCACTCACCTTGTTGACTGTGGGTCTGTATTTTTCGGTCACTCTGTGCCCACTCCATACATAGTCTATTTTGTACTCGCCCCATAGACTGTCACTCTTTTTTTTTTTTTTATATACTTTCGCCTTGTACTCCTGTACTCTAAGGTCACCCTGCACTCACCCTATAGACTATAGTCAACCCTTACTGTAATGTTTCCTCTTACTCTTTAGACCGTCTTCCCACATACCTTTGTCACATTGCACTCACTATAGACTGTCACCCAATTCTCTAGTGTCACCCTGCAACTGTTCTATAGACTATAATCGTCAATTCTTCCTTTTCCTTACAGTAATTCCGATGTTACATCAGTGAAGTCAGAGAAAAGAACAAATGCAAAGAGCCTTTATGGTAAGGTGTTGCTTCGGTGACCTAATGACTGTGAACCTTCCTGGTCCTTCCTAGAGAGTACTGTGCAAAAGTTTTTGGCAGGTGTGAAAAAATGCTGTAAATTTAAAAATGCTTTCAGAAATAGAAGTGTTAATAGTTCAGTTTATTTTTATCAGTTAACAAAATGGAAAGTACAGTAAGTCCCCCTACCTATATTTGTAAGTCCAACTTACTCACAAGTCCGACAGAGATCAGCCCTTGTGGACAATGGCTGTGAACACTGATCATTGTGTTCTGGTGGGGGCAGTCTCCCTGTGAGAAAACAATTGCACAGCAGGGGAGATGCACCAATGTTGCTTGTGTTGCTACATCTGTCAGTTTCTTTTTCATTCAGCCAGCTGGATTGAGTGGAAAAAACTGAGTGTGTGTATCTAGTGTGTGAATGTTCGTATGTAGGGAACTTACTGTAAATGTACAGAAGAGAAATCTAAATCAAATCAATATTTGGTGTGGTCACCCTTTGCCTTCAAAGCAGCATCCATTCTTCTAGGTACACATGCACGCAGTTTTTGAAGGAACTAGAAGGGTAGGTTGTTCCTAACGTCTTGACGAACTAACCACAGATCCTCTGTGGATGTAGACTGCCTCAAATCTCTCTGTCTTGTCATGTAATCCCAGACAGACCCAATGATGATGCTGATCAGGGCTCTGTGGGGACCAAGCCATCACATTCAGGACTCCTTTTCCTTCTTTTTGCTGAAGATCATTCCTAATGACATTTGCTGTATGTTTGGGGTCCTTGTCCTGCTGCAGGATAAATTTGGGAGCCAATCGCACTCCTCGCTAATGGTGTGGCATTATGGATAAGCATCTGCCTCTATATTTGTTTGAAAGCATTCTTTACAGCATTTCTTCACACCTGCCTAAAACATTTGACTGTATGTAGGTCAGCAGAGGCTTGAAAGTGAAAAACCTCTACCTGCTAATCCACTTTACAAATCAGTTCCTGTAGAGTATAAGAACCTCATTAGTTATACAGTCCAAATGCTCTGCTCAGTGGCTGTCAGTACACCCCTCTGCTGCACTCCGCCACCAGGCACCTGGCCCTGTAAATGGGTAGAGTAGTATGAACCCTATTCACCCTAATGAGTCTGTTCATTGTTATCAGTCTGTGTGTTTTGTGTTATGGAAGTAAATTGAACAAATTATGAAAGATATTTGGCTTGTGTGGCTCAGCCTGCATTTAATTTGGTAGCTGACCCTGTGTTAATCCAGAACATCAGCGAGCACCCACATGTCAGTATATCATAAAGGATGATGTGGGGAGCCTTCCCATGTCAGTATAGCATAAAAGATGATGTGGGGAGCCTTTCCGTGTCAGTATAGCATAAATGATGATGTGGGGAGCCTTCCCGTGTTGGTATAGCATAAATGATGATGTGGGGAGCCTTTCCGTGTCAGTATAGCATAAGATGATGTGGGGAGCCTTCCCGTGTCAGTATAGCATAAGATGATGTGGGGAACCTTCCCGTGTCGGTATAGCATAAATGATGATGTGGGGAGCCTTTCCGTGTCAGTATAGCATAAGATGATGTGGGGAACCTTCCCGTGTCGGTATAGCATAAATGATGATGTGGGGAGCCTTTCCGTGTCAGTATAGCATAAGATGATGTGGGGAGCCTTCCCGTGTCAGTATAGCATAAATGATGATGTGGGGAGCCTTCCCGTGTCAGTATAGCATAAATGATGATGTGCGGAACCTTTCCATGTCAGTATAGCATAAATGATGATGTGGGGAACCTTCCCATGTCAGTATAGCATAAGATGATGTGGGGAACCTTCCCGTGTCAGTATAGCATAAATGATGATGTGGGGAACCTTCCCGTGTCAGTATAGCATAAATGATGATGTGGGGAACCTTCCCGTGTCAGTATAGCATAAATGATGATGTGGGGAACCTTCCCGTGTCAGTATAGCATAAATGATGATGTGGGGAGCCTTCCCGTGTCAGTATAGCATAAATGATGATGTGGGGAACCTTCCCGTGTCAGTATAGCATAAATGATGATGTGGGGAACCTTCCCGTGTCAGTATAGCATAAGATGATGTGGGGAGCCTTCCCGTGTCAGTATAGCATAAATGATGATGTGGGGAGCCGTCCCGTGTCAGTATAGCATAAATGATGATGTGGGGAACCTTCCCGTGTCAGTATAGCATAAGATGATGTGGGGAACCTTCCTGTGTCAGTATAGCATAAGATGATGTGGGGAGCCTTCCCGTGTCAGTATAGCATAAATGATGATGTGGGGAGCCGTCCCGTGTCAGTATAGCATAAAAAATTATGTGAGGTGGTGACTTCCTGTAACCATACCACTTAATGGCATCCCCAAATTATCTTTATTTTTCCTGGCTCAGACAGTCGAGTTGGTTGTATTATCATTGTGTATTTTATGGCTTTTCTCAATAGGAGGAGATGGAATTTATTTTTTCCGATCTTCATCCAAACAAAAGAAGAAAGGTAGAAGATTTAGTCTTGCAATGCGTGTGCTGTGACCACGTCTGTGTTTTTATTAATGGTACACATTGGTTGGGCTACTTTCACACTGGGGCGGGGGTCGCTGGCAGTGAAGCGCTGCTAGTTTTAGCTAACGGGGTGCTTTTAACCCCCGCTAGTGGCTGAATAAAGGGTTAAAAGCTCCCACAAATCGGCGTTCCGGCAGAGGCGCTCATTGATTGCAATGGCAGGGGCGGTATACACTGCTTCCGCGCCACCTGAAAGATGCTGCTTGCAGGACTTTTTCTAATGCTCTGCAAGCGCACCGCCCAAGTATGAAAGCACTGGGACTGCAGGGGAGGCATTTTTCAGGCACTTTACAGCCCAAAAACGGGCCAGTGTAAAAGGGGTCTTAAGGGCACATATGATTTTTCACCTAAATATTGTTTCCTGAAGCCTACATGTCCTGTAGAGAGAATAGGGGACATTATTTTAAAGTAGAACTTTAGGTAAAAAAAATTAATTGGATGGAGTATGGGAGGGTTATAACCCCCGTAATGTTTAAATGTTAATTTTTTCAGTCTGTGTCCCATTGGGGAGATTTACCCTCCCTTCCTGTCCCAAAACAGGAAGTAAGAAATAAAATCCTTGCTAATTAAGAGAATATTTTACAATAGATGTATCTTATGATGAAGAGGGGCTATACTGGAGGTAACCTCCTTTTGGTCACATTGATTTCTATCCTTAGTGTGAGTACTGTATATTGGGCTTTGCTTAGGTAGAGGGTGTGGTGTTTATTTTTTTTATCTGTCTTTTATATATGTTGTGTGTTTCGTTTTTTTTTTTTTTTTTTTTTTGCATGTGTCTGCAGTGAGATTGCGGTGTTCTTTGTATGAGGAATGCTGTCTGTTGTGGAGTATGACCCTTAGAACAGGGACATGTGGAGTTGTTCTTTTATGAAGTCCGGTTGCTTGTATCTTTAAACATCATTGTGTCGAAAACTCGCTCCTATTGCTGCGCACTACCCCAAAGTGTGGAAATACCGGCAGCAGCTGCAAATCAGTAATTTTGCAGAGGCTACTGGAATGGTAAAATATATACATGCTATTCTTTCATGGCCTGTGTGTTTTTTTTTTTTTTTTTCTTTTTTTTAACAAGTGATCTTGAGGTGACAGGGTCCATTTTAAAAAGCCGAATCTGGAATTAAATTTGACTTAGGCGCAAGGGGATGAGTGTCCCTTTTAAGTTGTCCCATCTGAATAGCTGAATTCTGAGGCTTCACACTTGAAGATCTTCTCCCCCCCCCCCCCCCCAAAGTCCTACACAGGTTGCACAGTGGCAATAACGAAGAAAGGAGAGTTTGGAGGGGCATGACCGAGGACTGGAGGCAAAGCAGGTACCCATCATTCTCTCTATGCTGCCTGGAGACTGGGGTAGTGCTGCTGGGTAAAGATGGATCTTTTCTGGAGCAGTGCAGAATGGCAGGATCTGTAATTGGCAGCTCAGTGAGCTTCCAATTACAGTGTATAGCAGACTGGCAGTGGTAGTATCTTACTGTGGGGGCCACCCACAGCACCACTGTTGACTGACCATACAATTGCAGCTACAGATTGCAGCTGAAATTTCAGAAGACAGACCCCACTTGGTCCCTTTTTTATATAATTTTTGAACCTCATACTCAGGGGGGGGGGGGGGGGCCTGGAGGATCCCTCTTTCAGCCCCTTCTTCTTTGTCCTACAGCTGAAAGCTCAGGACCTTGCTGATAGCTGTGTCCATTTTCTGTTCTGGGATAGACTGTGCACCTTAATTACCCAGAAGTGCTCTGCCCTAAAAACGACTTTCTGCCACCATTTACACGATCATACCCATACTATGACATTGGAAAAAACTAGAATCGCGCTACCCACATAATCCTAAAACTATTAAATCAAAAAATGACATATGAACCACCTATCGTTCAAATCACGTGATAGAATCCTGTGCATATCATAGCAGCAAATTAATTTTTTTTAATAAGGATCAAAAAATTTATCAAAATCCACAATTGAACTTATTACATTCTAAAACATGGTGTCCATGAATTATGAAAATAAACAATAAAAATTTGTGAAAACTAAGATGAAAAAGTATATATACTCAGTCCATAAAGTGCACAAAATAAACTGATTGAGAAATAAAAGAATTGTGAATAAATCAATATACACCAGTGCACCGTGGAAAAAAAAATGTCCATATACATGTGAAAATTACAGGCCCCTGGACGATGTAAGTTATTACGAAATGGGTAGGGCAGAGCGACATGCTGACGTCACCTCGTGCTTCATTCGTTTACCCAGAAGGATGGGTTGTCTGTTTGTGCATTGGCCGGCACAGCAGACCTCAGGCTTTTGTTGAACTACCACATTGTAAGTGCAATACTTTCTTTTAAGTAATAAATATCTGTACGATTTTATACTATTTAGAGCGCTTTTATTTTTTATGCACCACGTATATCCATGTGATGGTCTGACTGCCCAGGAGGTGGTTGCCAAGCATCGTTCTATGTGTCTGCTGTCCTTTGGAGCCAAGCTGTGATCTATTTCATTCACTCCTTGATCCTCTGTTATGGGGGATCACGGTGGTTTGGTGAGAGTCCATTTATGCTGGTTTGGTGGTGGATTCAACGTGGTTTCCTGCTCATAGAGTTGGAAGACGACTTTTGGGTAAACGAATGAAGCACGAAGTGACGTCAGCATGTCGCTCTGCCCTACCCATTTCGTAATAACTTACATCGTCCAGGGGCCTGAAATTTCCACATGTATATGGAAAAAAAAATTCACGGTGCACTGGTATAGTTCACATGCAGCATATCAATGCGTAACCTGTGAAGAAATGTGTTTACCTGCATGGGTATGTACAGGTGTTTTGTGTGTCCCTATGCAGGCAGTCTCATTCATGTCTGTTGGTGCACAGTGGCTGTACAGACAATTTGACATCCATGTGGGTGCTCGGCCACAAACACAGACATGAGTTTGGGTCTGCGCACTCACACAGATGTCAGACTGTGAGCAGCAGCTGTGTCCATGCAGCCACTGTGCCCCAATAGACATGAATCACAAAGGAGACTGCTTGCATGGGGATGCAGAAAACATCTGTACATACCCATTTAGGTAAACGCAGTCCTCCACAGGAAACAATTGCTGCCCCCTTGGAGTTTTAAGGCAGAAGTAACAGAGCAAGTAAAAGGCAATGAAGTGTCACTTTTATGGAGTACACAATATCATACAATTTGTCAACATGAACAATAACATTAAAATATACAAAGTATACCAATGAACATAAAAAAAAAAAATATTACCCTGTATGAAGGTTTTACTAAAACACATGCCCACCTGGTATAGGCCGCTGTGATGTCTGCACTCTCAGCATAGTGAAAGGTAAATTAACTCTTGAACACAGGCAATTATATAAAAAAAAAAATATATATATATATATATATATATACATACATACATACATACATACATACTGCCAAAGTCAAGCTGAGGTCAGTTCATGATTATTGATAGCATGTCACCCACCATGTTTCGGAAATGTATTTTCCTTCATTAGGGGAGGTTTACATTTGGTTGACTTTATCTGAAACAGATATATTTACATAGTGTTTGCACTATAATACATAAGAGCAAGTAGCTTTACATAATAAACTATATAGTATTAGGCTTAGAGGTACTTGCATAAAGGGTTCACTGAAAAAACCTGAGTAAATTATAAAAACAATTACAGGGGATCCATGTTGGCTGAGAGAGTCTGCATGGACAACATAGGTGAACAAGCATGCAACTCCCGGATTAGCCACTGATTCACATCCACAAGAAACACCCTGATGGCTGCACCAGCAAAAGAGTAATAATGTCTAAATGTATTGAGATTAGTACAGAGACCACCCAACCAGTGTGCTGTGACAGCAAAGCGGGGGTATATATTGCCCAGAATTGCCTGTGTTCAAGAGTTCATTTACCTTTCACTATGTTGATGAGAGTGCAGACATCACAGCGGCCTATGCCAGGTGGGCATGTATTTTAGTAAAACCTTCATACAGGGTAATATTTCACACTGCTTCCCACAACCTATGTATCAAGTGAATTGTGGGGAAATTTTGTTAACCACTTACAGACCGGACCATTTTGCTGGTCAAAGACCAGACCACTTTTTGCGATTCGGCACTGCGTCGCTTTAACTGACAATTTCGCCGTCGTGCGACATGGCTTCCAAACAAAATGGACGTCCTTTTTTTTTTCCCCCACAAATAGAGCTTTCTTTTGGTGGTATTTTATCACCCCCTGCGGTTTTTATTTTTTGCGCTATAAACAAAAATAGAGCGACAATTTTGAAAAAAACGCATAATTTTTTACTTTTTGTTATAATAAATATCCCCCAAAAATATATTAAAAAAACATTGTTTTTCCCTCAGTTTAGGCCGATACGTATTCTTCTACATGTTTTTGGTAAAAAAAAAACGCAATAAGCGATTGATTGGTTTGCGCAAAAGTTATGGCATTTACAAAATAGGGATAGTTTTATGGCATTTTTATTAATATATTTTTTTTTTTTACTAGTAATGGTGGCGATCGGCGATTTTTATTGTGACTGCGACATTATGGCGGACACATCGGACATTTTTGACACATTTTTGGGACCATTGTCATTTATACAGCAATCTCTGCTATACAAATGCAGTGATTCCTGTGTAAATGACACTGGCAGTGAAGGGGTTAACCAGTGGGTGGCAGTGTAGGGGTTAAGTGTTCCTAGTGGTGTTTTAATAACTCTGGGGGGGCTGGGCTTTCATTTAGTGAACACTGATCTCTGCTCCAATCACATGGAGCAGAGATCAGCGTTGCTAGGCAGAATGGGGAAATGCGGTTTACAACGGCATTTCTCCATTCAGCCGCCCCGTGAGACGATCGCGGGTATGCCCGCAGCGATCGAGTCCGCGGGACCCGCAACCGGACTCACGTGGGTCCCGACCGGCACGCGAGTGCGCCGCCGGCGACGTGATGGCAGGGCGGCATTAAAGATTGGACGTACCTGTACGCCAATATGCCTGCCCGTGCCATTCTGCCGACGTACAGCGACGTGCGCTGGTCGGGAACTGGTTAACAAATGATTAGCTACTACTAATTGAACCAATGGAGATGCAGTACATGGAGATAAAACAACACTCTGTGTTGGGTCTTGTAAATTCACTTTGTTACAACCATGCCAATGATGTAATTGGGAGACAGTATGGTTGAAGTATAGTCTGGTATTGGACAATGCTAGGTCACCTTCATCTTTAGGTAACTTTAGTATATAGTCTAATTCTGGGTGGCTATATTTCCAATCTAAAGCCTAGTACACATAGGCCAAATGTTGGCCGGTTCAATAGAAACTACCTAGCATTCGGCCCATATGTATGGCAGCCGGTCCGACAGAAGCTGGCCGTTTGGCTGGCTTCTGTCGAAGACTCATGATCGAAAATGGTCTTCCGACTGGCTCCCGGTCAGCACTCTCAGCCAATGACTGAAAGCACTGACCGGAGTGGTATGGCAGGGGGTGGCATCCCCCTGTCGGAACACAATAGCACAGCAGGGGAGATTGCTGTACTAACATCAGATAGTTAGTACAGTTGCTCTGATCTGAGCTGTCCGTTCATTCTTTATCGTTCAACCTGCTGGGTTGAACCAAAAAAAAATACTAGTGGTGTGTACCATGCTTAAATCTAATAGAAGAATCAAGTTCCTGTCAACCTAGTCATGAACTTGTGGTGTAACTACGACTTCCAGATATTTAAAAGTTGTAACTACTGAAATTTAATTTGCCGGAGATGGAATCTCAGTAGGTGTAGGGTCAAGCAGTAAAAGTACCGACTTTTCCTAATTGATTATTGAAGCCGAAAAAGGAACCATATATAGTAGTTAAAGACATAGCTGCAGCTAAAGATGACGAAGTATTGCCCCAAAAATAACAATGTGTTGGCCACAACATTTCTGAAGGTTGCCCTGGCTGTGTCTATAATGGTCCTCACAGGTTGACAAACTGTTCCACTTGTTGACCACCTAACTGTAAATGTACATCATTAGTTGTTAAATATCAGGGTTTTGGCTGCAGCTAGATGTCATAACCCTGTGATCCATGGGGCAGATTCACTGCAAGATCTTTTATAAGAGATTCCTAGTGGTTCCTGGGCTATCGTTTAATGATTGCTTAACTCGGGAACCATCTGACATCAACTGTGTTTTTGCATAGAGATGCATGATGGCTAGATGGCCACCGCTCCTCTCTATGCCCTTGGATGACCGGAGTGACATCAACATCACTTCTGGTACTCAAGCCATGCAAACATGTTTTTTTTTTCTTAAAGTTAAAGATCAAAAACAATTTTTTTTTTTTTGATCATTTGCTTTTAAGGGTAGAGGAGAGATTTGGGGTCTTTTAGACCCCCAGATTTCTCTATAAAGAGTACCTGTCATGCTGTATTGATATTGCATGGGACATTCACATTCCTTGCAATAGCAATAAAAGTGATCAAAATGTTTTTCTTTTTAAAGGGACAGTGTAAAAATAACTATAATAAAATAAAAAAACATTTTTGAAAGTGTCCTTGTGTTCTCGTGCGCAGTAGTGAATGCATATATAGGTCATGCCCACATAGGTAAACGGTGTTTGCACCACACATGTGAGGTATCGCCGTGAATGTCTGAGTGAGAGCAATAAAGTCTAGCAAAAAATACAGATTTTAACTTGTAAGCAACAAATGTCAGAAAAAAGGCCGGGTCAGCAAGTGGTTAAAAATGCTTTGGGAAAATGGCCAAAAACCTTACACTCTTGAAAATTTGGATGTATCAATGCTGCACTGTTGCCTGAGATGTGTGTATCTGTGGTGTTGCTGTATTTAGCTATTCGGCTGAAAAGCTGACCCCCCCCCCCCTTTTTTTTTTTTCTTTGGAGACGTGTTTTCTGCTGCCTCTAGTGAAAACATTCAATGCACTAACCATAATGAAACACTTACACATCTGCCTGCAGGTTCCCAATATATCAAGTCTGTGTTCGTGTTCTTGTCTGTCTCTCACTCTCTCTGCTCTCTTTCGTACCAATCTTAGAGAAAATTGAGTACTGCCCGTGATACTTTTTATGCCCAATACGGCTAAAATCACATCATGTACTGATCTCAGTTATTTCATCGCTGCCTGTTTCATAGACCAGCTGTGGCACTTAATTTTTAGGGATATTTCACTGTGTGTGTGTGTATGTATGTGTATGTGTATGTATATGTATATGTATATATATATATATATATATATATATATATATATATATATATATATATATATATATATATATATATATATATATATATATATATATATATATATATATATATATATATATATATATTTAGCTAAAATATAAGTATAAGAATGTTGATTACCACTCTTCCAGTAGCGGTAGGTCCCCTGCATTCTGCTATCTAGTTGTTTTAAAGGTATATGTTTTTCTTTTTGAGTGTTATGGTTAGGCTGGTGGAAAACCACCTCCTTATGGTTTGGAAAATCACCCTGACCACTTGCTGTGTCAGAATTAAACCTGAACCTAACCACTTCTTTATTATGTGTCAGAATACAGAATAAAACCTGACTCTGAACATTTTCTAATTATGTGTCTGACAATAAAATCTGACCCTGACCACATCTGAACAGAAAGGCAGCCTGATTTGTCTCTAATTGAGTCCCGAAATTGCTCTCAAGTGTCCCCTAAAGAGTAACACGGTGTTAGGATAGCATTGTGGGTCTTACAGACATTTTCTGAAGTCCACCTTAGAAGATGCAAAATGCACATCTAACCAGTACCGATAGCATTTAACTCGCTGTTGAGAACAATCACCTGATGTGGCAGGGGGTGAGGTCGGGACCTCCTCTCCTGTTGTGCACCAACAGTAGTTGGGTGATGGGTGTGTATATTCTGATTTGTGTCATAAATTTGTTTTTTGTTCACAGAGCAAAGAAAAAACTATGCCCGGGACACTGCCAGCATCATATCAGAGACCAGCCAGTACCATGTGGAGGTATGTTTTGATGATCCCTTTTGTTGAAGTAGAGTTGGCATGATAAAGTAAATTTAAGTCTTGTAGGGCAACTACAAAACCTCTTTCCTGAAAAATCGCATTGGTTATTTCCATGCCCTGTCACTGTTTAGTAAATGTAATAGTTGCAATTAAGGCTGTCCACACACCAATGTTTCTGTTGAGTATTTCTAGTAAAACATTGTGTGATAGAGTTTGCTGTCTATATGCATGTACCCAGGTCCTATGGCTTCTTCAATGTTCTCATAGTTATAGGAAATGATGAGTGTTGAAGAGAAAAGATTCCTGTTTAACGCTAATTTCTGTGTTGCTGTATACATATCTGATACCATCCATTGATCACATGGCGAAATGTCTACAGGCACAAGACATTGATTTGCTGGATTGTTTAGGGTGACTTCTCTGAGTTCTGTTAATTTTACTTGAAATAGGAGGCCTGGAAGCCTTCCTGTAAAGTGTCACAGAATTCCCCCATATTCCCTTCCATATTTAAGTCCTTGTCCTGAGGTATACTGCCTCGGTCTCCTGTTGTGATCCTGCTGACAATGTCCTACAGCACCTCACCACCTTCACCATTGATCGGAAGGACGCCATGCTAACTGTGGACGATGGGATCCGGAAGTTAAAGTTACTTGATGCCAAAGGGAAAGTGTGGACCCAAGATATGTATCTGCACGTTGATGACAAAGGTGTTAGTTTGTCCGATATAGAATCAAAGGTAATCCTCCTGTGTTGCCATCTTGTATTTTTTTATTATTTTTTTTTTATTATTATTTAACTATGAAGCACGTTTTTTGTGTCATTTTCTGTCTGGGTTGATTGTGGACTGGCCACAGTATGTTGTAGAAAGTACCTTGCCGGTAGTTGATGTAGTTTGAACTCAAGGCTATGTCTTTTAATGTTGTCCTTGTGGCTCTTGGGTAACCCAACTGCTGTCATATTGGGGGGTCATCCACAGGGAGGGCACTTGTTTAATTACATTTGTTTGGGTAAGGACTAATTGGCAGTATTTTTATTTTTTTAGGGCAGCCTTGTTTTCTGAGAGAACTGCTACTAGAGCTGCATACAATATATCACACTTGGCTTATCTGGGAACAATTGTAACAATTTGTACTGCTTAGCATATAGTTTTTGTTTTTAGCCCAAATTATTTTCCCTACCTTGTGCTGCTGGACAGTGTCCTTGACCATGTCTTATTTCAGACATGATTGGTATTCCATACAGATCAGGAAGTGGAAAGAGTCAAATGAGAGACTGCAACTCTGAATCCTCCTCCTTGCCAGGTCATGTGTGGAAATACAACAAGCTGCCTCATAAGAGATATCTTGTAATAATATATAGCAAAACCTATGGAGGCTTTCATACTGAACATGAGCTGACCACTCACTCAGTGGTCCATTCCCTCACTTCCCTGCCAGATATTCTTGTTATATGATGCGGTCAGTTACTGCATGTTTGCGGTGTGACATGGAGGGATAGTCCTTACCTGGGCCATTTCCTGTCAGCATTCTTCTCTCTCCAATAGCATACATAGCTGTGCTAGTAGCAGTTATTGTAGCAGCGGGCAGAGTAGTGGACCTGTTAGTTTATGTAGTAGTTGACATTGTACACAAGGCATAGTGCTGGATATAGCTATTCGTGTAGTGGTTGACAAAGTGGCAGTTGACATTGTCGCAGCTAATGCATTAATAGGCATAGGGGTGGATGTAGCAGTTGATATAGTAATGCGAATATTAGTGCATGTAGAAGTTGATTTAGCAGGTGTAGTGATAGATCTGGCAATTGATATAGCGATGGACATAGTGGTGGACCTGGCAGTTGATGTAGCACTGGTTTTAGTTGTGCAGTGGGTATAGTGGTTGACATGACAATTAATATAACAGTTGGCGTTATGGTCCACCTGTTCATTTTTGTAGCAGTTGGCATGGCAGATTTGCACAATATGTGATATTTCGTTTTTGCACAGACTGAATTAGAGAACTTTCCTACAAGCACCATTCAGCACTGTAAGGCTGTGATGAAGGCCTGCAGATACGATTCCATACTGGCCCTTATTTGTAAAGAGCCAACACAAAGCAAAGCTGATCTGCACCTCTTCCAGTGTGATGAGGTAAAGGTAGGTCTTCGTGACTGTTTGCCATTGTGTTATCCCCATCACTTGGTGTAGACGCGGTGGCTTGCTCAGTTTGTAACCTGTATGCTGCACTTCTGTTTGGCTTTTCTGCCTACCCCAGTGCACGAATTCACCTTCCTCCACCCATTGCATGTCTACCCATCCTTTTCCAATGCATGAATTCACCTTTCTCTCCCACAGTGCACAGTTTTTTACCTCACTCCCCCACCCCCCCCCCCCCCCCCCCGTGCATAAAATTGCCTTATTGTTCCCAGCGCATGTTCTCCCTTCTCAACCCACTGCAGGAATCCCATCCCTTTCCCCACTCGCTCTCCACTGAACGGATTCTCATTATTCACCTCCGTGACGATGGCCAAGAGTAGAGAATGGAGGACATATATTGAAAGATTCTTTCACTACTTGGAATAAAGCCTTTTCAAATAAATAATGCACATTTAAAGCAATGCAACTGATCAGACTGGTGCGAATGGATCCTAAAAGTGTAAATCAAGCTTACTTTTTAGCAGATAGCAAATTCTACAACAGCAGCACAGACCGAAGAAAAATGCTGTTTTTTTTTTTTGTTTTTTTTAAGAGTAAGGAAAACTAGAACCCTCATCAGATTTTTGTTTTTTTTCTTTCTGTCTGTGTCTCTGTTGCAGATCTTTCCGTACTAAGGGCTTATTTCTCTAAGGAGCTCAAAGAAGAGCTCCTTTTGAGCTCTTATTTTTTCTGCCTAGAAACTCCCCACTATGTTAGCCAATTTGTCCATGCACACGATAGGCGTTTTCAGCTATATGCTCCTATAGGCAGAACCCCCCCACCAAACTCGCGTTTTTAAGAGGAGCTAATGCTCCCAAGAGCTCAAAAAAGCTCAGACGTGCAAAAAACGTTTGTTTCCAGCTTTTTGTTTTCTTTAGACAATGGTTAAGAAAATACTATCTAGGAAGGTTTATGAAAACAAAAAATGCTTATGCTCAGAAAATCTCGATAGAGCTCAATAAAAACGCGAGAAAGAGGACAAAAAAAAAGCTTTTCAAGCTTTTATAGGCAGAAATAAAAGATCAAATGCAACTTTTTTTAAGCTGCAGTCTGCTTGAGCCCTTGCGGTCTCGTAAAACAATCAGGAAGTAAGGAGAAATCTTGGATTGCAGTAAAAACTCAATCAAGGATTTAATCCTTGCCTAATGCATCCAAAAAAAAATTTTTATTTTTTTTTGTACCGACATACACTTGACTTCTTTTGCTGGATGAAGGTTATTTAATATTATTAAAAGTTACCAAAACGAGACAGGACCGTACTAGAAAAATGCCTTTAGGGTCCGTTCACACAGGAGCAACACGACTTGTAGGCGACTTGAGTGAGGCAACTTGGACACGACTTGAGTTAAGATCACAGCACGACTTGGGACGACTTCAACACGACTTGTGATGACTTCAACCTGACTTGGGACGACTTAAAGTCGCCCCAGGCCAGGCGACTTTTGCCGTGGCCAAGCAGAGAATGAGCTCAAGGGGGAACTCCACTCCAAATTTCTGAAAAAAATTTGGTGTGGGTTCCCCCTCCGAGAGCATACCAGGCCCTTAGGTCTGGTATGGATTCCAAGGGGAACCCCCTACGCCGAAAAAACGGCGTGGGGGTCCCCCCAGATCCACACCAGACCCTTATCCGAGCACGCTACCCGGCCGGCCAGGAAAGGGGGTGGGGACGAGCGGGCGGCCCCCCCCCTCCTGAGCCGTACCAGGCCGCGTACCCTCAACATGGGGGGGTGCCTTGGGGGAGGGGGGGGCGTGCGGCCCCCCCACCCCAAAGCACCTTGTCCCCACGTCGATGAGGACAAGGGCCTCTTCCTGACAACCCTGGCTGTTGGTTGTCGGGGTCTGCGGGCGGGGGGCTTATCTGAATCCGGGAGCCCCCTTTAATAAGGGGGCCCCCGGATACCGGCCCCCCACCCTATGTGAATGAGTATGGGGTACAATGTACCCCTACCCATTCACCTGTGAAAAAAAGTACAAAAAAAACACAACACAGGGAAAAAATATTTTATTGCACAGCTCCGGGGGTCTTCCGTCTTCGGGGGTCTTCTCGCCGGACTCCTCCGCTATCTTCTTGTAGCTCTTTTGCTAGCGGAGGAGTCCGGCTTTCTTCCTCGCCGCCGGCCTCTTCTCCCGTCTTCGGGGGTCTTGTCCCCCTCTTCGGTTCTTCTGCCGGGCCACCGCGCCTTCTTATAGCTCTTTTACAGGCGGTGGCCCGGTCTTCTGTCGCCGCCGCCTTCCGTTCTTCTCCTTATTCTTCTCCTTGAGATGTTGACTCGATGAGCTCTCCGGCCGCAATGCCAGGGACGCGCTGCGCTGCCACTTATATAGGGACAATGGGGCGGTGTCACATGGGTTGATGTCACATGGGTTGATGTCACATGGTGACCCCACCCCCTTACCATGTGACATCAACCCATGTGACCAACCCATGTGACATCAACCCATGTGACACCGCCCCATTGTCCCTATATAAGTGGCAGCGCAGCGCGTCCCTGGCATTGCGGCCGGAGAGCTCGTCGAGTCAACATCTCCAGGAGAAGAAGAAGGAGAAGAACGGAAGGCGGCGGCGACAGAAGACCGGGCCACCGCCTGTAAAAGAGCTATAAGAAGGCGCGGTGGCCCGGCAGAAGAACCGAAGAGGGGGACAAGACCCCCCGAAGTCGGGAGAAGAGGCCGGCGGCGGGGAGGAAGAAAGCCGGACTCCTCCGCTAGCAAAAGAGCTACAAGAAGATAGCGGAGGAGTCCGGCGAGAAGACCCCCGAAGACGGAAGACCCCCGGAGCTGTGCAATAAAATATTTTTTCCCTGTGTTGTGTTTTTTTTGTACTTTTTTTCACAGGTGAATGGGTAGGGGTACATTGTACCCCATACTCATTCACATAGGGTGGGGGGCCGGTATCCGTGGGCCCCCTTATTAAAGGGGGCTCCCGGATTCCGATAAGCCCCCCGCCCGCAGACCCAGACAACCAACGGCCAGGGTTGTCGGGAAGAGGCCCTTGACCTCATCGACATGGGGACAAGGTGCTTTGGGGTGGGGGGGCTGCACGCCCCCCCTCCCCCAAGGCACCCCCCCATGTTGAGGGCACGCGGCCTGGTACGGCTCAGGAGGGGGGGGGGGGCGCCCGCTCGTCCCCACCCCCTTTCCTGGCCGGCCGGGTAGCGTGCTCGGATAAGGGTCTGGTGTGGATCTGGGGGGGACCCCCACGCCGTTTTTTCGGCGTAGGAGGGTTCCCCTTGGAATCCATACCAGACCTAAGGGCCTGGTATGCTCTCGGAGGGGGAACCCCCGCCAAATTTTTTTCAGAAATTTTGGCGTGGAGTTCCCCCTTCAGAGCTAATAATTCTGTCAAAGTCGCCTCCGTATAGACAGAAATCCGACTTGGA
Organism: Lithobates pipiens; assembly: GCF_037356315.1. Classification (NCBI taxonomy): domain Eukaryota; kingdom Metazoa; phylum Chordata; class Amphibia; order Anura; family Ranidae; genus Lithobates; species Lithobates pipiens. Next base: position 469,566,248 of record NW_027507903.1, on the reverse strand, counting down.
GGCGACCTCCATTGAGATCAATGGGTACCGGTCGCCGACAAGTCGGATTCAAGTAGTACAGGAACTTCTTTTGAAGTCGGAGCGACTTCAGTAGTGTGCATTAAGACAGCTCTCATTCACTTACATTGGTTTTTAAATGTTGTCCGACCTGAGGCGACTTGGGGCGACTTGAAGTCGGATCCCAAGTTGCCCCTGTGTGAACGGACCCTTAGTGTGGCTCTCTTTCAGTAAATCTACTGAAGATCTAGGGTCTACTAGATGCAAGCAAAAATAAAAAAAATTATTTGAATACTCTGGGCGTACCCTGTCAATGTATACGTAGATTTAGTACTTGGCTCAGGGTTTCTCAACCAGGCTTCCATGGTACCCTACAGTTCCTCCAGAGGTTGCTAGGGGTTCCTTGAGCAATAAACAAGTTCTGCCTCCGAAATAAGTTCCTACTGACATCGTTGATCTTTTTAGCTACCCAGAAGGGGGCAATTCTTCCCATTGATCATCACATTGATATATCATGAGCTGTAGATATAGGAATTTTAGCAGGGGTTCCCTGGGACCAGAATGTTATTTCAAGAGTTCCTCTGTGCTGAAAAGGTTGAAAGGCATACGTAGCTGATCCAGTCCTGTAAGACTTGTAATGGTGAGTAAAAAAGTGCTTTCTAAAACCCTTAACACTATTAATATACTGTATGTAATGGCACTCAAATGGTTAAATAAGCTCATGGCACCCAATCACTTCTATATCAGCCTAAGTGCCTCAACCCTCCTAACTAACGGTGCTGGTGCTCAACTGGGACCACTACAGGGGGACTCGGGAGGACAAGTGGGTGGAGACTGGCTACTTGCCATGTTCCTGATTTTATCTGTGTTGTGTGAACCTAGAAGCTCTGAACTCGCCCAGCAACGGCATCGGCTCAAACAGGCAGAGAACAGAATACCTGGCACTGCCACTGTACTATAATATAGGGAACTTTTTACCACCCACTTTATAAATACCACAAAGACTAAAAACAAAGTAAAAGGTATAAATAATCATATAATAAAAACACGTAAAACATATACATGTGGTTAGTATGCCTTGTGTTCATGTAAATGCCAATTACACAGCATTGATATATCCACACAAACGCCAGAGGTAGTAGAAAAATTATTGGATCGTCATTTAGGTTTAACTATAAACTGATGTCCCCCAATTCAAATTAAATTTTTACGTTTTTCTGGTTTTCAGAAGGGAATACAAATATGAGGTTAGATGTTTCTTAATGACTTTTACAGTCTCATCTTTTATTTTTAGTTGAAAATTTGGAGAATCTATTGTTTGTGTGCAACAAAACTGTGATTTTTTACTTAAAAACAACCTGATTTCCTAAGCATTTGTTCAAGTACTAATCATCATACAAATTGGAGAACCTTTTTAATTGCACTTGCTATCTATACAAGTAGGTTTGAAGGGTATTTAGGTAACTTTAAGCAAATGATAAGCACTTAAGAATGTGTGTGTGAAAAAATGGTAAAGGCATTATTTCTACTCCTAAATAAAGCCTCCCCTTCCCTCTTTAGCTATTTTTGTGGGGTTGCTGATTTATTTATTTTTACCATTTCTATGCTAACTTTATTTCATTGGAAAAAAAAATGCCAGAAACATAATTTTAGAGGTATATTTATAAAGCAGTAGCTTTATTTATAAAAAAAAATGTATTTCATGTGTATCCTCTTGGTGCATGTTTTTTAAATTACCATAATTTTTTAATTTATTTTTTAATCTTTAACATTTTTAATCTTGTGCTTAAATTACCATAATTGATTCACCTGCAGTGAATCTTTGGTGAATGTCACATTTACAGCTTTTTAAATATGCCCTTTAGGCTCGTTAACACCATATGTGCATAAATAGCAATGGAAAAAACTTTTGACTTGCATAGAATATTTTAACATAGGTCTCTGCAAGGACACAAAAAACAAACCAATTGTTTTTTATGTGCCCTGTTCATACCATAACTCCCAACTTTTTGAGATGGGAATGAGGGACACCTATTGGCAAAGTAATGTATTTATTTATAGATTTACCCCCCCACGGCCCCTTAAAGGAGAACTATACAAAAAGTTATTAGTTAAACCCATGAGTGATTTTTATTTTTTCCCACTACTATTACTTTATACTGGATTTTTAAATTTACAAGTGCAGCAATCTAGAAATTGGATGAAAGGTTTAGCAAAGGAAAAGATAAATTGTGCATTTTATATACAACTGTATAGATCAGACTAAAATGAGGGACAAATAAGGAGGAACGATTGACAGAGGGACTTGGTTCCAAATCAGGGACAGTCCCTTGAAATCAGGGACAGTTGGGAGCTATGCAGAGCAACATAAATTCTCTGCAAGGGTGCAAAGAAAACAATTGATCTGAGTTTTTTTCTGTGCAAAAGACTGCATACATGTTCCAAATTTCTGCGCAGAAAAACAGGGAGCATAGAGAACAATTGTTTTCTTTGTGCCCTTGCGGAAACCGGTGCAGAAACACTCACAAGGATTAAGCACTTTTTGTGAAACGCGTGTCCTGAACATAGTGGACCCCTCCTTTTTTGTGTTTTTGTTTTTAGTCTTTTGATTCTACAATAAACCTTTTTCATTACTGGATGTGCCGCTTTCTCTCTTTGTTTGTATGGACGTCTCATATTCACTCACATATTTGCATGGTGCGAGTAAGGCTTTTAGTGTTATAAATATACCAAACAGCAAAAAAAAATTTGCACGTTCTATCCATGGTTTTTACACTACTTCTGGTCAAACTGGAAAAAATATATACATATAAAAAAGAAAAATTCTTTATATAAAACAAGTAAAATAAAATCATTTGTAGCTGCTGATATCATCGGAATATAATCTGGTTTGTCCCAAAAAAAAAAAAAATACACAATATCATAATTAATGACGTTTATTTCCAAAGTTTGTCCTTGGCAATATGTAAAAAATGATCTTCTCTATTGATGGTATGGAGCACCCAGCAGTTGTGCCATTCAGCACTGTACACAGAGGGATTTTCACATCAAGCATTGCTTGAACATTCACCTTGTGATTGGTCCTCCTTTTTTTCGTATAGAAAGAATTCTCAAGTACAGGAAGCTGCTGTATGTTCAGAGAGAAAAGACTTTGTTTTAATGTATGAGAAAAGTTGTTGGTGGGATGCCATGCCAGTTTTCATATTGGCTATGGAATGGCATCCTGCATGAACCCCTTCCAGAAGAATTGTTGAATCGCTCCATAAAGGGGCCAGATACTGTCCTGCAAAAGTAAATCATTAAAATAATGCTCTAGGCAAAAAAGAAAATGGCATAAATGATGCAGTCTGATGGTAGCATTATCAGCCGTTTTTTGGTTTTTCTGAATCGCCTTTGTAGCATAGTTGTATTTCCTATTAATCCAACAAGTAGTTCCGATTTTCCACTCCCTGTGACAAGGTGACAACGCTGTTCTGCAGTGAAATCAAACACCCTGAGCAAGCAAATTCCAGCTAACACTTTTTATGCAATTTGTGCATTTTTTTTTTTCTTTTCTTTTCGAATGCATTCTTTTTTTAACTAAGGTTGCACCGATACCGTTTTTTTTTTTTTTGTTTTATTGGTTCCAATACTTTGGTCACGCGAGTACCGATACTTTGCAGTGCGATTTGCGGCAATACAAAAAACATTGTTTCAAATCGCACTGCAAAGAATCACATGCGTTTTGAACTGGAATGCTGTGTGATACCTGTCAGTATCACATGCAATTTCCCCCACCACTCGCGCGCGCGTGTGTGTGTGTGTGCGTGTTCCATCTAGTGGGCAGTTTAAAAAAAAAGATAGAACTCACAGTACGTTTCTGGCCACGTGCAAAATAATTTACATAGGTGTTCCTGCCTGCCGATGATGAAATCAGGGCCGGTGGCGGTGCTCACAGGACTGTGACCTGGGACCCTATCGGTATAGGGCAAAAGTTATGTCTGCATCTCCTCCAGCACTGTGAACACCTCCAGTGGCTGTGATTTCTTATCATCGGTGGACTGGGACACCTATGTACAGTAGATTATTTTGCATGTGGCCAGATATATATTGTGATTTTTAACACTTTTTTTTTTTTTTTTTAAACTGCCCACTAGCTGGCACTTTTCCCTTTTCTACACACACACCCACACCCGCGATGGATGGGGGAAATCGCATGCGATTCAGACAGCGCTGCATTTCTGTTTAATATTAAATCATGTAATTATTTTTATTTATTTTGTGTTGACGCAAATCCCACTGCAAAGTATCGGTTTTGGTATCGGGAGCATTTGGGTGAGTACTGATACTCGTGCAAATGTTTTGTATTGGCGCTTCCCTATTTTTCACTTTAATAAGGCTTTAAAGCAACCCTATTTCATAATTTAAAACTGATAATAAACCTTGTGTCTGCAGAGAGAAGAAAGCAAATACTATGTCTGCTGCCTGTGCCATCAAATGCAGCTCGGTTTAAGAGGGTTGAGTTAACCATTGATCATCATGTCACCCATGCCACCCAATGGTTTCTTCTGCTGCTCAACATCACAACCTGATTCCTTTAATTCTTTACAGGAGCGGCTTTTCTCAGCAAATGTACTTGTCTGACAGGGTCGCTTTTAAGAGTTACTTGTTCATACACCTACATGCAGGAATTCAGGGCTTTATTCTGATAGAGCTTAGGAAGAAATATTTTTCCTGTGAAAATTATTTTGTTTTTATTTGGTCTTTTTTTGCTTGGCCTTTATATGGGCCCTTGTCTATTTTCAGCCTAAGTAGGTGTGAGTAGATCTCCCTCTTATGCTTCATATTCCAATAAGGTTAGTGACTGACAAAGGGAAGAGCCCAGTGGCAAGACGTTAAACCTGAGACCCATTAACTTGGCAGCCCAAACTATATCACAGGAACAATGGAGCTGAGGGACATGGCTAGACAACAGAAATTTGATAAAATGATTGACAACCGAAGTGAGAGCACATCACCCAATATACAGTAGATGATGATAATCATCACGCAGTATGGTTGTAATTCACAGACCACACCTATATGAATAGACCCAGCTGAAATCCAGAAACACAATATTATTTTGTTCTAAAAAAAAAAAAATTATATACGTATATTTTATTCTGTACAGATTTCCATCCAGTGGCCTTCCTGCTGCTTCATGTAGACTAGTGGCTGTAAATTATAATAGTGCTGCAGTTATTTCACATTGTGGCATGCATGAGATTGCAGTTTATTGGTTTCCCTTTTGCGGTGCTGCATGTCTCGCCCTCCACCATATTGTCTTTTACTTGGCATCCCCTTCACTTCTCTTGTATAACGCCATGTCTGATTGTGGCATTTCAATTTTGCAGGCTTCTTTTATCCAACAAGATATTGACAGTGCGCTGAATGACAGCAGAGGAGGGAGACCAAGGACACGGCCAGACATACTAAGGTAATTAGCATGATATTACCCTAAACTTGACTCCTGGAACCTAATGCATGTCTTCTATTCTTTTAATGGTTAACACTGTGAGCCAAACACACGCATTAGAACGTTTACTCTGAACTACTGTATTGGATATGTTGCAATGGCAAAGCTTGCCGCACCCTCTGTGAACCTTGGGCAGAAGCCAAATATCAACCTCCTTCTATGAAACAAAGGGGGCTGTGTCTAAAGAGCTAAATCTTCAGCTAAATCCTCATACAAATAGGAACTATTCTACCTACTGCTCTTGTGAACTCCCCACTCCCTGTGTGCTTTATGGCTGCATAAGGAGGCTTTGTGCCACTGCCTCACCCCTTGCTGCTTTTAACTGCCCATGATGACAGGACACACCGATAACAACAACCACGTCAAGCTCTCTCCATCTTGTTAGTCCACCTAAGTACCACCACCGACCCACCTAATGATTACAGACCAACCACTGCCAGTGGAAACCTGATTTAAATTTTCTTAGTCATGGAACAGTTCCATATTTATATAAAACAGCTTCATATATAAAATTGGGTAACTAGCAGCCTACCAGACAGACAGATTTGTCTGCAACTTTGTCAAAAAACTAATGGCTTTAATACCACCATCTCTTTCCAGGATTTTCTGTACACACTGCAGCTGCACCTTTTGAAAAATGTTGTGCAGGGATTTCCTGGTGGATGCTGGGAACTCTCTACATTAGGGCTGCTTGGTCTTTGCTCCTGAATCATAGCTGATTGTGAAAATGCAATATAAAAAGCAAAAGCAACAATCTCCAGGACTTACAAGTATGGCCGCCACATATAACCCATGTAGCAGCATAACGGCAGCACTTTAACTCCGCCCAATGCGTTTTGCACTTTAGTGTATCATTAGGGTCCCTCTGATGATGTGCAAGCATGAAACGTGTTAGGAGGAGTTAGAGTGCTGATGTCACGCTGCCAAATGGGCTGTAGGGGGAGCCATACTTGTAAGTCCTGGAGATTGTTGCTTTTGCTTGTTATGCTGCATTTTCACAATAAACACTACACCATAAAAACTTAATTTTGGCTCCAGTTGGTGAGGATTTGTTCCACGCAGCTGTGCTACTTACCTGCTGGCTCTAGGGAGTGATAGCCTGGTCGGTGCCATTATTGGAGGGACATCTTCTTAAGGCTGCTTTCACACTGGGGCGGTATTCAGGCGTTACAGTGCTAAAAATAGCGCCTGTGTAACGCCTGAAAAAAACCGGCCCCTTTAACTCCAGTGTGAAAGCCGGAGGGCTTTCACACTGGAGCGATGCGCTGGCAGGACGGTGAAAAAAGTCCTGCTAGCCGCATCTTTGCAGCGGTAAAGGAGCGGTGTATTCACCGCTCCTACCCATTGAAATCAATGGGACACCGCGGCAATACCGCCGGCAAAGCGCTGCTGCAGCGGCGCTTTGCGGGCGGGTTTAACCCCTTTTCGGCCGCTAGCGGGGGTTAAAACCACCCCGCTAGCGCCCGCACACCGCCGCTAAAACGACGGTAAAGCGCCGCTAAAAATAGCAGCGCTTTACCGCCGACGCTGCTCCCGCCCCAGTGTGAAAGCAGCCTAAAGGAACTGCTTCCAAGGGAGAGATGCAGTTATTTTGATGATCCTATAGAGCTTATTTGCTGCCTATAATTGATGCAGCCATATGTTCTGGTGAGTGCGGTGTGCTGGTGGTGGTTAGCACAGTGGAATCTTTGGAGAGCATTTGGAGATCTTGATGCCATGAAAGGAGAAACACTAATACTTTACTCTTATAAACAGTTGCAATTACAGTTTCTTTTTTGAACAGACAATCAACTTGCTATATTTATAAAGTCCAGCTTTATATTTCTAACACTTATTTTTGTTACACATTCACTGCATGATATATGCTTATTTACTTATTTTTTAAGGGTTTGAGCGGTGCACTTATATACATTTGTTCACAGTGAGGGTTTTGGCATATTTACCTTAAGCAGTAGCTGGTATTGTCCTACGCTGAGCGCCGAACTTATACATTTTTTATTTTTTTTTGCATCTAAAAATAAACACACTTATTATGATTTCATCCATTGTGTGATTTTTCTGAGGACATGGCTGCATTTGAGTGATATTTTCGCTTTCAGTATGGCAGACTTGGTGCCTTCTGCTGTCAGGAAATGTTGTGATTTGACCTTTTAGATTAATTTAAGCAGTTGATAGTAATAGTTGGTGAAGGTCATCACTAGTGTAGGTGCTCCCTGACTGAGGCTTTTTGTGATGGCTTCATGGCAGCATATTTTCTGTCACCTAGTCTACTTTTAATCAGTTTAGGTATTCTGTAATCGTGGCATTTTTTTATTTATTTTTTTTCATTTTAGGAACATTGCAGCAAGTGATAGCAAAGTCCCTCCACCTCCCCAAGCACCAGCTCCAATGCCTCCTGGATCAGTCACCCAGGTGGACGTCCGCAGTCGTGTGGCAGCCTGGTCTACCTGGGCAGCCGAGTATGGAGACTGTAAGTAAGAGGAAAATACCAGTAAATTTCTATAAAAGAGCTTTGTCAGTACTGTCTCTCAGAAGCCTTGGCACCAATTGGCAACATGGTTCTTGTGCATCAGAATCCTTGTCAATAACATTTGTCTCTTTGACCATAAAATGTGGGGAAATGATAGTCCGGGATAATTTTTTATTTATTTTCAGTTTTGTTTCAAATGGTTTGTTTTTTGAACTGTTACCTTTTTTTTTATTTTATTTTTTCAACTCAAACAAGCCATTTTCAACAAAGCAGCTAAAACTAGACAGATACAGTATACAGGTGCCCCTCCCTTTTGGCTGGAAATGAAAATAAGTTTTTAATTCCTAAACATTCAATAGAAATAAATATTCGAAAACTAAATGCATTTCATTCAATGGTGCCTATAGATTGCTGTGTTTTTTAAAGCTTGGAATCCCTCATAGATCACTAAAGTTAATGTGGGGACCAGTTGCAACCATTCCCGCCATGTTGTTGTGGTGTTGGTGCAATCTTTAGGGTGTGCCCAATAAGTAATGCAGGCCTCTTCTTTATTATCTGTCTGAAGTCACATGTAGAATCTGTATGTAATTTCTAACCGACTACTTTCAATATTGTATCTGCTACAGATGATTCAAGATCCAGTCCAGATGAGGTTGAGACCCCACAGATGATTGAAGCAAGAATTGACAGAGATGTGGTGAGCAAGAATCTCTTCACTTATCATGGAATCCTATGTGGTTTGATATCTGTTGGTGATCTATTATTTCACTTACCACGGAGTCCTGTGTGTGTTGGGATCTGTTGGGGATTTTACTGTTCTGCTTACAGCAGTGTTCTATGTGTGTTGGGATCTATTGATTATCTACTATTTCACTTACATTTTAGTCTGATATGTATTGGGATCTGTTGTTAATCTACTGTTTTATTTGGAGGAGTCCTGTGTGTGTGTGTTTGGGATTTTTTGGTGGTCTACTATTTTACTTACATTGGAAACCTATGAGATTTAGAATCTGATGATCTTTTATTTTACTTACTGTGGAGTTATATGTGTGTTGGGGTCAGTTGACTACTACTATTTCGCTCACCATCTAGTCCTATGTGTGTTGCGTATCTATTGATTCACTTACCAGGTGTTCTGTGTGTGTTCGGATCTGTTGATCGTCTACTATTTTCAATTACCATTGAGTCCTGTGCGTGTTTGACCTGTTTGGTGATTCATTGCTTCACTTACACTTGATCTGTTGGTGATCTAGTATTCCATTAACAGTGGAGTCCTATGCGTGTTGAGATCAGTCAGTGATTTATCATTTACCTACCGTGGAGTGCAGTGTGCGTAGGAATCTGTTTATGGTCCACACATTTTAGTTTCTGTATGTAGCTTGGTCATGTTGTTTGTTATCCAGTGTGTACAACCCTGCCTGTGACGTCTTCCGTAGTGTTTTCTATGCATACACCGTGTGTGTATGTGTATCTATATAATATGTGTTATTTTTTTAGATTTCGTTATTACTTCATCATATGTATTCTCTCTTAGCAAATCCTAAATCACATCCTGGATGACATAGAATTTTTCATAATGAAACTACAAAAGGCGGCTGAGGCCTTTTCTGAGCTGTCCAAAAGGAGAAAGTCAAAGAAGAAGAAGGGACCAGGAGGTACATATAGGAATTGGGGTAGGGAATGACTGGTTGGTGTGGATGGAAAGATTGCGGAAAAGTAGATATTGATGGTAAGAGAGAAGATTGCCAAAAGGTATTAATAGTGAGAGGAGAGGGGACCAGGAGGTACAGTAGGGATGAAAAGGAAAGTTAAACAGGGGGAGCGGGCAGGGAGGTATAAGTGTTGAGGAGAAGGGGTTGGCGAAATAGGAGGCTAGAAGCAGCAAAAAAAAAAAAATGGGTGGTGGAAAGGTGGGGGAACAATGAAGCATCGATGGGAAGGAAGGGTCAGAGAGGTATAGATAGTGAGAATTAGCAGTGAAGTATGGGTGGTCGGATGGTTGGAGGAAAGAGAGGTATAGGTTGTGGGAATGGGGGGGTGGAGAGTTGTTGGTGGGAAGGAGGGGGTTGGGCACAGAGGTATGGGTGCTGGGAAGGAGAGGACGCAAGGAGGTACAGGTGGGTAGTAAGAAAGCAGGGAAGCAGAAGACGTATGGGTAGTGAGAAGGCAGGGGGTTAGGAAGGTGTAGGTGTTGGGAAGGAGGGGGACAGTAGTAATTGCCTGTAGTGATTTTTTTTTCTTTCTTTTCTTTCCCATGTAGAGGGTGTCCTAACGTTACGTGCCAAACCCCCTCCTGAGGAAGAATTCACTGATTGCTTACAAAAGTTCAAACATGGCTTCAACCTCCTGGTTAGTGAAAAGCAAATGCTGTGTTTTTGTGCCTGGCAGAAATACTTTTTTTTTTTTCCCATCTCTGGTAAACTGATCACAGTCATCAGAGATTATGAGCACAGATGTCAGAGAAGGCTGATTGCTATTTACTTGAGTGTGTTGTTGGCCTTAACACAAATTGACTGGGCAACTGCAGTCTCATGCCTACAGGTAACTTATGGAATACTTGGATCATTTTTCTTCAATAATGAATAGGTAAGGCTTGGGGGGAGCCTCCTTATTCTTGAGAACAATCAGATCTCCAGTCCAGGAGCAGCTATACCCATCCTGGCGAGTCATGGATTGGTTGTCCATAGAAATGCAAGAGCAGAACAGTTTGACACAAGCACCCTGCAGTCTGTAGCCTGTATTTAGTTCTCACTAAAAGTGATGGGGTAGATGGGAACCAGTTATAGCTTGGGGGCCACAGAATACAGGTTTCCCATAAAAAAGGAGATGGACTTGATTTTCTATTAATCACTAACTGACTGGGATATAGTGTAACTGCTTCTGATTTTTAGTCACAAGGCAAAGCCTGGAGGCTGGACCCCTTTTAATTTTAATAATTTTTAACACTTAACCTTTTTAATAACCTCAGTTTAATACAAGGAGTTCTCTGTTCTACAATTACATTTGGGGCAGGGCTTGCACCTCAGTAATTTAGTAGCTGTACTGGCCTATGGTATCAAACAAAACCAGAGAAATGTCCAAGCGCAGCTTACTGACCTGCCTGCGAACTACTGGCCTATGGTACCCCAGGAGATTCATGCATGTCACTTCTCAGACACTGGTAGGCTATCAACCTAACACAGGTCCTTCAGAGAGATAAAACCTTGCTGAATTAATTTGCACTGTCCATCGTCGTGCTGCAGGTAGTATCGAAGTGCTGCTAGCTGTTCTGTTGCTAACAGATGAATTATGTTTTACAGGCAAAGCTTAAGTCCCATATACAGAATCCCAGTGCTGCTGAGCTGGTTCACTTCCTCTTTACACCATTAAGCATGGTAAGAGTTTATATTATCATCTGAAAGTATATTTTTATTTTATTTTATTTTCCCCAATAATTATTGAATTTTTTGCATGTATAAAACAAAACAAACAGGCAAGAAAGAAAAAAAAAATCCAAAAAGGTAGTAACACCATCAAGATATTCACATGCGATTACAGTATACACATATGCTTCCAACCATGTAGTAGCTGTGGTTTAGGCAGATAAGCTATTACACATAACTTAGAGAAGGTACACAGGGTCTGAGATTAGCACTAGTTAGATATTATCTCTACCAACTTTATAAAATAACAAGACATGTGAAAGCATTGACAATACTAAATATACGAACCAGAACATTCCCTGCATGCAAACATGTATGACTGTCCACCCTTTTGTAGCTTGAAACAATATGCGCAACCATATTAATTGGACTGACCATTTAGGGACCAGCAAGTTCCCACAATTGTATACATGGGATACTTTGATCTCAAGTTTAACCGCACTGTAATAATCTGAAAGACACCAGCAAAAATTAAGCCTGGCACCACTACCCATGATTGCCACAGTTTATAGAATTTATTCGGCATGCCCCCTATTGTAAATCTGCTGTTCCTTCAGGAGGGTATCTTTAAACTGGAGACACCACTCCTCGAATGAGGGGGGACTGGATGGCAACCATTTCAAAACAACGATTTTATATGCTAGAAACTGCAACCTGTTAATTGGTGCTAAATATCTCAGGTGGCAAATCTCCTCATCTAGGTAACCCAAAAAGCAGATCTTAGGGCCCAGGTCAATGTGAGTATGAAAAGAACCATTAATTGTATACACCAAAGCACTCCAATATCCAATCAATTTGGGGCACTTCCACAGCATATGGAGTAAATCTTTCAGAGATTGTTGGCATCGTGGGCACTCCAGGTCATCCTGCCTGCCTCACATAAATAGTATCACCAGAGTCCTATATGTCCTATGTAAAATAAACAATTGGGATAGGCGTTGTGCAGATAAGGATACAGAGGATACTCTCTCTAAGATAGTTTGCCATACGTCATCTGAAAAAACACCCAAGTCTTTCTCCCACTCTCTCCTGCCCAGACTACCAGAGGTATCTTGATATTATGCCATTAGTTGACTATATAAAGATGAAATAAGGCTATTTTTCTTAGTAATTGCTGCATGTGAGTCTAAACGTGGCATGGGTCTTATAACTATTTCGGCATGTTTAGACTGGCTCTGTAATGCATGCCGCAATTGTAGATATTTAAAGAAACTGCAATGGGACAGTTGGTAAGACTCCAAGTCCTGGAAGTGCCACAAAACATTTTAAGAATAAAGTTGGGCAATATTTTGGAGCCCCTGAAAATGCCAGCATTTAAACCCTTCCAATTTACAAAGCTCTTCATAGTTCCTGTTTCCCCATAACGGTAAATACTCAGAAGTCCCTTCATATTTCATTATACGTCTCAGTTCCTGCCAAACTTTATTCATGAGTACCAGTGTTTGACCGTAGTGGGCATGGGCAAAAACTCCTGACTCTAGCTGGGCCAGAAGGTGGTAAAGGGGATAATGACTCAAAAGCAGGGCCTGTATAGGATCTTACAAGTTTATCACTCCCCAACCAGCGAAGTGTTGAAGTTGGGAAGCCAAAAAATACAGTCTCTACTGAGGCACCGCCAATCCACCCCCATCCTTGGGTAACAGAAGAGTGGAGCGTTTAATCCTGGGGTTTTTGCCTTTCCATAGTAAAATACGGAAAAAGGAATCTATTTTTTTAACCATTTAAGGGGTATCCAGATGGGCATGAATGAAGTTATGAAGGACATCTGATAATTGAGGGGTTCAAATCCTTTTTTATGAGGTTTGCATGGCCTACCACTGATAAAGGCAGCCTGGTCCAAATAAGACTCTTGAGTTTGAATTTATTGAGAATGGGGGTCAAATTATATCGTAACTATTCTTCTACCCTTGAATGTACCCATATTCCTAGATATTTGAAGGATAACACAATTTTAATATGCTGAGCCTTTTGTGGTAGGGACAGGCTTGGCTCATCTAAGGGGAATAAGACAGATTTGTCCCAATTTATAAAACAACCAGAGAAGCCAAAGGTTTCATGTCATGCAGGAAATTAAGTAACTGTCTGTGTCCCCAAGAAACATCATGGCATCATCTGCATATAAGGAAAATTTCTTTCCTGGCTCAGCCTCATGGACAGAGCCAGGAAAGGAAAATTATGTTAAGTATTGGTAACAATTTTCAGTTTTTCCTGGCTCAGCCTCGTGCCAGCAATCTTGTATGCTGTCCTGAGGCAGAGCCAGAAAAGGAAAATTACGGTAAGTATTGGTAACAATTTTCTATTTTATTGTACATCACAGGACACATAGCAGGCTATAGTAATTAATATCTGGGTTATGCGCCACCTATAGGTGAATGGACACTGGCAGATCAGTCAAACAGGAAGTCCTCTCCTATATAAACCCCTCTTATACAGGAAGTACCTCATTTTTTTTGCCAGTGACTGTAAGGTGGAGGTCACTGATGTGCTCTTGGAGCATACTTGGAGTTCTGGAACAGTTCTACTGAGAATTATGGACTTCAATCCAATCCGTTCAGAAAAGCTATCAGCCAAAATTGATGGTACCTGAGCCTAGTTGAATATAAGAAGAAGAGTCCTTGAGGTTTGCCTGTAATGCAGCCTTATGGTGCTGGACACTGCATATTGGAAGCCTGTGCAGTGTTTGCTCTGACCGAGGTGCTTTCCAACAGGGTGCTATACAGGTCCAGGGGAGTGGACCCCAGATAGAGGGGGACCGAGTCCCTGAAGGTCTTTTATGACAGAGCTCACCTTGATGGGTGAAGGGTTGGACTCCTGTTATGATTGAGTCCTGCGGTGGGAATGGTAAGTTTGCATTTGCATTATTTAGGATAAGAAAAGTGATCTGACTGTCTGGTCATTCTCCCGGTGGACCAGACAAGACACGATTATATACTGCATTGATGTATAATTTGCATAAAGGCGTACATTTTATACTTATTAATCCGGGGTGGGGGGGGCTTGTACAACTGGTGTCGATACATCCCTGCCTAGGTATCAGTGCATTTAAAGGAGTTATGTCTCCAGTTTAGCATGCATTGATATGGAAGGGCTTACATTTAGGTTGCACTGAAGCGGCATAGAGCCTGAATTCAGGATGCTTTGGATGTGTTTGGCTAGTCCTGCAAAACTAACATTGGGCCAGTTGAGCAGGTGCAGCATAATATTAAATTTTTTCATGCATACCTGTATAATTGTAATCTTCAGACCCACATATGTATTACATGCTTATTGCATGGATTGCATACCTACATGCTTATTGCATGGATAGCATACCTACATGCTTATTGCATGGATTGCATACCTACATGCTTATTGCATGGATTGCATACCTACATGCTTATTGCATGGATTGCATACCTACTTGGTTATTGCATGGATTGCTTACCTACATGCATATGGCCATATCACCCTGAACTCTCCCAATCTCATCTGAACTCGGAGGCTAAGCAGTGTTGGGCCTGGTTAATACTTGGATGGGAGTCTGCCTGGGAATACCAGGTGCTGTAGGCTCACTGCATACCTGCCTGAGTGTTGCGTTAAACTGCATACATGCCTGAATATTGGCATTGAACTGAATGTGTGTATATGTTTACTTGCATTGAACTGCATGCGTATGTTACTTGCATTTAATCAGCATTCATATATATTACTTGCATTTGAACTGCATACTTATATGTTTACTTGCATTGGACTGCATGCGCATATTGTTACTTCCATTGAACTGAATGTGTATATGTTACTTGCATTTCACTGCATACTTTTATAAACTGCACACGGACATGAACTGCAGAGATACATATTTGCATCTCTGCATACTTGAGTACGTAGGTACATAATGGCATACTTGCATATCTGTGTACTCGCATGCCTGCGTGTTTGCATAGCGCTTGACCAACCCTGGTTTTGGGACTGCGTATTATGTTTTGGCAAATATACAGTGCCTTGAAAAAGTATTCACACCCCTTCAAATTTTCCATATTTTGTCATGTTACAACCAAAAACGTAAATATATTTTATTGATATTTTATGTGATAGACCAACACAAACTGGCACATAATTGTGAAGTAGAAGGAAAATGATAAATGGTTTTATACATTTTTTACAAATAAATATCTGAAAAGTGTGGCGTGCATTTGTATTCAGCCCTCTTTACTCTGATACCCCTAACTAAAATCTAGTGGAACCAATTGCCTTCAGAAGTCACCTAATTAGTAAATGGCGCCCACCTGTGTGTACTTTAATCTCAGTATAAAAAACAGCTGTTCTGTGAAGCCCTCAGAGGTTTGTTAGAGAACCTTAGTGAATAAACCACATCATGAAGGCCAAGGAACATACCAGACAGGTCAGGGATAAAGTTGTGGAGAAGTTTATAGTGGTTGTAAAGCCTAGGACAAAACAAAAAAAAAAACCTGACAAGACAAAGGCATAACAAGCTAGTATGCATAGCATACTAGCTCATTATGAATTACTTACCTGAGATCGAAGCCCCTGCAGCCGTCCTCGTACACTGCTCTGGCGGCCTGTGATTGGCTGGAGCCACAATGATGTTGCGCATGCACGTGGGAGCTGCCGGTAACAGAACACGTACGTGCAGGTTTACGAGATATCCATGTTAGCTACAGGTAAGCCTTATTATAGGCTAACTGCTCAGGTAGCAGTTAGTTCCAGCTTTTAAAGTGAAATATAGGAAGCAAAAGGTATCCTTCGATATGTCTCTGCTTGAGGAAATGGTATCTACGTTGAAGAGATTCCCTATGTGCAGTTCCACTCCAGGTCTTTGGTAGTGAAACATTCTCTCTGTCTGGAACACTGGAACATGAAGGTCCAAGAATTCACTCCCTGCTCACCCCTGAAATGTGCCAAAGGGGCAATGGGGGTGGGGGGGTGGGGAGGAAGCAAGTCAACAAAGCCTCCCCTTTTGGGTGGAGCTCCGCTTTAAGTATCATTAAGGCTGGGTTCACACTATTGTGAATTGGATGTGGGTTTTTTATGCATCCAATTCGCATGTCGGGAGATTGTGACCAGCTCTCAGTGGCGCCGGTTCACACATCATAGGAGCGGCTTTGGTGTCAATTGCACGGGAGTCCTGTGCGTCTTTTGGTCCGTTTCTGCCAGTTAATCATCCAAGCATATGGCTTGAAAGGGGAAGGTCCCCACCCTTTCCGGTGAAAGTGCTCTCTACCAGGTGTGTGGGGGCATCTTGGGCTATCCACGATCAGGTGTCAGGGGCTTAGGTCTTCAAGGCTGCTACATGGGCTGCATGATTCATACATTCACAGGTATTTACTAGACGGAGATCAGAGCCACAGAGGATATTGCCTTGGCCACAGTATGTTGCGGGAGGCAGAATTAGGTCCTTCTCAGGTGGCAGTTTCTGTGATTGTATCTCCCTCTAGTCAAGTATATTGCTTTGGGATGTCCCAGATAGTAATTACTATAGCTTGCCCTGTGTCCGTGATATACGATTAAGAAAATAGGATACATACTTGCCTGTAAAATCCATTTATTGGAGTACATCACAGGACACCGAGATCCCTCCCCTCTTTCTGGGAATGTATTACTTGCTAAAAAACAGAGGTACTTCCTGTATAGGGGGGTTATATAGGGGAGGGTTTCCCATTTTTGATCTGCCAATGTCCATTCATCTCTAGTTGGCGCATAACCCAGATAGTAATCACTATAGCCTGTTCTGTGATGTACTTCAAGAAATTGATTTTACAGGTAAGTATGTAGGAAAAAATAGGATTTTTTTTTGTACTCGCCGTAAAATCATTTTTTCTGGTGTTCACTGACTGACACAGCTCCTTTACATAGACCATTGGGTTGCCACCTTCAGGAGAGGACTAGTGTCATGTACCTTACAGCAGAGTCCAAAATGCTGAGGGTGGCCTCTTGCACGCTTCCGGTTCCAACACCCCTGGTAGTGAGGACAGGGAGTGCTGGGTCAACGAAAGGGTGCAGGTGCCTGCAGGCTGAAGGCTGGATCTAGGAGATACAGGATCCTCTCGGAGGAAGGCGTGAAGACTGGTCACCAGAACTGTTCAGAGGAAGCCAGGCAGGTAAGTGTGGATTCAGGAACAACTGCAACATCAGGAACAGGCAAAGGTTGACAACTGGCTGGCAACAAGGTACATAAACGGAAGGCAAGTTTGTAGTCAAGGACAGGCAGAAGTTGGTAACGGGCTGACAGCGAGGTACAGAATCAGGAAGCAGAGCCGTAATAGAAAATCCAAGCCGACGTCTGTATAATCAGTAAAGGTAGATAACAGGCAGGTGTGATCCAGAAGAATGGTCAAAGCCGGGTTTGTCAGGAGCAAGGTAACAGGTCAAACGGCAATCAGGAACTCTGGAACAAGCTGAAGACGATCCAGCACTGGTATCAGAGAGAGACTCCGTTTTAGATAGAGTGCCATGCCCCAGGATTGGTGGACGTGAATGTGCGTGCGCACACACATTCGCATTGGTGTGCGTGTGTGCACACACATTCGCATTGGTGCGCACATGCGCATGTTCGTTCCGGAACTCATTCGCATTTGTCGGGGACACTGCCCATGGCCATTAGCAGAAAGGGAATTAGCCACTGCTGCACGGAGATGGGCATTAGCACTGCGAGTTCTCTGACAACTAGGCAGAACATGTTAACATGTACAACAAAACCAGAACTTTCTAGTTCCACCCAAGGGGCGGTCCCTTCAGTAACAACCCTCCAGCCTGCATGCTGCAGCTTCAGTACGTTAACAAGCAGTATAACGTAAAAAAAATAGGAGGGGAGGGTGCTATGTCAGTCAGTGAACTACAGAGAAAAGTATTTTATGGTGCGTACAAAAAATCCTATTTTCTCTTACGTCCACTGGCTGACACAGCTCCTTAACTTAGACCATCGGGACGTCCCCAAGCAGTACCAAAACGAGGGGTGGGAAACAGCATAAAAACTTCACCCACAAAGGCATGTGGGAAACGGCATAAAGCTTCACCCACAAAAACAGAATGTGGGAAACGCATAAAAATTTTACCCCCAAAAACAGAGTGCTCCTTAATCTGGGAGTCTCCACCTATCTAACCTCCTCGGCACTTGCGGTAACAATGCAACAGTGCATTTACTTAAAAGTAATTGTTTCTTGTAAAAAAAAAACTGAAAAAAATTAAGTGCAATTGCAAATTACACGGCCGCCTGCAAAACTTTGCTGCCAAAACAGGCATCAGCCGATACACTGACATCTACCTTGTAGAATTTTGTAAAAGTGTGAACAGATGACCAAGTCGTCGCTTTACACACTTGAGAGACAGACGCTTGATGTTGGAAGGCCCAAGACGTTCCAATTGCCCTGGTGGAATGGGCCATGAACGGAAAGGGGGGCACCTGCCCCTTCAAGGCGTAGGCCTGTACTACAACCGTAAATAAAGAACGGGCCACTGCCTCGGCCTTCCTGTCCGTGGGGGTCTTTAAAGGCAGGAGTCCCCTCTACCGGGATCGTGGTCACTTTGTTTAACCTGGATACTGGGGCGTCCACGGCCGGAAGGAGCCGATCATTTTTTGATTAGGCTCTCCTCAACGGGGTAACGCACCGCCATGTATTTGGGGACCAAAAGGGTCCATTACGGTCGACCCCATTCCTTGTATATGAACTTATCGAAGTCAGATATGGAAACACGATAGGTGTACGGGCTGGCTTACGGGACCCAAAAGGGACCACTACATCAGCAGAAGGATCTGCTGTATCCTGAATTTTCAGGGTATCACGCACAGCTGTGATAAACAAATGTAAACACGGGGAAAAAGGGGTTATGCAAAAACCCTGGGACTTTTAAGGTGCTAAGTATGGTAAGTAGAGATTGACCATCTATATAAATCGTACAAAAAATACATCTTTTTATTTTGATAACAAAGTTTACAAAATTATTCACACACAATAAATAAAATTATCCACATCAATGTTTTCAGATGGAAAGGAATAATGACATTGTTAACATTTATCACTTCAGAGTATACCACTCGACATGTTTCTCTCCTCCAAGCTTCCTCAGGAGTTAAAGGTACACTTAGTGGATAAACTAAAAACAATAAGGAAATACAAATCGGAAATATATCAAACAGATATTGCTATCAAATAATTATCTATTAAGATAAAACACTTCAATAATGACCACAGTATTCAGTGAAGGTAGAGATAGTATATATCACAATCATATAGTATAATAAATTCAGACAATATTCAAATGTAGGTCCATGTATGATCTTACCTACAAACTCCAATTGCGCCACTTGCGCCACGTGAATTTTGGCATAATCCACTAAGTAATGTTGAAACGGGGTCTTGGGCTGAGCATCAACGTGCCCGATTAAGGGGGCCACAGGAGAGCTATTCCTGTGTACCTTTAACTCCTGAGGGAGCTTGGAGGAGCAAAACATGTCGAGTGGTATACTCTGAAGTGATAAATGTTAACAATTTCATTATTCCTTTCCATCTGAAAACATTGATGTGGATAATTAATTTTATTTATTGTGTGTGAATAATTTTGTAAATTTTGTTATCAAAATAAAAAGATGTATTTTTTTTATGATATATATAGATGGTCAATCTCTACTTACCATACCTAGCACCTTTAAAAGTCCTGGGGTTTTTGCGTAACCCCCCTTTTTTCCCTGTGTTTACACTTGTTTACTTATTTAAGGGATGTGGTGCTGTCTGTCTAGGTTTACCCCGTCTGGTGTACAGCTGTGATAAGCGCCCCAACAAGCGATTTGTCGCACGTGGACCCGGACGGGGACTCGCCCTCACTGTCAGATTGGTCCTGGTCAGTGTCATCTGAAACAACAGAGCAGGGGTCACCAGCCTCAGCAGGGCCTGAGTCTGCGTCAGAGCTCTCCTCGGAGGATGGGAGGGGGGGGGGGCAGGGGCCACTTTTTACCACCTTTGCGCCCACTTACCGCCTCCATCTTGGCACCAAACGTGTTGAGGACCACCGACAAAGTGTCCAGGGGCACTGTACTGTCTGCAGGCGAATGGGTTGCAATTGCCTGGATTTTGGGGGAAGAAACACCTGTTTCTGAAGCCATGCTGACCCTACACTGTCTGCCACCTGTTGGGGACTTAGGACAGTAATGGTCCCACCCTCCTAACTGCTGCAGTATGTAGGCTGGGGGTTGTTAATGAAGGGACTGCCCTTTGGGCAGAAATAGAAAGTTCTGGTTTTGTAGTACATGTTAATATGTTTTGCCTAGTCCTCTCCTGAAGGTGGCGTAACAACCAGATGGTCTAAGTAAAGGAGCTGTGTCAGTCAGTGAACGTAATAGAAATCCTATTTATTTTTTTTATTTTTTTTCATTCCGGGTACCTCTATTAAACCCACAGATGGTATCAGACTGCTGAATAGTTGCAACTAATGGTTTGATGGCCAATGAAAATAATAGTAGGGACAGAGGGCATTCCTGTCCTGTTCCCCTAAATAATGGGAACAATTCTGAAACTGAGACACTATTTTGCATACAGGTCCTTGGGGTGGAATATAATAACTTGACCCAACATATGAATCTATTGCCAAGACCAAACAAACACAGCAGTTCCAATAAGCATGTCCATTCAACGCTGTCAAAAGCATTCACCATCTGAAAGTATCTGGTTGATGGGCACTATAATCTGGGGTTTGACAGATGTCCTAATAGAAGAGCTCTATTTCGTTTATTGCAGATACCTAATTGCCCTGTGTTTATTATTTTGCAGATGGTGGAGGCAACAGGTGGCCCAGAGCTTGCAAGAGCTGTTCTTAGCCCCCTCCTAATCAAGGACGCCATTGATTTTCTTAGTTTTATCCTAAACGAGGAGGAGAAGAAGCTGTGGTGGTCACTTGGCGACACTTGGACTAAATCCAGGTAATTATGGGTCTCCTCTGTGATGTAGACAGGTATTGCTTGAGAGCTTCTGGAGACTGTAATGTAGGCAGATATTACATGAGAGCTTTGGAAAGTTGTACTATAGGTAGGGGTTACCCAAGAGCTCCAGGGAGTTGTGATTTAGACCTCATGCGCACTGGATGTTTTTGGACGTTTTTATAGCAGCTGTTTTTGGATTCAGGCGTTTTTTTCTACAGTCAATAAACTCCCCATCATTTTATCCTATATGTCCATGCACACATAGCCTGTTATCAGCAGTTTTTGGCTGCGGTGTTTTTTGGCTTTAAAAAAAAAAAAAAAACTAGTGGGTTCTAGCTGTTTTCAGCTGTAAAAACACTCCTAACATCATAAAAGGCTGATAAAATGCTCAAAAAACGTGGCTCGCCAGCGTTTTTGGACATTTTTGATCCATTGGAAAAAAACAAAAACACTAGCGCAGAAAAAAACGCTGTTGCAAAAACATTGAAAAACTCACTGCAAAGCTGCTGGGGTTTTTACAACTTTATTTTAAAGTCCAGTGTGCATGAGGCCTCTTCACAGAGGAATTTACTACTTCTACTATAATGTGTGTGCCATTTTGTCTCCCAATTGTCATTTCTGGAAACCCCACAGTATCTACCTCTGATAATAAATATTGCATGAAAATGTACAGTAATGTAATGGTTCAGACTGCTTTAATTCCTTTGCAGAATAAGACAACATCCTTAGACCCCTTTCACACTGGGGCGTTTTTCAGGCGTTTTGGCGTTAAAAAAGCACCTGTAAAGCGCTTGAAAGAAGCCTCATCTGCAATCCCAATGTGAAAGCCTGACTGCAAGGCGTCAAAAAAAGTCCTGCAAGCAGCTTCTTTGCAGCGCTTTTGGAGCAGTGAATACACCGCTCCTAAAGAGCCCCTTCCCATTGAAATCAATGGGAAGCGCTTGAAAAGCGCTTTTGGCAGCAGCGCTTTTCAACCTTTATTTGGCCACTAGCAGGGGTCAAAAGCGCCCCAATAGCGCTCGAAAAATGCTGGTAAAGCGCTGCTAGTTTAAGCAGCACTTTATGACCTTTTTTCGGGCGCTGACATTGTGAAAGGGCTCTTAACCACTACAGCCCCGGACCAATAATCACCTTAAGGACCAGAGGTCTTTTTACAATTTCTCACTGCGCTGCTTTAACTGGTAATTGCGCGGTCATGCAATATTGCACCCAAACGAAATTTGCGTCCTTTTCACAAATAGAGCTTTCTTTTGATGGTATTTGATTGCCTCTGCGATTTTTATTTTTTGCGATATAAATGGAAAAAGAGCGAAAATTTAGAAAAAAAATGATATTTTCTTCTTTTTGTTATAAGAAAAATCGAATAAACTAAATTTTAGTCATACATTGAGGGCAACATTTATTCAGCCATATGTCTTTAGTAAAAAAAAATTCAATAAGCATATATTTTTATGGTTTGCGCAAAAGTTATAGCGTCTACAAACTAGAGTACATTTTCTGGAATTTACACAGCTTTTAATTTGACTGCCTATCTCATTTCTTGAGGTGCTAAAATGGCAAGGCAGTACAAACCCCCCCCAAATGACCCCATTTTGGAAAGTAGACACCCCAAGGAAATTGCTGATGGGTATGTTGAGCCCATTGAATATTTATTTTTTTTTGTCCTAAGGGATTGAATAATGACAAAAAAAAAAAATTTACAAAAAGTTGTCACTAAATGATATATTGCTCACACATGCTATGGGCATATGTGAAATGACACCCCAAAATATATTCCGCTACTTCTCCCGAGTACAGGGATACCACATATGTGGGACTTTTTTGGAGCCTAGCCGCGTACGGGACCCCGAAATCCAAGCACCGCCTTCAGGATTTCTAAGGGCATAAATATTTTATTTTACTCCTCACTACTTATCACTACCTATCACAGTTTTGAAGGCCATAAAATGCCAAGATGGCACAAAACCCCCCCAAATGACCCCATTTTGGAAAGTAGACACCCCAAGCTATTTGCTGAGGGGCATGTTGAGACCATTGTTTTTTTTTGGTTCCAAGGGATTGAATAATGACAAAAAATAAAAATATTTTTTTTTTTTTACAAAAAGTTGTCACTAAATTTATATATTGCTCACACATGCCATGGTTATATGTGGAATTGCACCCCAAAATACATTTTGCTGCTTCTCCTGAGTACGGGGATACCACATGTGTGGGACTTTTTGGGAGCCTAGCTGCGTACGGGGCCCCAAAAACCAATCGCCACCTTCTGGATTTTAAAGGGCGCACATTTTTGATTTCACTCCCCACTACCTATTACAGTTTCGAAGGCCATAAAATGCCAAAATAGCACAAAACCCCCCCAAATTACCCCATTTTGGAAAGTAGACACCCCAAGCTATTTGCTGAGAGTCATGTTGTCTGAACGAAAAAAAAGAGATTGATCGGTGGGTATGCCCACCATTAGAATACCTCCCTTCATCCACCCACTTCTAATGATGGACATACATGCACCATTTATATATGCCGAAGCATGGGGGCATCCTCCCGCAAAAAAGTTATGCTGCGTACACACGGTACGACAACTTTTCCACGGGCAAGCATGCATTGGAATTTCGACCGTATGTACGCGGCATTAGGAGCAAAATCGCTCCTCCACCCCTTATGCCCCCAAGCTTCGGCATATATGCTCTTTTTTTTTTTAACTGTAGTGGTGAAATCGCCTCCTACAGCGTTGGAGTCGCGGCTTTATGTATCGTGGGAGCAAACGCTGTTGCTGTCAAGATAAATAAATCCGCGCTGCAGCTGAATGGCGTACCAGAAAACATGAAAAATGGTTAACAATAAAACACAGTAAAGTATAAAAAATTAGAGAGAAGAGGGAGAGAGAGAGAGAGAACAATAAAACGACAACTATTTTTGGTTTTTATATTTTATATTTTTTTAGGTTTTTTTATTTTACTTTTTTTTTTTTTTTTTATACACTTTTTTTTGAACTGTAAACTGTAACATTTTCGGGTCTCTCAAAATGCGATGGCATCTTGGGAGACTCTGTGTTAGTGTGCCTAGCCTGTGAAATGCTGTACCCTACGCTAATACTTCACTAGTGTGTGGTAGCGTTCAAAACACTCACCAAGGCAAAGACCAGGATTGCCAGGACAGCGTGGACAATAACAACGGGTGTCACGCCTAAATCCGCGCTTGGTACAGACACAACATCTTTTTTGGGGGGCTCGTTGGGTAGGGGTGCTCGGGATGGCATAAGAATAATGCCTCTCATGCAGCCGGCTTACTGCATTTGGTTGGGAATGGTGAGGTGCAGAACCGTCTGGATACAGAAGCTCTGTGACAACCTCTCTTTGGAAGAAAAGAAAGGTTAAAGTCCCGCCTGAAGTTTTGTATAGCACAAAAGCATTCAGCAAAGCCAATTGAAATAAGTAAGCAGACACTTTTTTGTACCAGCGTCTGGCCTTACGGGAAGCTAGAGAAGGTGCCAACAACTGGTCATTGAGGTCCACCCCTCCCATATTTTTGTTATATTCGTGGACACAGAGGGGTTTCTCCACAATACCAGTCGCCGTAGAAATTTGGACCGTCGTGTCTGCATGAAGGGAGGTAAAAACGAAAACATTCTTATTATCCCTCCACTTCATAGCGAGCAAATTATTACACCGATAGCAGGCTCTCTCCCCCAGCCTAAGACGGGAATCTACAAGCCGCTGGGGAAAGCCCCAGCGATTAGGTCGCACGGTGCCACATGCTCCAATCTGATTATCAAACAAGTGACTAAACAGTGGCACGCTGGTGTAATAATTGTCCACGTACAAGTGGTACCCCTTTCCGAATAAGGGTGACACCAATTTCCACACTATCTTGCCAGCGCTTCCTATGTAGTCCGGGCAGTTCTCCGGCTCTACGTAACTATCTTTACCCTCATAAACCATAAAGCTCCATGCATAGCCTGTGGCCCTGTCACAGCACTTATAGAGCTTGACCCCGTATCTGGTACGCTTGTTGGGAATGTACTGTTTGAATGACAAGCGACCAGTAAACTTAATCAGGGACTCATCAACACAGACAACTTTTTGGGGAGTAAACAAGTCTGCAAAACGTTGGTTGAAGTGGTTTATGAGGGGCCGAATTTTGTAGAGCCGATCGTATTCAGGGTCTCCACGATGACGACAAAGTTCATTGTCACTGAAGTGCATGAACCGCAAGATCTGCTCGTATCGTTTCCTGGACATGGAGTTAGAGAACACGGGCATGTGGTCAGTCGGATGCGTGGACCAATAAGCCCGCAACGTCATGAATTTATGTGTGCCCATGTTGAGGGAAAGGCCCAGAAAGGTCTTAAATTTGGAAACCGTAACTGGTTTCCAATCTCTGGCAAGGGACGGCAACTGGGGATTAGCGGCGATGTGTTGACCAGCATATAAATTGGTTTGGTCCACAATAGATCTATAGATATCTTCCGTGAAATACAGAGAATAAAAATCAAGTGGCGTAAAATCATCTGTATCCACCTGAATACCGGGTTGGGCAGTGAATGGGGGAAGTACTGGTGCTGCAGAAGTGGTGGGCACCCAATCAGGATTGGCAAATTCTGCAGGAAGGGCACTATGGGAACGACGGGCCTGCCTTCGTCTTCTTCTTGGTGGCAGCGGGACACTACTTGTGCTTGCCACCTCACTAGCTTGAACTGCACTTATGGGACTCGCCACGTCACCACGTGATACGGCAGTGCTGGATGTACGTCCAGGGTGTACTAGGCCGCTGGTGCTTGCCAGTTCACCAAAAGGATGAGCGGCGCTAGTACTGGCTCTATACTCCATACGAGGGACTTGCAGTTCCTGCACCTCAACAACATCAGAAGATCGGGGTCGGGTACGCCTGACGTTAGCAGGAACCTCTTCTTCGTCGTCAGAGCTATCTGACATGGAGGCGCTGTCCTCTACAGGTTCGTATTCTGAGCCTGAATCTGACAGATCAGTGTCTTCCTCTTCACTATCTGTCATGCTCAGAAACGTGTAGGCCTCTTCACTAGTGTACCTTCGCTTTGCCATTTTGGGCTCTAAATTTAGGGGTACACTAGTGAGACTCACAGGTAAAAAAGCACCTAGCCTGTCAGCGACTGTATAAAACATCAAGCCTGACTCTGTGAACGCTGCAGTTATGGGTGTTGTGTTTTGTAAGTGACAGTGATCGATCGATACTGCACTTGGGTGGGCTGGGCTGGGCGGAGGGGCAAAACGCAGGTGCTAGCAGGTATCTGGATTGATCCTGCTAACAATGCGTTTTTTTTAGAACCCTAAATTGCTGGGCACGCTAGTATAGATCTGATCAGATCAGATATTGATCTGTTCGGATACTATACCACTAAGGGAGGTGTATGCTTTGCGCGTGGGTGTTAACGGTACTGGCACTAACCTAGCACTGCCTGGGGCGACGCAGACCCTTTCTGACCCTAAAACCAAATTTATATCACCCGCCGGGTGATCAGGGGGTTAAACCTTTATTAGGTAATAAATGGCGGGTGCCCTGATGCTATAAAAAGCGAACTACCTAACCAGCGTCACCCGTAACACTTATACGGTGATCACTGGTGAAAGGGTTAACTAAGGGCAATCAGGGGGTTATAACCTTTATTGGGTATTTATATGGGGGTACCTGAAGCTTTATAAAAACATGACGGGGAACCTAAATAACTAAATAACTAACTGGCTAACCAGCGTCACCAGTGACACTTATACAGCGATCGCTGGTGAAAGGGTTAACTCTAGGGGCAATCAAGGGGTTAAAACCTTTATTAGGCTATATATATCGGGGTACCTAACGCTATAAAAACCTGGCGTTGAACCTAAAAAAAAAACTAGCTTCCTAGCGGGACCAGTGACACTAATGCAGCGATCAGAAAAACGATCGCTTAGTGACACTGGTAAAAGGGGGTGAAAGGGTTAACTGGGAGGGCAATCAAGGGGTTAAACCTTAATTGGGGGGGTAGGGGGCTACCCTGGACCTAAAGGGGCCTAACACTAGCTGCCCTGACACTTTTTACAGTCACAACTGACACTAAATGCTGTGATCAGTAAATAAATGAACACTGCAATTAGTGACACTGTGGGGGGGGGGGGGGGGCGGGGGCCGATCGGGCTGGTGATCGGGGGGTGACTGGGGTGAAATGTGTACCTATGTGTCAGTGGACTGTTGGTGCACTTACTTGTATGTCTTAACTCCGCGTTGTCCGGTCAAAAAGACCGCCACGAGGAGTGTGACATCACTTCCTCCTTCCTGTGTTTACATTTTCACATGGGAGGAAGCTCGTCATTGGCCAGGAGCGATCGAGAGGAGAAACCAACGGCTATCCCCTCATCACGGATCGCTCCTGCAGCGAACCGGACCGCCGTATCCAGCGGGAGGGGGTCCGATCGGACCCCCCACCCGCTGGAAGGCAGGCACGTACATGTACGTGCTTGTGCCTGCCAGTGCCATTGTGATGACGTACAATGGCAATACGGCGGTCCTTAAGTGGTTAAAGCACTTGGGCTTTCACATTGGGATTGCAGATAAGGCTTCTTTCAAGCACTTTACAGGTGCTTTTTTTAACGCTAAAGCGCCTGAAAAACGCCCCAGTGTTCCATTAATCACCTGCACAAATGTTGTCGCCTCATAGTTATTCTTTCATATTTGTCCTTGGACACGAACCATAAAGACAAAAACTAAGTTGATTGTACACTGTAAATGTATATTTCACTGTACAATTATTTGAAATGCAATATCAAATGTCTTTTTTTTTTTTCTCATGGTCAGAGCATTAAAGTGTATGACCCAAATTTGCCCTAAAACCAACATCTCTCCATCTAGATTATGTCCCAATATTTTTTTTCTCTTGCATTATTACTGTAGCAAGAAACAACTTTTAGTACTTCCTGTGACATCATCACCAGGTTTCCCACATTCTTGCAGGGGCAGTTGCTACTGATGTAAGCACACTCGATGAACTACATCTCTCAAGAGCCCTTTACTACAATGATGTGTGTGGGCAGGCTCTTGTGAGTCAAGGCAGCAGCACTGTTTTGCTGAAAATGAAGTCAATGTATGTAGAGGAGAATGAATGTAGGCCAGGGTGGGAGTTTTGTAGTACAGCAGTATATGTAGAGGGGGATGTGAGTTCTTTAGTATAGCAGGCATAACTGTAGGGCTGAAACAACTAATCGATTAATCGGCAACTAATCGATTATGAAATTAATCGATTACTATTTTCATAATTGATCGGGCAGTAACATAATGGGGTTAAAAAAAAACTAAAATGAGCCCCTTATAGTACAAAAATAGCAAATAATCGCTACTGTAAATACTACTTTCACAGTTCTACAGTTTAAAAAAATGAACCCCTTACAGTAGTGATTATCTGCTTTTTGTTGTAGCATAAAGGGCTACTTTTATTTATTTTTTTTAACCCCATTATGTTACTAAACGTCTTAGACCTGGTTCACATCTATGTGTTTTTTGGTGCTTTTTGCAGAAACACACTACAGTTCATTTACATGGTTTCCTATGGGACACGTTCACATCTATGCTTTTTTCAGCCACTGTGTATTTGGAAACGGTCAGGGACTTATTTTTTAACACAAAACCATGCTTTTTTTGGTTCAATGTACTTCAATGGAGAAGCTGCAGAAAAGCATGTAATGGGTTTTGCAGCAAATTGTGTTTTTTAATCTGCCCAACAACCAATTGGCCAAAAAAAAAAGCAAAAACTCAAATCGCAGCAAAATCATGTGCGCAAAAATCAAAACGCACAGCAAAAAGCACTACAGAAACAGATCAAAAGCAAACTGCATACTGAGGCTTATGCTGCCCACACGGATCAATTTTCAGACGAAAAATCTTTGTACATTCGCTGAAAGAATGTTGGTTTGAAATTTTCACTTGTTTTTAACATTCTTGTTTGTATACTGCTCCTTTGTAGTAGATCATTGAGCAATGAGTTAGATCAATGGTCATCAACCCTGTCCTCAGTAGGGATTTTTAAAAAGAGTGTAATTTCTGAACGAAAACCACACTGTCTGAAAATTCCTTTCACCAAGCAGTTTTCGATTTCCAAATTTTCCCGTCACTGTGGTTGAAAATGAACATCGATTTGACCCCCCCACTAACGATTAGAAAACCAAACAAACGTTCTTCAAATTCCTTTTTTTTTTTTTTTTTAAGGGAAGATCTCCTCTAATAGTATATACAGTATATCTCTTCTGTCTGTTGTTCTCAGAGTGGATTAGAGATTTTTCTCTCTAACCATATAGTTGGTTATTTATATTTACCACTGCATAGAGATATTTAAGAATAAATTGCTTTTTTTTTTAACGTTGCATATTAACTAAATTATACACCACTTTATTTTGTAAGGTTATTAACCCATTAATCAAAACAATAATTGCCAACTAATTGATTATGAAAATAATCGTTGGTTGCAGCCCTACCTAACTGACAATGCTGCTTGCGGTTTCAGCAATGGCACTGTGATGTTAGCCCAAACAAAATTAGGAGCTCACTGAATTTCTGACAGATCAGCGGGTATTTTTCTGTACATGCATCCTTCTTTTTTTTTTTTTATAGAGATAAATATGGGGATATATGCATTATTGAGATCACTCCCCCCCCAAACACTGTAACTAAATAATATCTACGCTATCTTGCTATGAAGAAAGCTGTTCTTTCATCTCATTCTATAACTAGTAAAGTCCTTTGTTATAAAGCACCAATAATGCTGTATTTCTAGGTGAAGTCATTGGTGACAGCCCTGCTAAGGTTACTAAATTTGTAGATGTGCTGCTACCTGGTAGTATAGAAAATATATGTATAATTGTTGGCTATATTTAAGCCTGCAGGGTTTTGGACAATTGGGTGGCTTGATGTCTCCCTGTGTGTGTTTTTCTAATGCTCTGCCTATTTTTACTCATTTTATGCACACAATTTTACAGTATACTAGTATCAACCTGACTTTCTCATTACCATCCACAGAATGGAGTGGCCTAAAGATCAGTTTATTCCTCCATACATCCCACGTTTCAGGAACGGATGGGAACCACCATTGTTGAGCTTTGTTGGGATGCCTAAAGAGCTAGAACTGAACCAGCCGACAAACTCCATACCAAATATGACCGATCTCCAACAGAAACGGGAAGGCAGAAGTTTACCGAATGAGGTACAACTCTCATGTAGTGTTTTTGGGCCTTTTTGTTGCTTAAAGTGTAAGTTCACCTTTTTAGATATAATGAAAAGGAGAACGAACACCTTACATCCTCCCCACCCCCAGTCCCTGCTGTTCTTACCTCCATGGGTGATGAGCTGTCAGTTCCAACACAACCGGTGTCCTGTCGAGAAAGGCCCCCCCGTTGGATAGTGTCCACCCTGTACTGCACAGGCGCAGCGCTTGCGCAATACGGAGGACAAAGGAGATGCCGAAAGTCTCCCAACATGAACAGCTGTTGATCAGCTACATTGTGCCACAAGGTCCCACACACTCCCGATGCTCGTGCAACTCTGCAAGGGGCGGGTGTAGGGGTGGATGCATACAGAAGAGGCCGCAGGGATTTTTTCTAGAAAGGTGAACTAACCCTTAAACTTGCAGTTCTTTTGTGCTTTTGTTAAGATACTTGTAGAAGGTGGAGTGTTGTACATTGTTTGGGCAAGGTATATACACTGTGCAGGGATTGTGTACATGTGGGTGGGGGTATACCCATGGTGTCTGGAGTTGTGTACATTGGGTTGGTGGAGGTATACATATAACAACTGGGGTATTTACATTGAGTACACCAGGTATACACATTGTGCTGGGCCTGTGTACATTGTATGGGCAAAGTTATGTACATTGAGTACACCAGGTATACACATATGCAGGGGTAGACTGATAACTTATGGGGCCCCCGGGCAGTAGGAGATCATAGGGCCCCCTGCATTTCTGGCAATACTAAAGTCACACCCATAGGGCCCCCTGCATTTCTGGCCATACTAAAGTCACGCCCATACAAAGTCCCGCCTATATATTGCCCTGCCCACATTACAAGCGTTCAGGTATCCCCGGTCTTCTCTACACTCAGTTTCTCACACAACTCCACCAGCCGCCCCAGTATTCCTTCCTCCCTCCGGTGGTGTCTCCAGTGTGTCCTTCACCTGATCCTCCAGCTCTTGGCCAGGGATTTGCAGCCCTCGATCTTCTCAGTGTATCTCTTCTTCAGGAAGGCAGCTGGTAGGTTCCAGTCACTGAGCTAAGTGTCCTCCTCCCTGGGAAGTCCCGCCAGTACCGGGCTCTGTAGCTCCATCCCACCCCGGACATTCTCCCGCCTCACAGACTGTCTAGGGGTGCTGCAATATTGGCCACTCCTGGCAAGCACTGCACAAACTGATCCTCCTTGGGGACCAAAATTGGGTAAATCACAATAGGCTGAGGAGGTCTTGTGTCCAGAGAAGCAGAGACCTAAATCTGATTACCCAATAAAGGTACCAGGAGCCAGGGCCAGTGCAAGAAATGTTGTCTACATGGGCAAAGGAGCATTTTGCGGCCCGGGTCAGATGCCCCTCCCCCTCCACTGTATAGTGACTGTGAAATGTTGAGCGGAGGTGGAGATGCCAGGCACCACAGAGCTGCACCACATGCCACTGTATAGTAGGCTCGGCCCCCTCTCCCCGCTGTTTTCTTTGCTCCCTGCTCCCCCCCCCCCCCCCCTACACATTGTTACTTTCCAGCCTGCTCTACAGGGGACTAAAGCTGGCAAAAAAAATCTCCCCCTGGCGCCGGCCCTGCCAGAAGCCTCTCATGGAGCCCCCTACTGGCCCCAGGCCCTAAGGCACTGTCTATGTGCTTGAATGGTAAGTCCGCCCCGATTATATTCATGGGGTTATGTACATTGCATACACAAGGTATACATTTTGTGTTGGGCTGTGTATGTGGTGCGGGGTGGGGTTATTCATATGGTAGGTGGGTTTTTGTACACTGAATTGGTATACATGGGGTTCTGCGCATTATGTGGATGGTGGTATAAACCTGGTGTCTGGGATTGTCTACCTTGTATGGGAGGGGATCTACATACAATAGATGGGACTATGTACATTGTGTGCACCATGTATGCACAGTGTGTTGGGGTTGTGTACATTGGCTGGAGGTACACATATAGTTGGTGGCGTTGTATACAATTAGTACACCAGGTATACACATTGGGTTTGGGCTGTGTACATTGTAAGGGTTTACATATAGTCTGTGAGGTTATGAACATTGAGTGCTCTAGGTATACAGGGTGCATTGGGGTAGTTTATATTGTGTGGATGGGGGTAGAAACAGTGTGCTGAGGTTGGGTACTTGGGGGGGGTTATGTGCTTTAGGGACACAAGGTTTACATGTCGTCGTTGACGTTATGTACGCTATGTGGGTGTTTTTTGTTAGGTACGTTGACCTAGTTTATGGGCAATGGGGATGACACAATCTTTAAATACCTTTTAATTCCATCTTGCAGTTCTCCCGAGTGCCGGACTCTCCCAACATTGACAGGTGAGTGTACAAAGAACAAAGAGCCAATAGCTGAGTGTGGGGAATATTTTTGTCATTTGCTAATCTCTTTCCAGCCTTACCAACAAGAAGCAGCTTTACACCAGTGTAGCCTTACATCAGTAGCCTTGTCTATATCTGATCATTCATTGTAACAATAAGGGCTCGTTTACACTTTCAGTTGAGGGTGGTCAAAAAAGGGGGTTGCGCCATGGTTTGACCACTGACCGACTGCCACCTTAAGCTGCAAAGACAGCTGGAAGGGATTGTCCACATGCTGCTGCTGCCGCAGTGTCTTACTTTGCAGCCGCTGCAAAATGAATCCCCCCTTTGCACTCAGCTGGCCAGGAGGCAGTACCGCCACCAAACATGACTCATTCAGGTGAAGGGGGAAGGAGTTCAGCGCAAATGCATGCAATGCACATGGCGCGGCACAGTGGTGCAGGCTTTTGAGGATTAAGAGGCGGTGACATATCGCCTTCCAGCTGCCTGATAAAAGCGATCTTTTCACTGTTCAGAGGGGGACGGTAAGGTCTACCGCAAGTGTAAACTTAGCCCAATAGTAGTTTTCTCAGGCTGACGATTCCCCACAATTTCAAAAGGCACCTTCATGTTTTCACTGAACTTTGGCCCAAGCCAGGGAATGTGTTTATGTTCTTCTAATGACTGGTCTACTTCTCTCCTTGTCACAGGAATTTTTATTTCTATAATTCCTAACTTGGCCTCCCCTACCCTGCTGGAATATGTGAATTAGCTGTACCTTGTCACCTCCGGAAGACCAAATGTCCTATTGGAGACGAGTTAACCCCACAACTGTCATTAACTTGCCGATGTTGCGGTGTTCAAATTGACACCATTTAATTCTGCATGTCTCCTACTAATCCTGCCCACCTTTTGTATATATATAAATTTATAATTAACTAAGCCTTTCCTTATCATACTAATAACGCCGCACTTTGTGCTTAGACATCTCCTAAAGGGAAATTGTTACTGCTTCTTCTACTCTTCTATACAGGCAATCATTCCTGACCAATCAGTGTGACTCCCCTCCTCATAGATCACTTAATTAACCACATGACTTTCTCTGCATGAAGCATGTGGCTTATGAGAAGGACTCTTTAATCTATAGCTGTAATTGCTTCTGATATATGTATATTTTCATAATGTAAAAAGATGCAAAAATCAGTCCAAATCAATATTTCTATAAACACCTATTTATTATAAATATGCCACATTATTTACAATAAAAGTATTTTCAGATATTGGTTTCTTGGGCTTTTTATTAACACACGCTGCAATACTTCTAAACCAGCCAGTTGCTTTTTATGTTTCCAACATCTTATTTACCTTCATTACCCTCCCTACAAGGGAAATGCCCCATTTCGGTGCAGGAGTCACAAAAATTGACAAGGAATGGAGGGCAGATCGCCATCATCATGATCACAGCATTTAATCTTCTATTGTTCTAGCTGTGGTTTATTGAAGAAAGGCGTTTTATTGGGGTCCCCCAGTGGAATTTGTATGTCCTCTAGAAAGCCACCAGGTGGATGTCAATCTTGTAGGTCATGTTTGTGTAAATGTCTAATTCGTGAAGTTTTACACACTATGATATACACAGTACATGCAGCAGCCCACGCTTCACTAACCTAATCTTAAAGCGGAACTACACTGCATCTGAACACCAAAAACACTATTCAATTCATTTTTAATATCTAAAGCAAACCCATCCAGTCATCCATGTCTTCATGCTTTATTTTGCTGAGAAATCACTTTGAAATGCCTCCTGTGGCCATCTTGAGTAAGGGCAGATTATTCTTGTAGCCTTTACCTCTTTGAATCCAACTGACTTTAGTTCAGGCATGCAGGAAGGAGGGTGTGCTTAGCCCTACCGCCCAGCATTTTGAGATGGGAATGAGGGACACCTACTAGCAAACATATGTAGGCGTATGACGCGCACCCCTGCCATGCCCCTTAAAGGGGACATAACCAAGAAAAAATCCACAACTACATTTTTTTACCACTAATATTCCTTTATATTGGCTTTTAAAATTCACAAATGCAGCAATTTAGAATTCGGATGAAAGGTTTAGCACTGGGAAACACTTTTTGAAAGATAAAATGTGCATTTTTATATACAAGTATATAGATAAGACTAAGGGCCAGCTCACACCAGATGCAGTTCCATTTTTTTCTGCACCAATACAGTCAGTTCCCGTCAGTTTCCACACCAGAAACTGACCGGAAACTGACCAGAAACTGATTGCATGGTGTAAACTAGAGCCATTGGAATACATGGAAAATGCTGTGCATGCATTTTTAGTGCGGAACTGAACGGAACTGTGCCTGGTGTGAACTGGCCCTAAAAGGAGGGACAAATAGAAGAGGAGAGGGGGACATTGCTCCAAATCAGGGACAGTCCCTTGAAAATCAGGGACAGTTGGGAGCTATGGCTTGGCTGTGGAACCCCCCCTGAAGACAACCATGATGTAAATGGAGAAATGTAAAAAAAAAAAAAACAAGTAAATACAAAATACTTTCCTATGTATTTACTAATGCTAGCAGAACAAGGATTAAAAATAGTCCATGGTGATTGAGAGAGTGATGTTCCGCTTTAATGAGCTTTATTGGCATGCTGACCACTAACTTTGTGCTGAATGGCAGGAAACGTGGACAATACAGCAGGCTGCCTGCTGTTGGGGATGAATATTTATCAGAATAAGGTTATGACTTGACCTTTGAAACTCAATAACTAGGCAGATTCCACAAGGCACATGTTGTTTGTGAGCCTTGAGTGGTGCCCACAGTAGAGTTTCCACAATCCATATGTAAAATAACAATTTGCACTTTATTATGGAGCTTTTGATCCAGACTGGGCATAATTGTGTTTTTGCGATAATCCAACACTCCAGGAAGATTCCTTAAAATATGTTCCAGGACTCGTTCACATGTGTGTTGATTATGGGGAATGAAGCAATGCTCATTATCACATATACAATGTGTTTGACGTGTTTTAATTGTGTGTATCTGGCGCTCAAAAAGCATCAGGAATGCTTAATACCCATGAAGGTGTAGTTTTCTAGTGAGAAGCGTTTAAAGGGGAAGTGATGTAGAGGAAATGATCTGCTTTGATGCGTGGTTGGGTTGTGGTGTGATGGCACACACAGATCCTGGTTCTTGGTGTGTCACGAGCAATCGCGGGAGCCCGGCGGTCATCGCGCCTGCCGGGCACTCGCATCGGCTCTGGGGTTAGGCGGTGCACATGCACCCCTAGTGGCCACAGGGCGAAGCAATGTAACATAACATCATTTCACCTACCCCCGTGCCATTCTGCCTCAGTAAAACTGCGATGGCTGGTCGGCAAGTGGTTAAGGGGTGGTTACAGAGCATTACCATTGGAATCAATGGAGACGGCTGACAAGCGTTGATGCATCTTGAAAGCTGCTTAATGAAAATACTGCTTAATTTTTAGGCAACACTACACTATCGTTCCTATGTGAACAGCGCTCTCTGGTGCCATTGCAATATTGATGGCAGATGTTGAAGGGCGATTATGAGGCTTTAAAAGTGCTGAATAAATGACAAATAAATGCAGGGTATTGACACACATGTGAACGAGCACAGCTTTAGCTAAAGGCACCAGTGTTACTTTGTGAGATCGCTCTCTCATATAAAACTCTTTCTGGGTGACCAATCATATCTACAACCCATTGTGTAAGGATCCCTGTAGAAACGATACAATATGACCTTGATTTTCCCCAAATCCCTACACATTGTGGTTGATTTGCTTAAAAAAAAAAAAAAAAAAGACTGTGCGCTTTTGCAAGTGCAGTTGCTCCAGAGTTCAGTAAATGAGGGGAAGCTCTGTTGACTTCTATCATCCAATTGTGTGCAAGCAAAAATGCTTTTTTTTTTAAAAATAATGTCCTGCATGTGATTGGGTATTCTTTGCAAAGTAAAACCACCGCATTTACTAAGCTCTGGAGCAATTGCACATGCAGAGTGCAACTGCACTTACAAAGTACAGTCTATTTGTGTTTAGTAAATCGAGCCAATTGGGTTTAGGTGTTTCTTGGGGATTGGGTGACTAATTTCCTGATGGTTTTCTGCTTAGTCTGTATATGAACATTTTGATGGTGCAAGGTAGCAGTTGTCGCTGAGGGCTTTAGTCCGAAGCAGGTAAGTAGTGTATGTATTTGGTACAAAACGCAGTCATTTCCAGTGGTATGGAGTAACAGGTCTTCCAAGGTATGGAGTAACAGATGTCAGATAAAATGGTGGTGTGAAAGGTAAATATGGTATCCCAAAACTAGGTGGATGCTATCTTCCTCAGATGGGGTAATCCGAAAGGAAATGCAAGAAAAACATAAATGGAAGGCCCACACACCTAATGCATTACCAGAAATAATTTAATAATAAGACATTTTTGTATAAAAGTGGGTACTCGCAAAATACAACTAAGAAAAGGCCACAAACGCAGTACATGGGTAAGCACAGAACACGGGGTACAGCTAACTTATTTCGGGAGCGCACCCCCTTCCTCAGAGCTAAGGCTAGTCTCGTACACCATGGGCAATCGCTTTTATAGGGAATGGTGGAACTGAAAATTGTGTGTCAAAAAGAGTCGCGTCAAAGGGACGGGAAAGGGGAAAAAAGAGTAAAAAGTTCATTTTTTATTATTAAAAAATTATTATTATTGTGATTTATTATTAATAAAAAAATACTAAAAATATATATATTATGCACTAATGTAAAAATGACAGAATCCATATCAAAAACCTATATCGAAAACAAAAAACCCCATCATAAATACACAAATAAATAATAATTCATTAAAATCCATGATATATTGCACGTTCCTTTATATTTAGTCAGATGAATATAGGTGTAGGAACACATGAGCAAAAAAGGATGCAGGATTGATAAATGGGTCAATCCATGTCTCATCTCTACATCCCTGAAGTAGCTGTGGGGGGGAGGGGTTTGGGAACTCAGGTGTCCACAAACGACACACTAGGATCACCCAACTGGAAGCTTCAGAATTGCCAGGAACGGGGAAAAACCCCAACAGACACCAGCAGGATTGTCCCCGCTGTAGTGAAACGATCAGTGAACACCCAATGTCACACAGTCACCTTACCAGACCCCAGGGAACCAGCTCAGTGCCAGGGGAAATCCACTTCCTTGAAACTCAGGAAGAGGCCTGATGACAAATGACATCACTTCCGGGGCAGGAGCAGTACAATGGTCTCCCCGTGGACATGAATGGGCAAAGATGGATGGAATAAAACTAAAACCTTTTTTAAAAGAGTTTTTTTTTTTCAATAATGTTATTAAAAAATAACGAACAATTCTCTGACAAAACTGGACCACTCGGAAATAGTAAATTAATAAAAGTAAAATAAATGTTTAATTTTTTTTTTATTGCGATGAATTTTGCACAACGATAATGTGCAACAATGAAAAGCCCTGACCCCTGGAGTATGTGAAAGCCACCCCTACTAAAAAAATATATAAAAGTTTGTTGGTATAGTAATTGGAAATCAATAGCAGCTAGTCGTTACGAACAATGGTAGAATCAGGTAAAAACTTTAATAATTTATATATAAAAATAAAGAAAAATTAAAGATAAAAATGTACACAAATACTTGGATGAAAAAGAAGAAATAAGAAACC
Source organism: Lithobates pipiens (assembly GCF_037356315.1). NCBI lineage: Eukaryota > Metazoa > Chordata > Amphibia > Anura > Ranidae > Lithobates > Lithobates pipiens. The sequence goes on along the minus strand of NW_027507903.1, from coordinate 469,527,746 downwards.
AAAGAAACAGGACATGTTCAATAAAAGGTACATTTCGGAACCCATCTGGAGTATAGGAACACTGTGGTATTTATGTACTATTTGTAGGAAACCCATTTCTGTCGCCTGGGACCACTGAAACCATTTTATGGGTGAGCTGTCCACCATGGGCAAGTGCTTTTATAGGGAAACCATTTTATGGGTGAGCTTTTTTTTTCTAGAAGACCCCCCTAGCCACCAATAGCTGAATGCAGAGGCATGACTCCCCCAACTTTCTGGGTGGGGTTCGCACAGAAGACACTGAATGATGCCTTGTGGTACTGCTGTGGATAAAAATGTGGAAGCCCACCATAGTGTGGCATATGGGCCATCAAGGGCATAACAGGGTGTGGCCTTTCCTAATTCATTGATATCAGCCTGACACAGAATGCCCTCATAGTTCTCCCTCCTATGATATTACACACTGCAAACAGTATAGGACTCTGGTAAGTAGGTCTATAAATACTGTATATATTAAGGCCCAAACAGCCCCAGAATTGACTTATTTTTATGAGTGGATGTTGTCTTGCTACATCACCCACCAGTGTGACATGGGTGACACCAGGATCCTGGCTTTTTATCTAGTCCTAGTGTCTGACTCTGCTAGCTACCTAGAGCGGAATCTCAATCTCCTTTCTGCAATATTGATGCTGTAACAGGAAGAGTGAGACTTCTCAGGCTGACAGCATGTAGTTAGTCTGACAGTTATTTCCTATACTATGTATTTATGGATGTGTTTGTATTAGTCTAACTTCTGCTTATTCTACAATTTACATCCCAATTTTCTACCCACACAGAAATCAGGAGGCAAATACTCCAAAATATGCCGTATGCAAGTATGACTTTGTAGCCAGGAACCTAAACGAGCTCTCCGTGATGAAAGATGACACTGTGGAGGTAAAAATCTGTATGGGATATTCTTTCTGTGGCGATAAAGACCCAGCAGGACAGAAAGCTGGGTGGGATATTTTATTTGTGGGTGTAGAACTGGCGAGGTACGGGATGGGTGAGGGAATATTCTGTTTTGGAAGCTTGTTATTTGTAGAATATTTAGTTTTGGTTTAAAAGGTAAATCTTTCCTGTAGCTATTTGTTTTCTCTCTCTGCAGTGTCTGTCTGTCTGTCCTTCTTTTTTTTTTTTTTTTTTTTTTTTTTTTTTTTGTTGCTTATGCCCCCTCTATCTATGCAGTTGCTTGTGCTTTCCCTCTCTGTCTCGGCAGTTGCTTGTGCTCTCTATCTCGGCAGTTACTCTACTCCTGGGCTCTGTCTTTTGAAGATCATCGATAGTAAGAAGCAATGGTGGAAGGTCCGTAATTCCAGTGGTTCTTCTGGTTTTGTGCCAAACAACATCCTGGGAATGGTGAAGGCTGAAGAGTCATCACTGGCCCGTTCAGACCCACTTTACAGCCAAACTTTCCAGGTAAAGAACTCTCACTCCATAAAACCTGTACTAGCTTTTGTACTTCATATCTTTACATAATGGTGGCAGCTTTTAGGCCCCATTCACACCTGAGCGTTTTGGAGTTTGAAGCCTGAAGCTACAAAACGCTGGAGGGGGGGAAAAAAAATCAATTACTGACACATCTCGCCAAAACGCCTGAAGCCAGAAGCTCCAAAACGCCTGAAGCTCAAATTAAGTTCTGGAACTTTTTATTTTTTTAGGCAGATTTGGGCGTTTTTTTGCTTTTTTTTACATTGGTGACCTCTTGACCTGTACAAAATCGTGGCAAAATCAGTGTTTATGCCATCAGTTCTCCCTGTTATGGCTCCCTTCTCCACCCTGCTGTGCTGTCTTTTGTCCTTCCCCAGCTAGCTGCACACTGGTAGCAGCCAGTACTGGATCTCTGTAAATAGAAAATCACTGAATCTCGTAAACATTGCACTCGATCACAGACCTGGTAGTATTCCCCACATGCAGCAAGTGTCTGTATACTGCTCCTTTGTAGTAGATCATTGAGCAATGCGTTAGATCAATGGTCATAAACCCTGTCCTCAGTAGGGATGAGCTCTGGCGTGTTCGCATGGACTACGTGCAGAGCCCGCCAGGAAGTCAACGCAGCGCTGCACTAATCACAGGCAGTGAGACATTGCCTGATGTGTGGCTGCAGAGATCGGGCAATGTCTCACTGCCTGTGATTAGCGCAGCGCTGCGCTGAATTCCTGGCGGCCTCTGCACGTGGTCCATGTGAACACACCTGAGCTCATCCCTAGTCCTCAGGGCCCACTAACAGGCCAGGTTTTATGTATTACCTTGGGAAGATGCAGACTAGAATACTGCAATCATTGAGCAGCAAATTATATCACCTGTGATGTATTTCAGTTATCTTGCAAACCTGGCCTGTTAGTGGACCCTGAGGACAGGGTTGATGACCACTGCTTTAGATCGCTTAGCATAGCAGATCAAAGGGATGCACTGGGTCCTGGTAGATTCCTCATAGACAGTAGATCACAAAGCACAGTTCTGGATTGGATGTAACTAGTAATAACTTTGCATTTCATACAATTATTTTGTGTATTGACATGCTCCACCAAAAGCTTTTGATGCCAAAGAAGGAGTTTGAAATCTTCAAGGTGGGTCTCCAGCATGGTTTGTCAGATCTGCTGTTCCTTCCACTCTGTGTGTAAATCCATTTTGTGGGATTGATGCTGTTCTATTTTCCTAATACACACATGCCAAAGTGTGATGATCAGCAGAAATATTGAGGTCTTCCTATTAATGATAAAATGTAGTATATCACCTACTGATATTCCACCTCCACCTGCTGGATCATCAGCTGCATACTGCAAGTTCAGTTATTTCCAGGACTGCACCAAACCAGCAGAGCAACAAGCACAAGCGGGATTTTCGCTGTGTCAACCTTTGTGGTGTTAACCCAAAAACAAAATTGTAGACGTCATTGAGTCATTGACTGCAAATTTTAATGGTTATCTAAAGTACTCAAAGATCATATCTATGTGTCTAGTATATGAAGTAAAGATTATCCTTTTATGGGATGCTTTTATTCCCAGTCAGGTTGCCCTTCTAATTAATAATTTCCATTGTTTGTTTTTTGGTGAGAACTTCCTTTTATGTCATGCATTGGAAATCTCATAAAATATGACTGGGCTGAAGTATGAAGCAGCCAAAAACAAGTATGAGTACATTTGCCACACATACATCTTTAGTGTGTTTTTAATTTACGTGCATTTTTGAAGGATTTTATTTAAAGGAAATTTGCAGTTAAAGCGGAACTACACTGCATCCGAGTACCACAAACCAAATACACAATTTAATTCATTTGTAATACTCAAAGCAAACTCGCCCATTCATCCACGTCTCTATAATTTATTTTGCTGAGAAATTACTTAAAAAACACCTCCTAGCACCTTAAGTAAGGGCAGATGAATTATGTAACATTTACTTCCTGGAATCCATCTGCCCTTAGTTCACGCATGTAGGCAGGAGGGTGAGCTTAGCTGAGAAAACCCCTCCTTCCCCTTCAAAAGGGGGAAGGATGGATATATGACATAGTTTGCCAATGCCTGAAAAACCTGGAAATAACTGAAGAAATAAAAAAAAAATAATTAAAGTAAATGTATACCTTGCGATCTATTTACTAATTCTAACAACCATAAGGATAAAAAATTGTCAATTTTGATTGAGAGAGTGAAGTTCCACTTTAACAGATCAGAAATGCAGCTTGCCCTTCTTTAACCACTTTCAGACCGGACCATTTTGCTGGTAAATGACCAGAGGTCTTTTTACACTTTGGCACTGCGCTGCTTTAACTGGTAATTGCGCGGTCATGCAATGTTGTACCCAAACAAAATTTGCGTCCTTTTCTTCCCACAAATAGAGCTTTCTTTTGATGGTATTTGATTGCCTCTGCGATTTTTATTTTTTGCGATATAAACGTAAAAAGACCGCAAATTTTGAAAAAAAATGATATTTTCTACTTTTTGTTATTAGAAAAATCCAATAAACTCAATTTTAGTCATACATTTAGGCCAAAATGTATTCAGCCACATGTCTTTGGTAAAAAAAAAGTCAATAATTGTATATTTATTGGTTTGCGCAAAAGTTGTCACATCTACAAACTAAGGTACGTTTTCTGGAATTTACGCAGCTTTTAGTTTACGACTGCCTATCTCATTTCTTGAGGTGCTAAAATGGCAGGGCAGTACAAAACCCCCCCAAATGACCCCATTTTGGAAAGTAGACCCCCTAAGGAAATTGATAAGAGGCATGTTGAGCCCATTGAATATTTTATTTTTTTGCCTCAAGCGATTGAATAATGACAAAAAAAAAATTTTTTTTTTTTTTTTACACAAAGTTGTCACTAAATGATATATTGCTCACACATGCTATGGGCGTATGTGAAATGACACCCCAAAATAAATTCTGCTGCTTCTCCTGAGTACGGGGATACCACATATGTGGGACTTTTTGGGAGCCTAGCCGCGTACGGGGCCCCGAAAACCAAGCACCGCCTTCAGGCTTTCTAAGGGCGTAAATTTTTGAGTTCACTTCTCACTACCTATTACAGTTTTGAAGGCCATAAAATGCCAAGATGGCACAAAACCCCCACAAATGACCCCATTTTAGAAAGTAGACACCCCAAGCTATTTGCTGAGAGGCATGTTGAGTTCATGGAATATTTTATATTTTGCCACAAGTTGCGGGAAAATTACAAACTTTTTTTTTTTTTTTTTTTTTTTCACAAAGTTGTCACTAAATGATATATTGCTCACACATGCCATGGGCATATGTGAAATGACACCCCAAAATAAATTCTGCTGCTTCTCCTGAGTACGGGGATACCACATATGTGGGACTTTTTGGGAGCCTAGCCGCGTACGGGGCCCCGAAAACCAAGCACCGCCTTCAGGCTTTCTAAGGGCGTAAATATTTGACTTCACTCCTCACTACCTATTACAGTTTTGAAGGCCATAAAATGCCAAGATGGCACAAAACCCCCACAAATGACCCCATTTTAGAAAGTAGACACCCCAAGCTATTTGCTGAGAGGCATGTTGAGTCCATGGAATATTTTATATTTTGCCACAAGTTGCGGGAAAATTACAAACTTTTTTTTTTTTTTTTTTTTTTTCACAAAGTTGTCACTAAATGATATATTGCTCACGCATGCCATGGGCATATGTGAAATGACACCCCAAAATAAATTCTGCTGCTTCTCCTGAGTACGGGGATACCACATATGTGGGACTTTTTGGGAGCCTAGCCGCGTACGGGGCCCCGAAAACCAAGCACCGCCTTCAGGCTTTCTAAGGGCGTTACAGTTTTGAAGGCCATAAAATGCCAAGATGGCACAAACCCCCCCCAAATGACCCCATTTTGGAAAGTAGACACCCCTAAATTTAGGGGTACACTAGTGAGACTAGGTAATAAATGGCGGGTGCCCTGAAACTATAAAAAAATAACTAACCAACCAGCGTCACCTGTAACAGTTATATGGTGATCACTGGTGAAAGGGTTAACTAGGGGGCAATCAGGGGGCTTTATGCGGTAGTATATGGGGGTCCCTGGCGCTATAAAAAGCTGCGGCGAACCTAAATACCTACTTGCCTAACTAGCGTCACCTGTGACACTAATACAGCGATCAGAAAAACGATCGCTTATTAGGCTGGGTTCACACTGGAGCGATGCGGGAACGCCACGAATGCGCGGCGGGTTCCCGCATCGCATGCCTCCCGGCGGCAGTTCACACTGCCCTATGCGAACTGCTGGGAGTGTCAGTGAAATGTTACTGACACCCCCAGATCAGTTCGCATATCGCAGTGCGATCTGCAAACTCGGATCGCATGGTGTGAACACCCATGCGATCCGATTCTGCTGCGGGCCAAAAAAAGGGTCCCGTGCGAATTTGCGGCGGGTGCGGCGGGTGTGGCGGGTGCGGCGAATGGCTGAACTCGAATCGCACAGAGATCGGATGTGATTTGCACTGCAGTGCGAATCACATCCGTTCTCAAACCGCTGCAATCTGAACCCAGCCTTAGTGACACTGGCGACGGGGGGTGATCACGGGGTTAAACCTTTATTGGGGGGGTTAGGGGGGTACCTTAGAACTAAAGGGGGCTAACCCTAACTGCCCTAACAGTTATTAGTCACAAATGACACCCGCCGGGTGATCAGGGGGTTAAACCTTTATTAGGTAATAAATGGCGGGTGCCCTGAAACTATAAAAAAATAACTAACCAACCAGCGTCACCTGTAACAGTTATATGGTGATCACTGGTGAAAGGGTTAACTAGGGGGCAATCAGGGGGCTTTATGCGGTAGTATATGGGGGTCCCTGGCGCTATAAAAAGCTGCGGCGAACCTAAATACCTACCTGCCTAACTAGCGTCACCTGGGACACTAATACGGCGATCAGAAAAATGATCGCTTATTAGGCTGGGTTCACACTGGAGCGATGCGGAAACGCCGCGAATCCGCGGCGGGTTCCCGCATCGCATGCCTCCCGGCGGCAGTTCACACTGCCCTATGCGAACTGCTGGGAGTGTCAGTGAAATGTTACTGACACCCCCAGATCAGTTCGCATATCGCAGTGCGATCTGCAAACTCGGATCGCATGGTGTGAACACCCATGCGATCCGATTCTGCTGCGGGCCAAAAAAAGGGTCCCGTGCGAATTTGCGGCGGGTGCGGCGGGTGTGGCGGGTGCGGCGGGTGCGGCGAATGGCTGAACTCGAATCGCACAGAGATCGGATGTGATTTGCACTGCAGTGCGGTGCGAATCACATTCGTTCTCATAAACCGCTGCAATGTGAACCCAGCCTTAGTGACACTGGCGACGGGGGGTGATCACGGGGTTAAACCTTTATTGGGGGGGTTAGGGGGGTACATTAGAACTAAAGGGGGCTAACTCTAACTGCCCTAACAGTTATTACAGTCACAAATGACACCAATGCAAAAAAAAAAAAAAAAAAAAAAAAAATGACATTGGTGTCACTGTGACTGGGGGGCAGGGGTAATTGGGGGGGTGATCGGGGGGTAAAGGGGGGGTGTGAGTGTGCCTGGCATGTTCTACTGTGTGTGGGATGTGTTGGTGCAACTCACTGATCCGCTCTCCTCCGTGTCGGAACGAAAAATACCGACACGGAGGAGAGAATACATCACTTCCTCTCCTGTGTTTACATTACAGGAGAGGAAGTGATGTCACCGGGGATTTCTATTCGTCGGGAGCGATCGCGAGGGGGTGGCCATGAATGAATGGCCGTCCCCTCGTCCGGGATCGCTCCCGAACGAAAACCGACCGCCGCAGGCACCGGGCGGGGGCCCGATCGGGCCCCCGACCCGCGGGAGGCAAATCACGTACATGTACGTGCTTATGCCTGCCCGTGCCATTCTGCCGACGTACATCGGCGTTAGGCGGTCGGCAAGTGGTTAATGTGTCGATCAAAGACATCTGTTCACCAACATGGAAAATCAACTGACAACAGTGTGGTGTGAATGAGCTCTGGGCTGAACAATGCAAGCTGAAAGGCCCTGTAGTGAGAGTGGTGTATACCATGCGATGTATGATTATGAATACCTGTATAATGCGCTATTATGTGTCTTTTTACAACAGCAATTGCTGGGGGAGCTGTCAGAGGTAATGCATGTCTAAATAATGTCCCCTTGCTCTGTCACCCACTAATTCAGACATTCTGCGATGTGAGACTTTATTCCTCTGACTGTGCTTCTAGTCTACCAGCCTCCCTTCTTTTCTAGTCATCTCTTTTGCTAGGAATGAAAGAAAAAAAAAGCGTATTCCATGTGGGTAGATGTGTGTTTTGTTGGGAGAGGTAATTTGATGCACCCATGTGAAAAAAAAACAGGAAAACATATAGAAGATAAAGGAGATTTACAATTGTTCTGTAAATTATATTCTCGCCAATGTTCATGATGCAAGGAAAGTGACAGATTTCTGTTTGGCTTGTTCTCAGTCCTTTGTTAGACTGCATAAAGCCATGAAAGAATGTGGAAATTGGCTATTTATTGTTTAGCCTCGTACACGCGATGCGATTGTTGGCAGGGGATTGTCTGTTGACAGACTGTTGTCCTAAAATCTGACCGTTAGTATGCTCCTTTTGACAATTGTCCAACTTTTGGCCAAATGTTTTTTTTAAATCAGAAAAATATTTTATTGAACTTGTCAGGTTACAACATCATCCAATGTGCATGTAAAGATCCTCAATCATCAACTTATACATTATTGCGTCATTGCCCCACATCACAACATATCTCACCCCTCCCTCCGATCCTCCACCAACATGGCCCATACCTCTCCCGATTTTATCCAGAGCACATCCTATACGTATTTTCCCTTCTAGGAACATAAGAGCAGTCAGGACATCACCAGCTCATTGGGGCACAGCCCGGGCTTATCCAGCCATCGTGCCCATATACGTTCAAACCTACTGGGGCATCCCCTATGTTGATGAATGTGTTTTTACATAATCGGGGTTTTCCCCATATGTGTTAGAAGCGCTAGTAGGTGGTAAAGCTGACTTCCATCCCATCAGTAGCACCTTCCTGGCTTGAAACAATGCCCTCGAAAGTGCAACTCTGACCAGTTCCTCAGGGACTACCTCCTACAGAATCCCAAGTATACAACACAGTGCGGGCGGCACAGTGGTGTAGTGGTTATCACTCTCACCTAGCAGTAAGAAGGGTCCTTGGTTCAAATCCCAACCACGACACTACCTGCCTGGAGTTTGCATGTTCTCCCTGTGTCTGCGTGGGTTTCCTCCCACAATCCAAAGACATAAAGGTAGGTTAATTGACTTCTGTCCAAAATTGGCCCTAGTATATGAATGGGGACCTGGGATTGTGGGCTCCTTGAAGGTAGGGACCGATGTGAGTGTGCAATGTACAGGGATAGGGACAATTGTGGACACTCACTCAGGTTGAACTGGATGGACTGGTGTCTTTATTCAACCTTACAAACTATGAAACTGTGAAACACATGGGGTCCTTGGGTAGCTTCGTTTGGAACACCATATTCAGCGTGTTTATCACCTCCGTCCAGTACCAGTGGAGCTTTGGACAGCGCCACAGGAGGTGGATGAGGTCCCCTCCTTGTCGCCGGCAGCGGCAGCACACAGGGTCTGCCAACCTACCATCTTGTGCAGTTTCTCAGGGGTGCAGTGTACCCTCAATATTATGTACAGTTGGGAGACTTTTTGGGCTACATTTAGAGAGCAAGTGGTTATTGACTGCAATGCTTCCTCCCATTGATCCCCCGTAATTTGGCCTAAGTCCTTCTCCCATGCTTTCGCTGCCCTGCAGGAATACACCTTTAGATGCCTGGCAAGTAGCATTTGATAACATTGGGATATAATTCCTTTAGTTGAGTTGCTTGATTGCAGCACATTGAACACTGGGGTGGGTGAAAGCACCCATTCCCCTGCATCTCCCTGAGCCACAATCGCATGTCGTAGCTGGTAGTAGGAATACCACATGTTGGCCGACACATTTAGCCTGGTCCGCATTTCCGAAAAAGAAAGCAATCTACTATTTTGTGGGATAGCATAACCACACCATGTGCCTTCCACTTGGGCCCCTGCTGTAGCTTGGCCAGCTCCACATATGAACAGTTGCCCCAAATGGGACTGTAGATAGTGAAGCCCCCTTACCTCCTGGAGTTGCCTGCTCTTATTCCATATCTTTTGAATTGGCGATAGTGTCGGGGTCAGTTTATTGGACTTCGCAAATGCTTGTGCCTCCAGTCCCATTGGGATAGTTTCCACTCCAGATGCAAACAGCAACATTTTTTGCCATTGAACTCTCCGGGGCTGGTGACATAGATCCTACCAGATGTTGCAGTTGAGCCGCCTATATAGTACAACCAAGGGTTGGGCACCGCCAACCCTCCGCCGTCTTTAGGCTGCTGCAGTTGTTCAAGTTTTATCCTGGGGGGTTTAGTGTTCCACAGCAATCCCCGAAAAAGGGTGTTCACTACTCTGAAAATGTTAAGATAAATTACTACTGGCGAATTGTGTAGGAAGTATAGTAGCTGGGGCATTAGAATCATTTTAATTAAGTTTGCCTTACCCGCTAGCAAAATTTTTAGGTTATTCCATGTATTTATCTTATCCGGCCAACAAATGTTGGATGGCAGGCTAGTAAATTTTTTTAGCGGACTAAGGTCTGTTGTCTGTCAGATTTTCATATGGTCAGTACACAAATCCATCACACAAAAGTCGAAAGTACAAACCACGCATGCTTGGAATCAGTGCTCACCAAACACGAAATTAGCAGAAGGGGTCCAAAGGGTGGCGCTTGAGAGCTGGAGTTCCTCGTTTTACGTCACTACATTCATTTTTGTAGCACGACAATTGTGTACCATTTAGTATGCAAGACAAGGACCTGGCACATGCCCTTAAGCCAAAAATCAGATGTTCGGTTGGCCAACAATTGCATCGTGTGTACGACGCTTTGGTTTTATAGATTAGGCTATTGATCTATAGATATTCTTCTCTATTGGGTTATTCTGCTGTCTATAAAATATCCATTTTTGTTTTCTTCTCTCCCTAAATCTGATCTAGATTTTGTTCTGTGATGGATACTTAAAGGAGAAGTATAGCCAAAGCTTGTATGGATCACAGGAGTGCAGCTTGTTTTGCACTCCTGTGACCTGTTTTCAGCAGCGAGCAGGCTGAAGTCCACTGTCTGCTAACGTCACGGATGTCAGTCCAGCATCACAACAAAGTCTGGATTTGCCAGGTGCCTGGACTGACACCTGACTCAGCCTCTCAGCGACCTGCTGAGAGATTGAGCTGGCCACCCCCTCCACAGCTCAGCCCTCCAATGGGCAAGGAGTGGGGAAGAGCAGTGAGCTGTGACTGACAGTCTGCAGCTCTCTGCTCACAGAGCTGTGAAAACCGAGTGATCGGCGATGTTGGATCGCTTGGTTCTCAGTGTAGAGGCATCGGGCCGATGCAAGTTTGATTCTGGAAAAAAAAATCCTTTACTTCTCTTTTAAAGTGTTACTAAACCTAAAAACTTTTTTACCTTAATGCATTGCTTGCATTAAGGTAAAAAAACGTTTTCAGTATCCCTGTGTGAAGGAGAAGAGAGGGGAGAAGAGATCAGCGCTGTGCACGGCTGCATCTTTTCTCCCCTTACTTCCTCTTTACACAGCATTCAAGCAGCAGCAGGAGCCATTGGCTCTTGCTGCTGTCAATCAGAGGAAGTGGGTGGCGGGCGCAAGTCCCGCTGTGTAAGTCTATGGAGTGCGGCTCTGTAGAAGCACAGTCCCGGAGCCTGGGGACTACCTCTCCCTATAGGTAGTGGACCCCAGAAGAGGATTGGGCCTGCTCTGAGCAATACCACTGGACAGAGCAGGTAAGTATAACATATTTGTTATTTTATTAATAAATAAAAAAATGGAGTTTAGTAACACTTTAAAGCTGAACTCCAGGAATTCAGACACTTTCTAAAATGTGCTGGCTTACTATGGGCCAAGTCCAATGAAATGCATGCCACTTTGTGGATGTATCTCTTATTTAGAGCTGACAGTTTTATTGAGTGCTGGGAGCACAGCTATCCCTATATCCCTGGCAATCTGACAGGAGGGGTTCTGTCTTCTCAACACAGTAGTCGCTCTGCCTGCCTCTTCCCTTTGCTGTCCATTCACATAAACTGTAATTTGTGAATGAGTTCACATAATACAAAGTGTTCTGTGATTTGGAGGAGGGGAAAGGTGGGCAGAGTGGCTGCATACAACTCTACAGAATTGTTTGCAACATTGGAGAGCTGAAAGTATAGCGATAGTTGTGCTCCCGGTGCTAAGTAAAAATGTGCTTTACAGCAGATCTACACTGCGTCTGAGCACTGCAAACTAAAAACACAATTTGTTTCATTTTTAATGTTTAAAGCAAACTCCCCCATCCACCCATGTCTCCATGCTTTATTTTGCTGAGAAATCACTTTGAAAAACACCCCCCTGGCATTTCTGGCCATGGCCATCTTGAGTAAGGGCAAATCATTCATATAGCATTACCTTCCTGGAATTCATCTGCCTTTAGCTCAGGCATGCATGCAAGAGGGTGTGCTTAGCTGAGAAAACCCCTCCTCCCCTTAAGTCTCCTGGGGTGTATGACATAATTTGCAGAGGCAAGAAACCAGAAAATATCTTAAGAAATGTAAAAAAAAAAAAAAAAGTTTAATACTAGGAAATATGATCTATTTCCTATCTGTTTACTAATGCTAGCAACATGAGGATTAAAAATAATAAATGTTGAGTAAAGTTCCACTTTAACCACCTCCCGTCTGCCATATAGACAAATGACGGTAGCAGAGGGTGACTCTCTGAGACAATGTCATATGACTTTGTCCCACTCTCGCCACACTTGGGCAGCTGCTGGGGCGTGCGGCAATGGGCACCATGCATCCCCGATCTCGGTAAAGAGCACATGACGAGGCTCTTTACTCATGTGATCAGCTGTGTCCAATCACAGCTGATCACATGTAAACATGGAAATGCTGGTTATCGGCTTTCCTCGCCGATGAGCGGAATTTTTTCACAGGGGAGACCTGCACAGATAATCAGTGCAGGCCCAACAGTCTCCATCAGTGATGCCAGTCAGTGCTGCCTATTAGTGCCTGCTCATCAGTGCCACCTATCAGTGTCCATTAGGGCCGGTTCACACAGCGAGGCGCGGCGAGGCGTCTCCGACTTGCCTCGCCGCGACCTGCGGGGACCTCAGCGGCGACTTGCAGAGGACTTCTGTATAGAAGTCAATGCAAGTCGCCCCCGAAGTAGTACAGGAACCTTTTTTCTGAGTCGGAGCGACTCGAGTCACTCCTCTCAGAACGGTTCCATTGTACAGAACGGGGGCGACTTGCGGGAGCGAGGCGAGGCGAGCCGTGTCGCCTCGCATCGCCTCGCTGTGTGAACCGGCCCTTAGTGTCGCCTCATCAGTGCCCATCAGTGCAGCCTCATCAGCGCACATCAGTGAAGGATAAAAATTTCTTCTTTTTTTTTTTTACAACATTTTCTAACAAACTAAGAAAAAGACAACATTTTCAGCCTTTTTTTAAGCAAAATATAAAAAAAAACTGTGGTCAATAAATACGACTGAAAGAAAGCTCTATTTGTCTCAAAAAAATATATAAAAATGTAATTTGGGTACAGTGTTGCATGACTGCACAATTATCATTCAAAGTGTATCAAGGCTGAAAGCTGACAATTGGCCTGGGCAGGAGGGGGTGAAAGTGCTAAGTATTGGAGTTGTTAAAGAGAGAAGCACCTCGTTGGACTTAGCTCAAAGTAATCAGACACATTTTAAATAGTGGTCACATTCCTGTGTTGAACTTGCAAAAAAAGTTTTATAAAAGGAAAGCCTTTCTTTTTCTTCGTTCCACCTTATTTGATTTCTGTAGCAATAAAAAAAAAAGCCAAAATGAAGAAAGGAGACCGCTTCAGAACTGTTTGACTCCTGATATTAGTCCAGGCCTGCCTGTTTTATCTTTCCACCGAAACAGAAATTGGCTTCCTAATGTTCTATATAAACATTTTGGTAGAATGATGACTAGAGAATCTTTTTATTTTCAATCTACTTCCTACAACAATTTCTCTCCACAAAGCCCTCTGTGCCTGCTGATTTGTATTCCTGCTTAGGTAGTATACAGAAGAATTTTCAATAGTCCTCCTGTCTGAGTGGGTTAGTGACTCTGGAATAATTATTTTCAATCTATTTCTGTCTTTCTAGAAACAGAAGTCAGAGAATGTCCCAAAACAAGGAGACCAAGTCTTGACAGCTCCTACCCCACCTCCACACCCTATCCCCTCCCCTCTTTCTATACCGATATCCAAGTCCTGTCCATCTGGAAGTCTGATCAGTCGCCAGAGCAGCACGTCCAGCGATAGTGGGGGCAGCAGTGTGCGAGACCACCAGAGGGACAGACCCATTGATCGTAAGTAATAGAGGCCAGTGACGCAATGAAGTTTTCACTAGTCTTGCTGTAGTATTTATGCATTTTTGTGAAGACTCGGCAGAGGTTTTGAAAAACATTAATAAACTGTTTTAGAATTGTCAGTCACATTCTAGTGTCTCGGACATATGAATCCAGAGAAAGGAGGCAATTAATTGGTGGAAATTATATTGTAGGTAGGAAGTCTCAGATGGAGGAGGTTCAGGATGAATTGGTGCAGAGACTCACCATTGGACGAAGTGCAGCCCAGAAGAAATTCACTGTACCACGCCAAAACACAACGCCGATCAACATTTCCTACAGTTCATCCACAGAAGATGTGAAAGCATGGCTGCAAGCAAAGGGATTCAGTTCTGTGTAAATTGACAGATTATATCTATAGCTTGTTCAAATGACTTGCACCATATTTCTGCCACTAACATAAAGCTACTGTTCTATATCTATGCCACATTGTGTAACTGTCCCCTGTCAATGGAATGTGCATTATATCACCATCCCATGTTATTCAGATTATGTTACTATTCTACCTTTTTATTATTTTTTCCCCTATTCATCATTTACTTCATGTTGTCCTGTCCTGCATACTTACCTCCTGCAATATGTTACCATCCTGTGTAGCAATGCCTTATGTTTTTTTTTTTTTTTCGTTTTTTTTCTCAGTTTGTCTACATTTTTATTCTGCCTTTTCTTCTTTTCCTATAATTCCTTTTCATTCTTTCCCATAGTGCTTCTATTTCTCTTCCAATAATTCTCTATTCCTTCTCCTCCATTTCAGATTGTACCCATTCTTCCATCTATTGCCATAGTGCCTCTGTCCCTCCTCTTCTACCCATGGTCTTCTATTTCTCCTTCATTTCTTTCCCCTCTACCATAGAGTCCTGATTTCTTCTCCCCTTGCCATAGTTATTAATTTCCTTTTCTTCCTATAGTCCACCATTCCGCCCTCACCTCCTTCTTTATAGTGTATCCATTCCTTCTCTACCCATAGTTTTGCATTCCTCCTATTTCTCTTCTTGCCATAAAGCCTCTGGTCCTTCTCCTTCTTCACATCGTGTATACACTCCCTCTACTCCCCCTCTTTCCATAGCACCTCCACTCCTCCTCCTTATCCTTCTATACCCACTTAATTTCTCTTTCTTTTCTTTATTTTACCATAGTTTCTTGTTTCTCTTATTCTTCCCATTGGGGTTTATTTACTAAAGCTGGAGAGTGCAAAATCTGTCTCACATCTGCAAAGAAACCAATCGGCTCCAGGTTTTATTGCCAAAGCCTAATTGAACAAGTTGAGGTTAGAAGCTGATTGGTTTCTCTGCAGAAGTGAGACTGATTTTGCACTCTCCAGCTTTAGTAATCAAATCTCATTGTGTCTGTTACTCCATCTCCTCTTTCCATGATGCCATCATTTCTCCTCCTCCTTTTCATAGTTTCTTCATTCCTACTTCACCTCTTGCTCTTCCCATAGTGTCTCCATCCCTCTTACTAAGCTTCCCATATGTTGTAAATAGTATTAATAATAATTTATGGATTATTATCGTGGAAATAGGAACGTGCAAGGGTAGAATGCAACCTTAAGCAAACACATTTCAGTCAACCTCTCCAAGCAATCAAATCTTTCCTTGATATACAGTTGGTTTTCCTTCTTTACTAAAATGTAAAGAAAGCTGATTGGTTGATCAAACACATTTGATTTGTTTGTTAATCAAGATGAAAAGACCCTACCTGCAGTTACTAAAAATAACAATTAAGACCAAGTGTAATCCTTACAACCCTTGTTTCTTTGCCCATTTGTCCAATTAACATAATGTTAGCCCTTGTACACACGGTCGGAGAATCTGTCAGAATGAGTCTTATCGGACCGTGTCCTCAGATAATCCGACTGTGTGTGGTATGCATCGGACTGATTCCGTCCGAATCTCCGTCCGACCCAATTTTCCAACATGTTGGAAATATTTCCCGACCAACTGGGCCGGACAAACCTAATCCGATCATGTGTAGAGCATTTTCATCGGACCAAGTGCCACGCATGCTCAGATCAAATTCCTACATCAAAGCTATTGGCTACTAGCCTGAATGTAGTCCCATCGTAATGAAATTACGTCATCACGTTCTGAAAGATCAGATTTTTCGCCAACTTGGCCCGACCGTGTGTATGCAACAGTTTCGGACACAATCCGTCGGACTAAATCCGACGGGCAAAATCCGACGGATTTGGTTGCCAAAATCTCCGACCGTGTGTACAGGGGCTTAGATTGTTTTGATGCTGCAGTTCACATTGGCCTTTTGAATATAATTTGCATGAGAAGTATCTGAAAATTCTATCCTATCAATCTTGAGTTATTTCTTTTAAGATTCCAGTCTTTTTCATTTTTCCAAATAAACTGTATAAGAGTTAAGTATCTCAGGCATTCATAAAAGTATGACAACACATATGATGTCAGCAGGTTTAAATGCTTTTTCCCTGTGTCATTCCATTTTATTACACACAACTTAATTTCTGAACTTATTTGTTTTGGTTTCTTTGTATGTATGGGTTGTTGATGACATGTGGTGAACATTTCATGTCAATAGCACCTTTAGAAATATATTTACCTAGACAAATGGTGATGTGTTCATTACTTATTTTACCCGCTGTATACTCCATTCCTCCTCCCTTCCTTCTCCTGTGCCATAGAGTCTGAATTTATTCTTCTTTTTCCATAGTTTTTCATGTCCTTATCAACGTTTTCTTCCCGTAATTCCCTTTCCCTCCCCAGCCGCCTCCTCTTCAGTGTCTCCAATTCTTCTCTTCTTTCTATAGCTCTGCACACTTCCTGTTTTCTTTTCTTGCCATAGTACTTTCAATCCTTCCACTCCTTCACTTCCCATAGTGCTTCATTTCTTTCTCAATCTCCTCTTCACAAAGTGTCTCCATTCCTCCTTCACTTTCTTCTCTTGTCATTGTACCTTCATTCTTTTTCTTCATGTAGATCCCCCATTTCTTCTCCTTGTTTTCCTGTTTCCTATAGTTTTCTCTCTCTCTCTCTCTCGGGCAATAACAGTGTGTTTTGCTGTATTCTTCCAGGACAATCACTAGTCTTGGTGTGCTAACTGGCGCTCAGCTTTTTTCCCTCACCAAGGATGAATTAAAGACGGTCTGCCCAGAGGGACCAAGAGTTTACAACCAAGTAACACTTCAGAAAGCTACTCTAGAGGTATCTATTCTGTGCAGTGTATGAAAATTTGATCTGCTAATGAAAATTACCAGAAAAGTATATTCTGTATACTGTGGTTTATAATAATTGTCCTCCCACACTACCCATGTCACCTTGCCATTGCACCCTTTTGCTGGTAAGTGCCAGTTGTAGTTAGTTATATTGGCAAATCTGTCTATTAGTTGTTTTTTGATGGTAGAGTGTTACAATATATCACATAATATATGTAGCGGCGGCCCTTCCATAAGAGGTGCAAGGGCACCACCCTCAAAGTTTATTCGCAAAACAATTTATTTTTAAATAAATGATAATATGACTAACATTTTTTAAACATCTTAAAGTTAAATGTTAGTCATATAATTTATTTAAAAATCGTTACACTGTGTGGGGCCCTGGACTAACAGCGTGTGTAATGTTGTCCTCTTCGCCTGAACCCTCCTACTTTTGAATTTAGCGAATTAAAATTTGCCATTGCGTCACTTCCGGTTTCTTGTCCCGGAAGATTTGGAACATGGAAGCCTGCCGGGTATCAGGGGAGCCGTGACAGGCCAGGCTGGAGGCTGCAGGTAAGGACCTGGAGGGGTTTCTCACCAGCCGCCACTGTATACATGCACCTCAGTTTCCCACCTTTTATAGATTAATATGACTTTTGTGGTTTCCTGTGCAATGAGACTGGAAATTCCAGTTTTATAGATTTTCAAGGTTAAAGTGGGAGTCCGCCGGGAGTTCCGCCGTTTTTTTTTTTTTTTTTTTAAAGCCAACAGCTACAAATACTGCAGCTGCTGACTTTTAAAATAGTGACACTTACCCGCCCAGCGCGCCCGCGATGTCGGCACCCAAAGCCGATCTCTCAATCGTCTCTCGGGTGCTGCCGCCGCCATCTTGGGTATGGGAATCAGGAAGTGGAGCCTTTCGGCTTCATTTCCCGGTTCCCTACTGCGCATGCGCGAGTCACGCTGCTCAATAAGGATGGTCCCCGTTGTCTCTGGGATCCATGTGTTTCCCAGCAGGCAGCGGGGGAATTTCGGAAAGGGGCGTAGATTCTGCGGAAAGGGGCGTACCTTCTGCAGAATCTACGCCGGAAGTGGGTGCAGATACCTGTACTGTACAGGTACCTGCACCCCCCTCCCCCCTGAAAGGTGCCAATTGTGGCGCCGGAGGGGGGGAGGATTCCAATGAGCGGAAGGTCCACTTTAGGGTGGACCTCCGCTTTAAATCATTTGTGGAACTTTCAGTTGGAGCTGAAGGTAATCGTTGCTCTATCGCCCCACCACCACTAACACATTCACAAAAGACCCAGCTGAATTGGGCCAGGCTTGGAATTGGCTTTTCCAGTCGTTTGTGACTCAAGCTTTGCAGTGTATTAAGGGCTAATAAATGTAATGGGCCAATATTAATCTCATATTGATACTTTCTACTCTCTTGTGTCCTTAAGGAACTCAGTGGAAACTCTGAGCTGCGGGAAATCATGAAAAAACGCCAAGAAAAGATCAATGCTGCTGCAAGCGATTCTGGTGTAGAGTCATTTGATGAAGGAAACAATCACTGAAGATTTTCTAGAAGAATTAATACTATCTGGAAACTCTGCAGTCTTGTAATTCATTTTGCCAATTTGACATTCTAAGAGGTTTTGATTGTACAAATTTTCTCTCTAGTCTGTGTGTGCATTGTAAGACTGCGCTTTATGGTCATGTTGCCGTTCACTGTTGTAGCAGCAGAGGGCAGAGTCCACTCCTTCATCATGCCTGGAGCATGTGAATAGGATCCTGTATAGTGTTGATCAGGGTAGAGCTTGTCACTCCAGGTAATAACAGTAAAAGTGTTGCTATGTCAGCTTTCAGTTTCACTAACAGCCGTTGGAAGAGATTTCCACATTCCCTGTATATTTGTCTGTATGTAAAAAAAAAAAAACATTGACCTACCGTGAATATAGAAAGTTATTGCAGAAACAATAAAAATGTTTAAATTATTTTTTTCTGAAATTTTTAATGACCAGTAAAGTGTTTTTTTTTATAGAAAGGGTTTCTTTGTTGTGTCTGTTGTCAAATTTGTCTGTGTTTTTGAGACATATAGCCACTCTATAATAGAGTACTAAAGCTTTTTGGAAAGTTTGGAGAGTATCTGATTGTCATCAAAGTGCTGGTGGTCTGTTAGGGCTGTTTTATGTATCACTAGACAGAAATAGAGACATATGTAATGGGAGCCTTTATAATATTGGGTATAGATCCTCCCAAATGGGAAGCAGGAGGAAGTATGGTATGGAGGATTTGCATCTACACTCACTTTTCCAGTACAGTGGCAAGTCAGCAGGAAAGGCTTCCATTTATATGTGCAGCTGTCATTTACCAGTTTAACTGTATGGCTTTAAACAATAAAGTCATCTGTGGTTGTTTTGCAATAAACTTTTTTTTTTTAATGGTACATTAAGGGACACAGAATGGTAGTTCAGGTACATAGTTATGTTCCCCATGATTAATCTCCAAGTGGCAGAGCGAAACGTGTTGGGGACATTGTCTGGCTGAACTCCAAGCTGAGGCTGCCATTCAACTCGCTTCATACACATGGGTCTGCTTCGTGCTTCATAGCAGCGCTATGTGGTGGCTTTAACCCTTTCTCGGCCACTAGCGGGGGTAAAAGAGCACCGCTAGAGTTCGAATAGTGCCGTGAAATTAACGGTAAATCGGCGCTTTACCGCCGACGCATTACAGCCCCAGTGTGAAACCACTTTAAGCCATGCCCAATATTTAGCGCAAATTAAACCGCACCCACATTTTGCCGAGACACTCTACACATGCCGCATTTATTTTATTTTTTAAAATGCCTAGGGCCCACTTTTTATCTTGCACACGGGCCCACTGATTTCATGATACACCCCTACACTAACAAATTGCAGCCAAACTCAAGCTCACACTTTATAAGCAGTGATAAAGAGTGTACATTAATAAAAATAAAAAAAACCTGATCATTGTAAGTACCCCTGCCAGTGATGAATGGGTTGTTCAAAAAAAAAAAAAAAAAAAAACAGGCTTACTGGCCAGATCACCAGTTGGTCCCTATTGACACACACTTCTTAACCTGACCACCTGCGTCGGCCACACCTTTGGTCTCTTGAAAGTCCCCTGCCTATTAAAACATTTCCTGTATGCTCAATTTTGCAGTCGGTTATATATAGTGATTGGCCAAATCCTGAAGAAATGTACTTGTACTTTCAAAAAAAATGTCCCAGCAATATCCTATTAAGGTGAAGGGGTTCCTTTTTAGAGCTGCAACTAACTATTATTTTCCTAATCGATTAGTTGACCGACTATTGTTTCGATTAATAGGTTAATAACCTTAAAAATAGTGTGGTGTATAATTTAGTTAATATGTAAAGTTTAAAAAAAAAGGAAATTTTATTCTTAAATATCTCCTATATGCAGTGGTAAATATAAATAACCAACTATATGGTTAGAGAGCAAAATCTCTAATCTATAACAGACAGAAGAGATATACTGTATATACTATTACAGGAGATATATACTGTATATACTATTAGCGGAGATATATATACCATTTAGAGGTTGAATCTGGTAAATATCAGACTCAGATCTTTTTATAAAGAAAAAAAAAAAAAGTTAGACTGTTTTGCAGCTCTTAAAACAGAACTGTAATATATTATATGCTGGCCATACAAAAACAATCTCTTCCTTCAAAAAAAAAAAAAATAATTAATCTTAAGAACGTTAAAACATTCTATTTTCGAATCGTTAGTGGGGTCAAATCGACGCACGTTTTCAACCACAGTGACAGGAAAATTTAGAAATCGAGGAAAACTTCTTGGTGAAAGGAATTTTCAGACAGTGTATGTGGTTTTCGTTCAGATATTACATTCATTTTAAAACAGAATGTTAAAAGCAAGTGAAAATTTCAAACAACATTCTTTCATTCAGCGAATGTACAAAGATTTTTCATATGAATATTCTCGTCTGAAAATTGATCTGTGTGGCCAGCGTAAGGCTCGGTAAACACCTATGCAGTTTGCTTTTGATCTGTTTCTACATTGCTTTTTGCTGTGCGTTAAGTATAGTATAGAGTGCCCCAATAGCAACGTAAAGAAAACTTCTGCCTTTAGAACCACTCACTTCCTGCACAGGACTACATGTCCCATGAGGCATTGCTCCTCACACAGTCACAAGTTCTAAGGCACTTGCTGGCATGTATGGATGATGTACTGAGCTGTATGTGTGCTGCACTTATTTCCTGATATGTAAACAAATAATGCGTTCTGTATGCTGGCCAATTAATCGATTATGAAAATGGTAATCGATTAATTTCATAATTGATTACTTGTCGATTAATTGATTAATTGTTTCAGCCCTAGTTTCTTTAAAAGGTGTGCCATCCCCATAAGTTAGTTGACACAAAACTATGACAAAAATACATTTGAATTTTCATCTGAAAAGGCGAGGAAGGGATGTTTACCCACCTGAACTTCTGCTTTCCTTGGAGGTCCGCCTGTCTGTCAAAAACTAAGCCCCCTGACAATCTGTATTGGCAGAGAGATGCATACTCCCTCTGTTGGCCTGGCTGCTGCCTGGGAGTTCTGGAAAAATGCCCAGCAAACCACATGGTGAGTGTCTCCCCTCCCAGCAAGGTAGCAGTGCTTAGCATTGTGTATTATAACAGCCTCCCCAGACCGCCCAGTTCTCTGCCCTGTGCATTCCCTCACTCCCATTGACTTCCCCATCCCCACTACGTTATTCGATTTTTACTCCATGAGTATATAATGAGTTTGGAAATTCTAGAGAAATGCTTGCACTGTAAATAATGCATTACAATTTAATTAAACCCATTCGATTTTAGTCAACTAAAATATACTGCTGATTTTATTAGCCTAAAATACAAATGACTAAAATATGACTAAAATTGCATTTTAGTCAAAAGACTAGAACTAGAACTAAATTGAAATTTGACGTCAAAATTAACACTAATCTTATTACCCTGGGTCTGTTGGTTTTCCAGAAAGCACTCTTTGAACCTGTTGGCAACATCCTTCTGTCTACTTTCACTCCCCTTCCTCATTGCCATTGCAAAACATTTTAAACTGTTTTTGTTTTTTTGGTGGATAGCTTGTACGTGTTCAAGGAATTTTTTGTATTGTTCTGTGTAAAGCCCTTCCATTTGCACCTTACTTTAAAAATCTAGTTATAAGTCAGACAGGCTGCCATTTTTGTTTGGTCTTAAGGCCTCTTTTCTCCCTAAGGTAGTTTATTCCTTCCACCTAAATTAGGACATCGTTCTTTCATTTCTGTTCTGCAACATCCAACGGATGATTTTCTTCCACTGCCTGGACATGGTACGCGCTGTTCAAGACTATCTTACACCTCCAGCTTATGTTAGACCAGTGTTTCTCAAATCCAGTCCTCAGGCCCCCCCAACAAGTCATGTTTCAGGATTTCCCTCAGATGAAACGGCTGTGGTAATTGCTAAGGCAGTGAAACTGATCAAATCACCTGTGAAAAATAATGGAAAACCTGAAAACATGACCTGTTGGGGGGGCCTGAGGACTGGATTTGAGAAACACTGTGTTAGACAAAGTGACACATTTTTTACATTCATGAGGGTACCTGTATGGGACTGCCTTTTTACTCTACTATCTCCAGTTGTATTAGATCGCCCATCATTCAAGCCTATAGACTTGTGGATAAGGTTCACCTTCTCCTTATCAACGTGCACTCTTTCTAGGTTGGTTACTGCTTCATGGGCTTTTCATAGAAAAGTGATGGCAGAAAGAAGACCAAGTGGCCCATTGAGTCTGCTGTTTTTTTTATTTTTTATATATACATGTTTTGTGTTTTTTATTTTCTTTTGTTAACTTTTTGAGTATAGATCTATGTTTGTCCAAAGTATGTTTGAAACCACTTACTGTTGACTGATTCGCTACCTCTGCTGGAAGTCTTTCCAAGCATCAACTACCCTTTCAGTAAAGTAATATTTGATGCTTGGAACAAACCTCCAGCAGAGGTTATGAGTCAGTTAACAGTAAGCGGATTCACAAATCTAAGTATCGGTTATCTTTCTCTCGGATCTGCAAGGCTGCCACCTAGTCTTCTGTTCACATATGTGTCATTCTTATCAGGTGGATGTCAGGCCTCATCTAATTCCATCGTAGACTGTAAAGATTGTCAGGTGGTTCTGTGAGCTCTGTTGAGCCCCCTTTCTGTAACCTGCTTTTACTGTAGGTCTGTTAGCATGTTTGCTGTGTTGCCCACCGCTCAGTTGGACTGCTTTTGGAAATCCCTGTTTACCAGAATTACCATCCTGTGTAACATTGGTGTGCGATTAAGAAAATAAGCTATCTTTATTGTTCAGTACAGGACTCAGAAATTGCTGTACTAGACCATGGGTTATATATGCTGCTACTTTCAGGTGATTGTACACTGGCCAAAGCTGTTTTTTGCTAGCGACTTTATGTAATGGTCCTCTTCTACTCTGAATGTTTTTTTCCCTATTCTTTATTTTCACTTCTTCAACTGGTAATCTATCAAGATCCAATTGCTTATTGCCTAAGGCAGTGATATGCAATTAGCGGACCTCCAGCTGTTGCAAAACTACAAGTCCCATCATGCTCTGCCTCTGGGTGTCATGTTTGTGGCTGTCAGAGTCTTGCTATGCCTCATGGGACTTGTAGTTCTGCAACAGCTGGAGGTCCGCTAATTGCATATCCCTGGCCTAAGGGCTCATTAGAAGTTTCGGGATCAGTTGCCCTCACTGTACATTTTGGGAACCGGTCCCTGCAGTATTGGGGCCACCCTGTAATGTTTGCTTCAGGTACCGGATCCTGCATTCAGGACTCACCTTGGGTTGTGGAGCAACTAGCAGCAGGGTGCTATACAAGTCAACAGGCATAGTCCATTCCTTAGGCACCAGGACTCGGAAGACCTCTGTGGAGACATGCCCGCCATGATGGATGAAGTTTGGTGCCTTCCAGGGTCCTGCAGCATGAATATAGTAAGACAGGCTTTCCCTGTACTTGTGACAATGCCCTGTTTTATTTGTAGGGTGTTATTTCACTTAGATTGTTGTAACCCTCTGTGAATATCTCTACTAAACTGAAAGTAGGCATAATTTGTCTTTAGAATTTGTCAGGCCTTTCGCATGCAGCATTCCTACTCAGGTGGTGATGTAGCTGCAAATGCCTTCCGAATGACACACTGCTGCCCACCACCAAGAGTTTTCACAGAGGTGCTTTCTCCACATCTCCCTGTTCAGTTCGCACCAGAACACGTAATTGGGGAAAAAATTCAGATGAACACACGAACATTGTTAAAGTCTATGGGACACGAAAATGAAAAATCAAAAGTGCGCATTTTAAAGGCTTATATGCAAGTTATTGTCAAAAAAAGTGTTTGGGGACCCGGGTCCTGCCCAGGGGACATGTATCAATGCAAAAAAAAAAGTTTTAAAAACAGATGCTTTTTTGGGAGCAGTGATTTTAATAATGCTTAATGCTTAAAGTGAAACAATAAAAAGGAAATATTCCTTTAGAAATTGCACCTGGGGGTGTCTATAGTATGCCTGTAAAGTGGCACATTTTCCCGTGTTTAGAACAGTACCACAGCAAAATTACATTTCTAAAGGAACCAACATTTTTTTTTTAAATGGCGTGGGGGTCCCCCCAAAATCCATACTAGGCCTTTCAAGTCTGGTATGGAATTAAGGGGAACCTTGCGCCAAATTTAACCACTTGCTGACCAGCCGCCTGTACTTCGGCAGAATGACACAGCTGAGTGAAACTACATTATGTAACGTCGCTTCGCCCTGTGGCCGATCATCACCAACACACGGAGAACCAGGATCTGTGTGTGTACACAGTCTCCGGTTCTCTGTGGTGAGAACAGACAGATCGTCTGTTCATAGAGTATGAACAGCAATCTGTCATCTGCCCTGCACAGTTCCCTCCCCCTTCAGTTAAAACACACGCAACCGTTTGATCGGCCCCTAGTGTTATCCTCTTCACTGCCAGTGACATTTTAACAGTAATACATGCCTTTTTATAGCATTGATCTCTGTATTAATGCCAATGGTCCCAAAAATGTGTCCAAATTGTCCGATGTGTCTGCCATAATCTGCCAATAAAAAAATCGCAGATCGCCGCCATTACTAGTAAAAAAAATTTATAATAAAAATGCCATAAGCTATCCCCTATTTTGTAGACGCTATAACTTTTGCACACACCAATCAGTATAAGCTTATTGCGATTTTTTTTTTTTTTTTTTTTTTTTTTTTTTTTTTTTTTTTACCAAAAATATGTAGAGGAATACATATTGACCTAAACTGAGGAAAAACATTTTTTTTATATATTATTGGGGGATATTTATTATAGCAAAAAGTAAAAATAATGCGTTTTTTTCAAAATTGGCACTCTTTTTTTTTTTTTTTTTTTTTTTGTTTATAACGCAAAAAATAAAACTGCAGAGGCGATCAAATACCACCAAAAGAAAGCTCTATTTGTGGGAAAAAAATACATCAATTTTGTTTGGGTGCAATGTCGCACGACCGCGCAATTGTCAGTTAAGGGGACGTAGTGCCGAATCGCAAAAAGTGCTCTGGTCAGGAAGGGGGTAAAATCTTCCGGGGCAGAAGCGGTTAAAAAAATGGCGTAGGGGTTCCCCAAAATCCATACCAGACCCTTCAGGTCTGGTATGGATTTTAAGGGGAACCCTGCACCAACATTAAAAAAAAAATGGCATAGGGGTCCCCTCCAAAAGCCATACCAGACCCTTTGGGAGGGGTGAGAGAGCGCCCCCCCTCCTGGACCACATGCCCTCAACATGGGGAGGGTGCTTTGGAGTAGCCCCCCCCAAAGCACCTTGTCCCCATGTTGATGAGAACAAGGGTCTCAACCCCACATCCCGTGCCCTGGTGGGGGCTTATCAGAATCTGGAAGACAACAAGGGGTACCCCCAGATCCCGCCCCCCCTCCATGTGAATTGGTAACGGGTACATTGTACCATTTCACAAAAAAAAGTATCAAAGATAGTAAAAAAAACAGGAGACACTTAGAGACAAGTCCTTTATTAAAAGATATAAAAATGTCCCACGATGTAGGTCCATCACATGCCACCCAACGTGATGTCAGAGGAAGGCGGGGTTGCCCATTTACATCACCGAGTGGCCCCGCCCTCAGCTATATAACAGCTGTTCTTGAGAAGAAGGATCACTTCTTCAAGATCATTCAGACTTGTCCCTAAGTGTCTCCTGTCTTTTTTTTACTATTTTCTGACACTTTTTTTTTGGTGAAATGTTAAGGGTACAATGTACCCGTTACCAAATCACATGGGGGGGGGGGAGGCTGGTATCTGGGTTTCCCCTTGTTACAGGGGGCTTCCAGATTCTGATAAGCCCCCTGCCTGCATACCCCCACAACCACCAGGCAAGGGTTGTAGGGATGAGGCCCTTGTCCCCATCAACATGGGGACAAAGTGCTTTGGGGGGCTACTCCAAAGCACCCTCCCCATGTTGAGGGCATGTGGCCTGGTACGGTTTAGGAGGGGGGGCGCTCTCTCGTTCCCCCCCCCCCCCTCTCTTTTCCTGAGGCCTGCCAGGTTGCGTGCTTGGATAAGGGTCTGGTATGGATTTTGGGGGAGACGCCTAGTCCATTTTTAAAACAAAATTTGCCACAGGATTCCCCTTAATTTCCATACCAGACTTGAAGGGCCTGGTATGGATCTTGGGGGGACCCCCACACAATTTTATTTTTGGTTTGGGGGTCCCCATCATATTCATAACAGATCCAAAGGGCCTGGCAATGGACTGGGGGGAACACATGCCGTTTTTTTCAATGAGTTTTATCTATATTGCAGAGACCCGACAATTCATTACAGCCGCGATCAGTTTTAAATTACTTTTTTCATTTAGAAATGTCATTTTTCTGTGGTACTGTTCGAAACACGGGAAAACTGCGCCACTTTACAGGCATACTAAGAACACCCCCCAGGCACAATATTTAAAGGAATATTTCATTTTTATTGTTTCACTTTAAGCATTATTAAAATCACTGCTCCCGAAAAACAACCGTTTTTAAAACTTTTTTTTGCATTGATACATGTCTCCTGGGGCAGGACCCAGGTCCCCAAAATATTTTTATTACAATAACTTGCATATAAGCCTTTAAAATTGGCACTTTTGGTTTTTCATGTTAGTAGTGTGCCATAGACTTTAACTGTGTTCCGCGGCTTTCAAATTTGCCGCAAGCAATGCATATTGTTCGTCGTTCGCCGAATGCCTGAACAACCAAAGTTCGGCCCATCCCTCATGGTGAACCCTATTAACGTTTGTGGGAGCTGAACAGGAAAAATCAAAAATGCCCATTTTTAAGACTTGGAGATATGCAAGTATTTGGCCACAAAAGGGGTATGGAGGCCGAGTCCTGCCCTGGGGGACATGTGTCAATGCAAACTTTTTTTTTAAAAACAATCCTTTTACAGGAGCAGTTTTTTTTTAATGATGTTTATAGTGCAACAATAAAAATTAAAAACTCCTTTAAATATAGTGCCTAGGGGGTCCCCTTAGTCTGCCTGTAAAGTGGTGCAGATGTAGCATATATAGAACATGCTGCAGCAAAAACATTTCTAAAGAAAACAAAACAAGTCAAATCACATTTAAAATGACTCTGGGTTTCAATTGCCAGCACCTGGCTATTTAACCAGTCAAAGGCCGCCCACCCCATATATACTGCACTAGGGCGGCTCTATTGCACTAAACACTGTACCTGTAGGTTTCTTCATGCAATAGATATTGTGGATATAGTTGTCTCAGCTCTTGATTGGATAGATTGATAGCAGCGCAGCCATTGGCTCCCACTGCTGTCAATCAAATACAATGATGCGGGTGCTAGGGGGTGGGGCCGAGTCACGCTTTCTGTGTGAATTCATGCAGAAACAGGACTCTGGAGCGCACTCATATCGGTGTCCACCAAGGAGAGCGCTTCGCAGACATGGACAACCGTTGCGGGGAGGAGCTACTAGCGCCGCCAGGGGAACCCAGAAGAGATGGATCGGGGCCACTCTGTGCAAAACGAACTGCACAGTGGAGGTATGATACGTTTGTTTTTTTTTTTTTAAAACTAGGTTTTACAACCCCTTTAAAGCAGAACTTCATTCCTAATAGCACCTTTTTTTTTACTTTTTGCTCCTCCCCCTTACAAATCATGATGCATCAATCATAATTTTTGTATCATTAGGTATTTTTCAGCTGCAAGCCAGCACTTTCTGGTTTTCAGCCTATGTAGGGCCCCGCTGCCTTCTGGGATTGCTACATCACAGCTATTCCAGGAGGCATCTGCACACGCGTGGAGTTCTCTCCACTGGTGACTAGAGTGCCCTTATATTAGAAATGGCATTTGTGCACATGCACAAACCCTCCTCCCTTTCCGGCGGGTGCGCAGATGCGCTGAAGAAAAGAAGGTTCTAAGAAAGTTTGTCTTTCTAATCAGTATGGGGTCAAATCCAAGTTTGTTTTTTCGACTGCAGTGACAGGAACATTCGGAGGAGCAGGATGGAAATTTTTTCTCTAACAAACACATTTCTAACAGTGTATGTAGTTTTCGTTTGGTAAAGTCCATTCTTTCTAAACTCAAATGTTAAAAGCAAACACAATCTTTCAAACAACAAAAGAATGTTCTTGATGATTTTCATTCAAATTTTTGTTTAAAATTCTATCCATCTATGGCTAGCTTAACAATTGTTGATAGGTGTTTCCACTTAAAATCTATGACAGCACACATTTGTGGCATTTGGCTGTACTGCATGTTGAAACTGTATCCTTTTAGCTCTGGAGCAGGTTTTCATCAAGGATGTCTCTGTCCATTGCTGCATTCATCTTTCCCTCAATCCTGACTTGTCTCCCTGTTTCTGCCACTGAAAAACATCCCCACAATATGATGCTGCCACCACCATGCTTTGCTGTAGGGATGGTATTGGCCAGGTGATGAGCGGTGCCTGGTTTGCTAAGACATGACGCTTTCCATTCAGGCCAAAGAGTTCAATCTTTGTTTCATTAGACCAGAGAATTTGGTTTCTCATGGTCTGAGCCCTTCAGGTATATTTTTGGCAAAATCCAGGCAGACTGTCATGTGCCTTTTACTGAGGAGTGGCTTCCGTCTGGCCACTCTACCATAAAGGCGTGACTGGTAGAATACTGCAGAGATGGTTGTTCTTCTGGAAGGTTCTCCTCTAGCCACAGAGAAACACTGGACGTCTATCAGAGTGAATGTCAGGTTCTTGGTCGCCTCCCTAAGGCCCTTCTCCCATGATCACTCTCGGAAGAGTCCTGGTGGTTGCAAACTTCTTCCATTTACAGATGATGGAGGCCACATGCTCATTGGGACCTTCAGACCCCCTTTCACACCACACTGCCCATTGTGTCGGCGGTAAAACACTGCTATTTTTACCGGCGGATTTCACACTACACACAATGGTGCAGCTTCTTTAGGGCGGATTGCAGGCACTATTTCTAACGCTATAGCGCCTGCAAAACGCCCTGGTGTGAAAGGGGTGTCAATGCTGCAGAAAATTTTCTGCAACCTTCCTCAGATCTATGCCTCAATACAATCCTGTCTCAGAGGTCTACAGATAATTCATTGGACTTCATGTCTTGGTTTGTGCTCTGAAATGCACTAACTGTGGGACCTTATATAGACAGATGTGTGCCTTCCAAATCATGTCCAATCAAGTTGTAGAAACATCTCAAGGATGATCAGTGGCTACAGAATGTGCCTGAGCTCAATTTTGAGTGTCATGGCAAAGGCTGTGAATACTTATGTATGTATGAATGTGAGAAACTGCCCAAAAATAGGTGTGCCAAGCTTTGTAACATACTCAAAAAGACTTGAGGCTGTAATTGGTGCCAAAGGCACTTCAACAAAGTATTGAGCAAACACTGTGAATGCTTATGTACATGGGATTTTTTCTTTTTTTTTTTTAGATTTGCAAAGATTTCAAACACACTTCTTTCACGTTGACATTACGGGGTATTGCTTATAGAACTTTGAGGAAAAAATGTATTTAATCCATTTTGGAATAAGGCTGTTGCATAACAAAATGTGGAAAAAAAGTGAAGCGTTGTGAATACTTTCTGGATGCACTGTATAAACCAGGAAGTCTGGTATCTTTTGTGTACAATTTACTGGAGATAAGACATACAAAAATATATAGTACCAGTGAACCTATTTATAATCGGCATGGGGTTATGGAAGGGAGTTGTGCTAAAATAACACAACGCGTTTGAGAAGATAGTACATTCAAATCAGGATATTCACAATGCAACAGGTAAGTAGGGTTATCATCTTTTCCTCAAGCCAACCCCAAAAGACATGGCCCAAGGACAGTAGTACGGAGAGTAGCTCCTCTTCCCCATGAAGAGGTCATAGGCACGGCCAGCAGGTTGCCGTTACACTCAGGGTTCCTGTCAGCGTGTCACACCTCCAGCTAGACATCAGAGGATCGCAGACGCTCAGGCTGGAGTCGTTCCTAGGATGGGCTGTGGGCCGTGGATATGTTAAAGGAGAAGTCCAGCCTGAGCTTGTTTGGCTGGGCTTCTCCTATGGGTCACATGAGTGCAATTTGTTTTGTACTCCTGTGGCCCATTTTCAGCAGAGAGCGGTCTGAAGTCCCTGGGCTCCCTGCCCCTCCACAGCGCTCCAGTGAGCATGGAGGAGCAGAGAGGAGCGCTGCTGACTGACAGTCAGCAGCGCTCTGCTCAGGGAGCTCAAAGAACCAAGCCATCGGTGGTGTAGATCACTCAGTTCTCACTGCAGAGGCAGCTTGTGTCAATCATTTTTTACTCTACCTACACCATATTAATGCACAAAAATACACATGTGATGTTCAATAAAGATTTATAGGGAACTGTAAAACAGGTATTTGATATTTATGAATTAAATTGAATTGCTCTTCCGAAACTTTTTTTTTTTTTTTTTTTTATAATATGACTGGCACAGCACCGATTAGGACAGGCCAGACACAATTGCACACTGTAGACAGCATACATCAGAAGAGAAGCCCCTCCCAAGGATCTTTCCCTGTAGATGCTAAAGAACAGGGAAAGATCACGTGACCACACAACAGTGCTGCAGGAATATGGTACTTAGAGGACTTAAAAGAAATACAGTAGCATGATATATATGAGTTATATGAATGAATTATGGCAATTAAATCTCTTTTTAGTATCACTTTAACAGCCCTCAAAATTTCCACTCGCCTGCTCACATTAGGCGAGTGCAAATAAGTGTGGAGCAGCATTGGAGGGGGTGGGCACTGCTGGCAGGCGGGGTTGAACTGGAGCTTATTCTCCTCCCAGCACCCACCCCGTCATTCTCTTAGCAAGGCCTGGCATACAGTGGGAGTCAGAAAAGAACAAGAGGTGTGGGCGGAGTGGGGAGGGGAGGGGGATTGGATTGATCCTCCCAGTTTCTACCCTCCCCTCTGTAAACTGACCATGGTTCATTATGGCTTCTGTGTCCTGACACCATGGTCAATTTGTCTCTGTCATCCATTGTCCCCTGTCTGCTCACCTCTTGTGACAGTGCCCGCAACACCCCCCGTTGCTGAAATAACATTTACATTTTCATATCATCCGCTCTGTGTCCCCCTGTGTGTGGCTTATAAAAAATGCTGATTATATCTCATTTTGGAACGCTGATTGACGCTCACATGACCGGCTGGCTCCCTCCTCTCCTCGTCCTGCCTGACATCAGAGGGGGAATCTCAGCCCTGTCTGCTACAGCTGTCAAACGGTGAGAGGAGAGAGCCGACCGGTCACGTGAGTACCAAACGGCACTCTGAAATTAGATATAATCAGCATTTTATTTTATAAATCACACACACGGGGCACAGCATTAAGACACAGAGCGGATGATATAAATTAGTCAGAGTGGCTTAACAACCACTTTAAGGGCTCTTTTATACTTGCAGTGCTCTCTGAACAGTGACCTGAATGCAGGGGGCATTTAGAGAGCATTTAAAAAGGTGGTAAGGAAGCATTGTATCACCTCCTCACCGCCTGCTTTAACCCCTTAAACCCTGCACTGGTGTGCAACACATGCAGATCCAGAGTAGCCCCATTCACGTAAAACAAAAAGGGGTATAATTCCTGCCACAGCCGCGATGCGATTGCGGCCACATTTGTACACCCATGGCTGCTGCTTTTTCAGCTAAAGGCGGAGTGGCTGGGGGGAGATGTAAATCACTGCTCAACTGCTGAGTTTTACCTCCCCCAACCAATAGTGTGAGGGAGCCCTAAAAGTAAAAGTCATCACTCCCATTAACGTTTGTGCTTAACCTTCCCAAATCGAAACTAAAGCGTTCTATAAGAAGAGTTCAACAAAGCTGTTTGAAGCTTGCTGTACACTTTGCTCATGTGCAAGCTAAAGCCATGCAAACAAGATCTGAAGGTTATGATGTGGTAAAGGTAGTAATGGCATGGAATTTATCATGGAATTTTAAAAAAGACTGGAAAATTTCCTTGTAACTCATATTATCCAAACTTTTATAATTAGTAAGGGCCAATATTAGCAATACAACTAATGAATGCACAGTGTTTTGTCTGTGACGTTGTGCTACCTAACCACTAAAGCTGGTTTTATACTAGCTGAATTTCGCTTGAAATATTTCTTGTTTTAAAAACGTTCTTTTAATTTTCTAATACTGCAGGTAAACCTATGTTTGTTTGTGACTGTAATGTTGAAAAAATTAGAAGGAACAAGATAGAAATTTGTTCATTCGAGAAAAATTTTCCAACAGTATTTGTGGTTTTCATTTGGGAAATCATTCCAAAATTGAATGTTAAAATCAAACAACATTTTGAAGTGCTTTCGAGCTACATTTGTTAAGTCATCGAATGTACTGAGATTTTTGTAGTAACATTATTTTGAAAGTCTAATGGTGTGCGCCTGAAAGCTGTGTCTACAACCCTGCCACCTAGTACATTGAAATCATTTTTATAGAAGAAATGTTTGCTACTTGTTTCTCAGGACCCTAGTTTCACTTCCAGGATCTGTTCATGAGACTTCATAGCTCTGTATTAATTTGTAATCAAGTCTAAGTATAATGGCACTACACGATTGTGTATCCCAACCAACAGCTCTTTAAAGTGGAAGTAAACCCTTCTATCGTTTTCATGAAGGAAACTTCCATCTTGGCCTCTGTTTAACCTTTAACTGCTATAATGCTGCACATGTGATCCGTTGACACCAGCCATTTGATGGTTTGACAGTTTGGTTGAAAGCACAACCAATGTGACAGTTACATTC
This sequence comes from Lithobates pipiens, assembly GCF_037356315.1. Taxonomy (NCBI): domain Eukaryota; kingdom Metazoa; phylum Chordata; class Amphibia; order Anura; family Ranidae; genus Lithobates; species Lithobates pipiens. The sequence goes on along the minus strand of NW_027507903.1, from coordinate 469,494,323 downwards.
CCAGTACGTGCCAGGAATGGAACTGATTTTTTTTAAACTGTTAAAGTGGAACTAAACTCATTGATTTAGGCTAGGTTCACACTGGAGCGATGCGGGAACGTCGCAAATCCGCTGCGTTTTCCCGCATCGCATGCCTCCCGCCGGCAGTTCACACTGCCCTATGCGGACTGCTGGAAGCGTCAATGAAATCTTAATGACACCCCCAGATCAGTCCGCATATCGCAGTGCGATCTGCAAACTCGGACAGGAATCGGATCGCATGGTGTGAACACCCATGCGATCCGATTCTGCTGTGGACCAAAAAAAGGGTCCTGTGCGAGTTTGCGGCGGGTGCGATGCGAATTCAGCCATACTATCTGTATGGCTGAACTCGCATCGCTACAGAGATCGGATGTGATTTGCACTGCAGTGCGGTGCGAATCACATCCGGGTCTCCCACCCGCAGCGGTGTGAACCCAGCCTTAAGTCTCTTGTTATAAACTGCGATCACAAGATGGTACTTTATGATTTTCTGGTGGTCATATGATGAGGAGTAGGGACTCGGACAGTAAACTGGTTGAACATTCTTCACATTGCCCTATTTCCTGGTTATTGTTTAAATATTGCTGTGTCTCTCAGCTTCTACCCTCAAGTAGCACCAGTTCTGATCATCAAGAATGGAGGAAACTATAAGTCAGACTGGCATGGAATGAGGGAGCGTTCAGTACACAAGTGTCATATATATATATATATATATATATATATATATATATATATATATATATAGAGAGAGAGAGAGAGAGAGAGAGAGAGAGCAAATGTATCAACCATAATTAAAGTGGAAGTAAGATTTCTGTTTGCGTTTTCACTCTCTTACTATTGGTAAGTTTTTGGTGGCAAGCAAGCCATATATTTCACCCATCAAGAAAAAAACAGGAAAAAAATGTGCCTTCTCTGCCAAGATGGAGAAACATTTTGGTTTGCACAAGGGTTAGAAAATAATCTGTCTAAGAATATAACAAATGATTAGCATCTGCAGGTGGAAAGGAGAAATCAGTCATGAATCCATTAACAAAAGAAACCATTTACAAACTACACACATGACAATGTGATTGCAGAGTTTAATAGAAGCCCCTGTATGTGCTGCAAATAGAATCTGTCATCACACGCAAGGAAATTAGCAAAGAGGCTTCATTTAAATATTGTCTGTCACTGGTTTAATGTGCAATTTGCCTGTTCCCATACCCACAACATCATAGAAATTCATTTTCTGTTTCAAACAGTTTTTACACTCAACAACTAGATCCTGGCTGAATACATGAATGCGGTGACACAGAAAGTACACAACAGTGAGGTGTCTGTGATCCTGGGCTCATCACCCTCCCCCCGATACTGGTCACCAAACACAATCTGATGACTAGAGCTGCACAGTGCACATCGCCCGTTACCCAGATGTCCAACACTCCGTACATGAAACAAAACGAACTTGGCTTTATTTAGAGCAACAGGTGGAAGAGGCCTCCAGCCTGATGGGATCATAGATGATATATAGAAGTTTATCTCCATCATTTCTTCCTTGTGTATAATGAGGTATTGACTGCCAAACTCACTTTATTTCATAGACAGCCTTTCCAGTAACATCGATCCCATCCCGTCCTTGTCCAGCATCCACCAGTCCTTGTGGTTACATTTGGTCCAGTTCTAAATAGAAAAGTTCATGGAAGAAATGTCCAAAAGACACATCAGGTTTTAAGGCTGAGTCTTTATTGGCAGCCCCGTGTCAGGCTGCAATTCTGGTTTCTGGACGAGTCAGAAAAGAAAGTCTGGAACTAGGCAAGATGGCTGATTGTACGTTTGTCACCTGCATGACAAATTCAACAGATTTGTGTTAGTCAGAGACTGGAGAACACAGCAATGCCAGATACAATGTGCACTCAACATATACCCCTATAGAAGGATCCATCTACATTCTACATTTATAATAACATGAAGAGCCAAGTCTGAGACACACAGCAATTCAATCATCTTGGGGGATATTTAATAAATTAAAGCATAGTGGCCAATCAGCTTCTAACCACAGCGTGTTCAATTAAGCTTTGACAATAAAAGCTGGAAGCTGATTGGTTTCTGTGCAAAGCTGCATCAGATTTTGCACTTTCCAGTTTTTAGTAAATCTCTCCCCATTGGTCGATGCAATACTAAGAATTTCAGGTATATCCAGATTTATTATTAGGCAATACCACAGTATGGTGAACATAGAAACTAATCAACAGGAGAGGCCACACAACTGCCTCATTTACTTTCTTCCTACTTTGCCAAATCACATTAATGTCCTGAGCAGATTAACCATAGTCAGGCTAAAAGTTCCAGTTCATCTCCTAAACTAAAGCATCACATATGCTCTTACATTTCATTTACATATATGCTTATTTCAAAATATCTTCAATCCTAATAAATAAAACTGTGGAAAAGCCAATCACTAAATACAGAACCATAAACAACCAATCAGATTCCACCATGTATGAATCAGAAACCAAAAAAGTGATTTTGAAGTGGTCACTATGGTTGATTGCATTTTGCTCTTTGAATGTTTGTTGTTAAAAATATTACATCTTGTAATTTCCACTTTCTCTGAACACTGATGCCACGACATATGGGAATACTCAGGCACAGAATTCTGAAATCTGAAAGTGGCCAGTAAGTAGGTCACAGGTATGGAAAGCCAGGCTTAATATAGTACCGGGCTCCATCGTGTTACACTGCTGTTTACTAGTAAGGGGATTCTACTGCCCTGCAAGAGGTTTCAAAGCATTGACTAGCCTTTCTCAACCATTTTCACCCCAGATGACTCCAATAAAATCATTTTTAGGTTTAGGGATTTTGCTGAAAATGATCATATATTCAGTTCAAGGTCCATTAGCAAGATCAATAATTTGCAGAATGTTTTAAAAAAAACAATAAAGAATGTGGCATATATCTGATTCCCACAGTGGATCACCCTCCTGCTCTATAGGAACAAAATGTATATAGGTGATAATGCTAAAATGCATCAAATAATAATATTCACGTCCCATTCTGGGCTAAAGCTATTTTTTTCCTCTAACCCATTCTAATAGGCATTTTACCCTTTATCTTGTGAGGACAAATATACTCATCTTAATGCCCCTCCATGTCCCTGCTTTCACTGGTTTCTGGTGCAGAGAACCACAAATCTTGCAGTGTGAATGCAGTCCAAGATTGCCGGTTCCCTGCCACCCCCCTGTGAATATATCCTCCTCTTCTAGATTCTGAGAGGACCCTGCCATTGGACATCCTATAGAATGTGACATTACATGAGTGTCTGCATGACAGACACCCAAAGTAAACAGAAGAGGAGAAGACTTGGAGCTGCAGCATAATGTAATCGTGGCTTAACCTCCCTGGTGGTATGATTAGTTCTGATTTTAGGTGCTGAAAGCGGTACAATTATTTTGCATGGAAATTTGGCGTTTTATATTGTAGGCCTGCAATTCTTAGGAATAACTCTCTTAAATCTGTTCAAACGTTTAACGTTTATAATATAATAAATAATGATAATAAATAATAATAAAAAATATTCAATAATGTAATCAAATCCAAAAACACAGAAATTTGCTCATTTGCAGAATTGTCGCTGTCATTAGATTCAGTGTTTGATGACGGATCTCCCCACAAATTGCTATCGCTCAATTCTGCAAGTGATTCTAATTTATTATCGCTGTTTTCTAGTTGGTCTAAAATCACTTTTGACATAAAGGGACACTTTTTGGTTGCTATGGACAATCTCCAAATTCCAGGCAGAAAAAAATAGTATTTATAATCTAAAAGTGCATGCAGGGCATTGCACAGACCACTAGGGACAAAGGGGGTGTGTATTTTTTTTTATACAGTACTGTAATCTGTAAGATTACAGTTCTGTATGTGTATTGTGTGTTTTTACTTTTTTGAATTTGGCGCCGATCTCCGCGCGTCGTAACGTCGCAGGGAACGGAGCTCGGCGGCATTCGGGCACTGTGTGAATCGAGCGGAGGACAGCTCGCACACACAGCGTGGAGGACATTGCTGGATCCAGGGGACAAGGTAAGTAACCTCTCCCTGTATCCAGCGATGCGATCCCGAGTCTGGCTCAGGGTTACCGCTCGTGGTGCTGAAATCCCAGCCCAAGCCAGACTCTGGGTCACTGCTAGGGAGGTTAAAGTGCCTCTGTGTCTTTAAGAACCTCCATGGTACTCCACTAGCATATGAATAAAAAGATAAGGGATTTTAGTATTTATTTAGGGGCCAAGAAGATAAAAATACACTTATATGTACATAAAAGATAAAAAGCAGGAAGTATTAACTTGGAGCGCCAATACGTTTTTCATCAACTAGAAATTACATCTACTGGAAGCCTCTTCCTACGCGTTTCATTATTTACGTCTGACGTCATCAGCTGGAGGCTCCTGATGATGTCAGATGTAAATGACGAAACGCATGCACTTTATTTTGCACGTGGATTTGATTGCAAGGTTAAAGGAGCGTGGTCATATATCCCTTTAGGGGATATTTGGTTTATATTTTTTGGACTCACAAGTCTGGCTGATGAGTGCTCTTTTTTGTACCTATTATTGTTATTGAATATTTCTTTATTATTTTATATTGTCAATGCTTGATAGGAGTTTGTTTGGGTGGGTGTATAGGCATTAGTGTCATGTAGAAGTAAACCCTTACATTGATCTCAGTCTGTCCTTAACATTAGTGATCAGTCTGCCACTATATAAGGAGCCTACTAACAATCACTGGAGGAACTCTGGTGGACGATGGCTGGCATAAGCAATGCATTCTTGAAACCCTGGAGAAGGGTACATTGAGTCAGACAATAATCCTATGTAGTGAGAATTAAGAACAGATAGAGGAATACTCACAAGGACATCTCCCTATGATTTGCTGACATTTTCATAGATGACATCACTGATCCGAAATTGCTGCTTTTTCTTTTTCCACATTAGCTGAACACACTGATGGATGAAAATAAATTGTTCCTAAAAAAGATGAAGAGAAAAGAACTGATGTAGCTAAACAGTCAGGGGACAAAATGCACTATATCCTAATCCTTAAAATTTCATGAAAAACATTCAGAGGTTCCTGGCACTGTAAAATGGCACCTCTGAAAACCCCAAAACTGACATGAGCAAAATGTGAGAAGAGCCCATTCAGTGCTGTCCGGAAATATGTGTAATCGTCACAAAATGCCAATCCACAAAGATGATTCAATGTGCCAAAATAAATGTGCGTTTGAGAAACTCATCGTCCAATATCCCACACAGGACATAAATAAAGCTATTTTACTACATTGCAAATTCCACCAATTTGGTGTGCAAAGGTCATCGTCGCATCCACTCCCACACAGAGAACATTACAGCAGCACCTCCCACACAGAACATATCACTGTAGCCCCTCACAGAGGAGATTACTACAACTCTTCCCACACAGAGGAGATTATCACAGCCTCTCCCACACAGTGTACATCACTATAGTCTGCCCCCCACAGAGAATATTACTGCAGCCCCTCCTGCACAGAGGATATCACCATAGCCCCTCCTACACGGACAAACTCACCAAAAATCCTCCACATTAAGGATATGTGCACATCTCTTCTCACACAGAAAATATCACCACAGCCCCTCCCACTATCTATCTATCATACAAACCTCTGTCTGCACCATGCACATCCTGTATGAGCGGAGTTCTGCCACTAGACCCAGAACATCAACATATTCATGATCCCGGATGTGCTGCATTAACCGGTCCAGGCCAATGAAGGTTCCGGTCCGGCCAACTCCCGCACTAAGATACATCGGAAGAGAAGACATATAATATCCCATGTGTTAGTACAGTGCAATAGTACAGTGCAATACATGCAATCTATAATGACACATGTGGTGCAGTAGATACATACATACATACACACACACACTGAATCTATAATATCACACATTGAGCAATGCATACATACAATCTATTTTACCACACATTGCGCAGTTTTATACATACATACCAACAATAACACCACATGTGGTGCAGTACATTCATGCATACAATCCATATTATCATGCATGGTTAGTGTACATACATACAATCTATAGTATCACAGGTGGTGCAGTACATACATACAATCTATGATATCACACATAGTACAGTATATACAGTATCTTACAAAAGTGAGTACACCCCTCACATTTTTGTAAATATTTTATTCTATCTTTTCATGTGACAACCCTGAAGAAATTACACTTTTCTACAATGTAAAGTAGTGAGTGTACAGCTTGTATAACAATGTAAATTTGCTGTCCCCTCAAAATAATTCAACACACAGCCATTAATGTCTAAACCGCTGGCAACAAAAGTGAGTACACCCCTAAGTGAAAATGTCCAAATTGGGCTCTAAGTGTCAATATTTTTTGTGGTCACCATTATTTTCCAGCACTGCCTTAACCCTCTTGGGCATGGAGTTCACCAGAGCTTCACAGGTTGCCACTGGAGTCCTCTTCCACTCCTCCATGATGACTTTATGGAGCTGGTGGATGTTAGAGACCTTGCACTCTTCTACCTTCTGTTTGAGGATGCCCCACAGATGCTCAATAGGGTTTAGGTCTGGAGACATGCTTGGCCAGTCCATCACCTTTCCTCCCCAGCTTCTTTAGCAAGGCAGTGGTCGCCTTGGATGTGTGTTTGGAGTCATTATTTTGGAATACTGCCCTGTGGCCCAGTCATGGCCATAGACGGTTCGAATCTTGGCTGGTTTACCAGGGACTAACCGATATTCGAACCACGTGTGGACAGGCTGATTATACTCAAGTTGATCTATCTGATTTTTTTATGCCATTATTGCCAGCGGCTAATTAGTTGCTTGGCTGTCATGCTCATGCAATGTCTTCAGACTTACTGAATCCTTGACCAACACATATACAGAAGAGCAAAGTCAGTGAGTTAAAACAAATCCTGATCTACATACTTGTTCTGGGTCAGAAATTCCAAATATTGGTGGTGGATGGGGTCAAGAGCTTGGCCTTTTCAGGAGAACTGAGCAATGGCAGCCCTTGTATTTCTCTTATGAAAGGCTCATGTCTACAATATGCAAACTCAGAAAAATAATTTATACAGCTCACAGAGTTGCAGACTGTCACTAACCAGATTTGTAAATCATTAAACGGAAAAATTCTCTTCCTAAAGACAAACGTTTAAGAGAAGTGGGTATAAAGGTTGATTATTACCTGCAGTGCACTGTGATAGGTCCTTTGGTTTTGGCTGCTTTCTGTCTCACCATATATACAAATTGGAGGATGCTTTCTGCTGCACTGCTTGCTGGGACGCCATGATCTGGCCATGCAGTGAAGTTAAAATGCAGAACATGCTGAGCATCATCTGCCTAAAGATCAAATACAACAAGAAGAGCTTACTGTGATGGCCGCATGTTGGGCAGAGCAGTTTAGATTTCAGAGCAGGGTGGATAGTGAGTATGGAAGGTAACAAGGCAGGATGAATAGTGAGGCAGAGCAGGTAGCTATGTAGGATGGATAGTGGGGCAGGGAAGGTAGCTGAGCATAGTGTATAGTGAGGACGGGAAGGTAGCAGGGCAGGGTGCACTGTATGGTGAGGATGTAAATGTACCAGGGTAGGGTGGCTAGTGAGGCAGGGAAGGTAGCTGAGTAAGATGGTCAGACATTTATTTTATTTTTTACTGCCCTGTGCCCAAAGTGCTCAAAAGCTTTGGATTAGTGTACACTTGTGTTGCCTTCTGTATAGCAATCTCCAGTGGATTGTTTTTCAGAGGGCATTTGATTTAACTTCTAAAAACCTGCACCACTATTTTGCAACTGCATGCAATGTATGTGGCTGCGGAGATGGAGTACACCTCCATCCACTGCCTTTGCAACTTTTGCCGTATTTGCCGCCTTTGCCTGGACATTAAACCCCCCCCCCCCCTACCCTTGTGCTCCGTTGTTACATACCTTTGGCCTCTGCACTTTATGTTTTACCCACTCCAGACCCCAGAACTATGTACATTACCCATTCCTGACCCCTGCACTTTATGTGTTATCCACTCTTGACCTTGCACTGTGTAATTACCAACTCCTGTCCCCTGCACTCTGTACACTACCCACACATGACCCCTGTACTCTATGTTTTACCCCCACCCTGGACCCCAGAACTATGTATATTACCCGTTCCTATCTGGTGTTATCCACTCCTGACCCAGAACTATGTACATTACCCACTCCTGACCTGTCCTCTATGTGTCACCCCCTCCTGACCCATGTGTTCTTTATATTACATATTTCACATACCTGCATTTTGTTCATTATATACACCTTATATACCTTCTACACTCTTTATTTTACATTATTTTGACCCCTGTGCTCTGCACAAGTTTGAAACCTATCCCACTGTTTTGCAACAACCAAATTTCTTCACAATGCACACTGCCTGCAGGCTAGGGGAAGGATTGGTCGGGCACAGGCACTGGACCTGTTAGAAGGGGTGGGGCTGTCAGTTATGTTGTACGAGGCCCCATGATTTCTAACTGCTTACAATTGTTTAAAGTCATTCTCTCCATAATTCTGCAAAGAAAAAAATCCACCCTCCTTACATTTACACTGAAAATATCTCCCAAGTATAAGGATGGATTGCGGGGCAGGAAACTATCCTGATTAAACCATTTTGAACATGTCATTCTCTGAGGATGGAAACCTAGGAAGCTGTTACTTGTATGTGATTTTTTTGTTGTTGAGGGCATAACACAAGACTTACCTGTGATACTCGAAATACACGGAAAGCCCAGTCCGGCTGCTCATCCTCTGATACCATCTCCACCATGATGTCCCCATAGCTGACAGGGTCTGTAGTAAAGGGCCAGTAATGGTCACATTTTATCTGTAATACAGAAGGTATACCAAATAATGAATAACATACATGTAATGTACTGCATGCTGAACACATCAGACACCCATAATAGTTTTCTTACTATTCAGCATCCCCAAAACCAGAGACTTTTCACAGATTTCCATTTATCAGAAATAGTAACATAACAAACAACATAACAGCAACATATTATTGGAAAAGCTTCCATTTCTATTTTAAGATGGTGAGCAAATAAACTGTGATTTACCCCCAGGTGTGATATACCCATGGCGAGTTTTACAAACAGTGTGAGCTACCCTTGGTGTAATTAACCCCTGGTGTGTTATTCAGAGAAATGGCCGGGGAAGCTGCGATTGATTCCACGCCAATTCCTGAAGCCAGAAAAGCTAAACATATAAAACAAGATGCGGACACCCGCTGTTCATAAAATGAGAGCTCAGGTCTCAGTATGAAATGCAAAATATGCGTTATTATAGAACATTATTTTCCCAAGAAAATGCCCTTCTTCCAGCTGTAAGTTACCTAATTCAGTACTCAGCTCACCTCACTCCATCCTTATCTCATCTTACGTCATCCACATCTCACCCTATTCCATCCTCATCATGCCTAACTCCATCATCATCTCACCTTGTTTCATCTTCAGCTTACCTTACTCCCTCCTCATCCTACCTCACTCCATACTCATCTCAACTCATTCCATCCTCATCATATCCCAATGCCATCTTTATTTCACCTCATTCCATCCTCACCTTACCTCACTCTATCCTCATCCCACCTCATTATCCATTCTAATCTCACCTCTCTCCATATCTCATATCACCTCACTCCATCCTCATCACACTTTATTCCACCGTCACCTTACCTCACCCCATCCTTATCTCACATTACATCTTCCTTACCTCAACTCACCCCACCCTAAATTTTTTCCATACTCATTCTACCTCACTCAATCCTCTTATCATGCCCCTCCAGCCTCAGCTCACCTCACTCCAGCCCCATCTCACCTCATTCCATCATCATCTTAGCTCACCCCTTCCTCGTCTCACCTTACTCCATTCTTACTTCACATCACCCCATCCTCATCTCACCCAATTCCATCCCCATTCCCATCTTACCTCACCTTATTCCCAGCTTACCTCATCCCATTCTTACAGTATCTCTCCTCACTCCATCATCAGCTCACCTCACTTCATTTTCATTCCACCTCACTCCATCCTCATCTCACCTCATTTCATCTTCATCTCTCCTCACTCTATCCTTATCTCACCTCACTCCATCCTTATCATACCCCACTTTTATGTTCATATCACCTCACTTCGTCCTCATCTCACCATACTCCGTTCTCTTAAATCCTTCCTCATCTTATTCCACCCTCATGTCACCTCATCCTATCCTTGTCCTATTCTACCCTTACTGAATCGAATCTAGTCCCGCCCTCAGTCCATCTCTACCCTCTATTCATCCTCTTCTATCTCCATCATTCTCCAGAACAGTCACAAAATATTCTTCTTTCTAGATAAGGAAAGGATGGTGGTAAATTGGATTACCTCTCAGCATCATAACCCCCCCCCCCCCAAAAAAAAATCCTCTATTGCTAAGAGCCTTCAAACACACCAGATATATTTCTTGTTTATTCTACAGTGTTGGCTCTAATTGAGGTCACTTGAATCCACTTACCCGTCTCTTTTCATTGCACTGAGTCAGCATTACGATGACTTGGGATTTCTGCTGCAGAATCATCTTCCAAAATTCATTGCGGGTGTCTGGCAGGGGCCCCTGCGTGGCTATGTATTCCTGTACAGAGGTGTAGCCCTGAGGAGACAGACATACAAATCTGTCAACTTCCACACCTGTCCTTATCATACCGGAAATGCCTGAGTAATGTAACATTAGCATTACTTCCACAATCCAGAAATGACCACATACCACATACTGTAGACCTGCCTTGGATTATATAAATATTCCCTCACAGGGGTTGTGCACATCTCTTGGCCAACAATTGTTTCCCACACAAGGGGGTTCACTCTGCGATATCGCATAGCGTGACAAACTCCCAGTCTGCTGGCAACTATTCTCGTTCTTATCACTTTATTACTTTCTAATAGTCCACTCTAGTCATGACTCACTCCGTGTATCTATTCATATAGAATCAACTATTTTATTACTATAGTAAACACTGAAATTATTCCAAATATTGTTGAAAATAGCTGAATAAAATGCCTGAGCTCCTTTACGCTGCATTTACACCTGAGCGTTTTCAGCTTGTAAAACACTCATAAAACGCCATAAAAAACACAAAAAAAATGCCCAACAAGCAAAATCCCATTCATTTAAATGGTCCCTGTTCACATCTGAGCATTTTGTAGCCCGAAGCTCAAAAAAGTACATGAGCGTCTTTTTGGGCAGATTACAGGCATTTTCTGCTTTTTACATTAGTGATCTTTTGACCTGTGCAAAGTTGTGGCAAAAAATGCAGCAAAAAACACATACGACTTTCTGCCTGAAAACCAAATGCTCACGTGTGAATGTAGCCAAAAGCCTTGCACATTTCTGTAAATTCTTAATGGGAATTCTGGTGCATTCATTGTACACTTTTGGTTTCCTACTTACAGGAATAAAGTTTGCATTGATGTAATCTGCTCCTTCTTCCTCATCTGTGGAGACAAGTTTTACTCTGCTGAAATCATCTGAAAAGGAAAAGAGAAAAAAAACTGTTCTATACCCTCCAGCACAAACTTAGAGAACCTTCACTGTGCCCATGCAGGTTTGCTATTGGTCCCTTTTTCCATCAGTATATGCAAATTCCTGCAGAACCAACATAATTTAACCATGACAAGTTATGACTTTATCTACTTACACGGCAAAATGTTTGTGTAGCGATTCTTGCAGCGGTTGGCTGGAAGGTCTGCAGCACAATGCTCTATATCCAAACCAATCATTTTTAGTTCCTGCAAAAAAAATATCCAGGAGAAGGGGAAATGTTCAAACTTTGTTGTAAAATTGTGCTTTAGAATATTCTTTCTTGCCATCATTTAGTCAACTAATTCCATTCAAACGCCCATAAAGAATATGTTACCCCTTACATTTCATAATCCTGATTTGCGTCTATTGTTCCCTGTACCAGTGGCGGAATTATAGGGGTCGCCAAGATCGCCATGGCGACCGGGCCCCTTGCTGCAGGGGGCCTTTGAGGGCCCCCTGTACTCTTCGATAGGAGGGGAGGCTGACAGGAGCTCCCTAATCATCAGCCGAACTGAAATCGGCACTGTGCAGGGAGCTCCGTCCTCACATTAGCCTAAGTAAAAGCACAGTGTGTGCTCTTTGTCTCCCCCTAGAGTGCAGTACCCGGCCGGAAAAGCAAAGGTAAATGTTGGCCTTTTTTTTTTTTTTTTTTATAATTCTATCTACTGTATTTGTCTTTATATGTGTGTGTGTGTGAGCATGCTTGTATCTGTGTGTGAGCATGCTTGTATCTGTGTGTGAGCATGCTTGTATGTGTGCGTGTGAGCATGCATGTATGTGTGCGTGTGAGCATGCATGTATGTGTGTGTGTGAGCATGCATGTGTGTGTGCGTGTGTGTGTGTGTGTGTGTGTGTGAGCATGCTTGTATGTGTGTGTGTGAGCATGCTTGTATGTGTGTGTGTGTGTGAGCATGCGTGTATGTGTGTGTGTGTGTGAGCATGCATGTATGTGTGCGTGTGAGCATGCTTGTATGTGTGCGTGTGAGCATGCTTGTATGTGTGTGTGTGAGCATGCTTGTATGTGTGTGTGTGTGAGCATGCATGTATGTGTGTGTGTGAGCATGCGTGTGTGTGTGTGTGAGCATGCTTGTATCTGTGAGCATGCTTGTATGTGTGTGTGTGTGAGCATGCTTGTATGTGTGTGAGCATGCATGTATGTGTGCGTGTGAGCATGCATGTATGTGTGTGTGTGTGTGCATGCTTGTATGTATGTGTGTGTGTGCATGCTTGTATGTATGTGTGTGTGTGCATGCTTGTATGTGTGTGAGCATGCTTGTATGTGTGTGAGCATGCATGCATGTGTGAGCATGCATGTATGTGTGTGTGTGTGTGTGTGAGCATGCTTGTATTTGTGTGTGTGAGCAGTGAGCATGCATGTATGTGTGCGTGTGTGTGCATGCTTGTATGTGTGTGTGTGAGCATGCTTGTATGTATGTGTGTGTGTGCATGCTTGTATGTGTGTATGCTTATATGTGTGTGTGTGTGTGTGTGTGTGTGTGTGAGCATGCATGTATGTGTGTGTGTGAGCATGCATGTATGTGTGTGTGTGAGCATGCATGTATGTGTGCGTGTGTGTGCATGCATGTATGTGTGCGTGTGTGTGCATGCTTGTATGTGTGTGTGTGTGAGCATGCTTGTATGTGTGTGTGTGTGTGTGTTCATATATGTATGTGTGCATGTATGTATGTATGTGAATGTGCATGTGTTTATCAGTGGCGGAGCATTCAAAAGGGCGCACAGGTACCGCCCCCTCTCTCCAGCCACCCCCACTATGACCAATGGATAAATTCATGCATAGCATAGCATGAATCTATCCATGGCCACCACTGCCACCCCCATATTTAGGTGTCTGGTCCCTTTTGGGGTGCCGGACGCCTGAATTACAGCAGCGGGGGGTGTTTTTGCAGCACCTGATTAGAGCCATAGGCTCTAATATAGGCTTCAAAATAGGTGAACTGCGAGCGCCATGCTTGACGCTCACAGTCCACCCAGGTGTGTTAGAAAAGTGAATTAATATTCACTTTCCTAACACTGAACTGCCTCTCCACCAATCAGGTGTGCGGGTCTGTTACCTGTCACCTGATAGGCGTCCAATAGCTACGCCTATCATTTCAGCCAATCAGGAGGAGAGGACGGGAGATGAGGATGGCAGGAGATGCATGGAGGACCCCGCTCATGGCCGTTACCCGCTGCCCCACCAAGACAGGGTAAGTGGCAGGCAGGCAGACAGCGAGCGGGCGGTGGGGATTCACAGTGGCAGAATTTGATGGACACACCAACAGCATTTGATGTGCTCAGTGGCGCCATTTTATGGCCACAGTGGCAGAGCTTGATAGGCACAGTGGCAGAGCTTGATGGGCACAGTGGCAGCATTTGATGGGCACACTGGTGGCATTTGATGGGCACACTGGTGGCATTTGATGGCACAGCGGCAGAGTTTGATGGGCACAGTGATGACATTTGATGCCACAGTGGTGGCGTTTGATGGTACAGTGGCTGTAATTTATGTTTTTTTCTGAATTTTTCAGTTTGCTTGCGCCCCCCTAAAAATTTTGAGCACCAGCTGCCACTGGTTTATATGTGTGTGCATATGTGAATTTTCCTCCTGCAGCCGCTGAATGCCTGTGGGTAGGAGAGGAGGAGAAGCAGGGGGAAATGGAGAAATCGGTTCCTTTATAGGGCAGCCACCCACTTGGGACCGGGCCCTGGTGTTCCACCATCGGGCTCGGAGAAAAGAGCCTTGTACGGAGGTGGGGGGGGGGGCCCTCCATGGTTTCTTGCATCGGGGCCCTGAAGGTTCTAGTTACGCCACTGCCCTGTACTTGTGTTAACAAGTATCCTGTTCTGTTTGTATTGCTTTCTTTGTGTGAAATACCTGGAGATCCTGCTAGCCCCCTGCGTTTTTATTTCAAACTGACCACGATAGGCATAAGAGCACATACTTCCCAGTGTGGTCCGTTTTCTGGCTTTGCTGAGTGAACAACTTGTCTGTCCTCCAATGATCAGACTTGTGCTGACACACCCCCCTGCATAGCCATTCACCGGAAAGATCACTGTACTGCTGTTCTCCACCCCATGCTCTGTAAACCGCTTATGCAGCTGAGAGCAGATATTATGTAATGACTTAAAAAAAAGGTTATATATACAGTAATGTATATATGGTATGCAGTCATGTTGGAACAGGAAAAGGCCAACCCCAAACTGTTCCCACAAAGTTGGGAGCATGAAATTGTCCAAAAGGTCTTGGTATGCTGATGCCCTAAGATTTCCCTTCCCTGGAACTAAGTGGCCAAGCCCAACCCCTCAAAAACAACCTCACACCATAAATGATTTGGACTAGTGCACAAAGCAAGGTCCATAAAGACATGGCTGAGTAAGTTGGGGGTGTAGGAACTTGACTGACCTGCACAGGGTCCTGACCTCAACCCAATAGAACACCTTTGGGATGAATTAGAGTGGAGACTGCGAGCCAAGCCTTGTGGACAGCCTTCCCAGAAGAGTTGAAGCTGTTATAGCTGCAAAGGGCATACTAACTCAATATTGAACCCCATGGACTAAGACTGGGATGCCATTAAAGTTCATGTGCATGTAAAGGCGGTTGTACCAATACTTTTGACAATATAGTGTAGGTGTATTGTTCCTTTTCCCAGATCACAGAACTTGAAGACTTGCATGGTCCTAAACATACAACAAGCCATTGGGGACATGTAGTCTGGGAAGATGTCTGAGGTAGATCATGACACAGCTAATGTTGTCCATAATATCTGTTTTTCCTGATATTTTTTGTTAAAGTGGTTTTAAAGCTTAAACATGTTTTACCTTAATGCATTCTCTGCATTCCCTGGTAAAAAATGTTCCAGTCCCTATATCACCACCTCACCCTCACTCAATCCGATGCCGTGCCCATCTATAATTGTTATGTCCTCTCTTACCAGCTTTGCTTAGGCAGTGGGAGCCATTAGCTCCCACTGCTGTTAATCAAATCATATGATGAGGGAGTGAGGGGAGGCGCTGAGATGTGCTGTCTGTGCCTATGGACACAGGTAGTGTTGCTAAGGATTGAGCCCACAGATGTGCCAAAATAAGAAGCAGCTTCCTATGGTGGCATACTGTGAAGAGGAGGAGCCAGGAGCACCAGAGGGGGATGCCAGAAGAGGAGGAATGGGGCTGCTCTGTGCAATTCTATTGCACAGAGCACACAAAGAATATGTTTATTTAAAAAAAAAAACATATATTTTACAATCACTTTAAAGCATTAAATAAACAATTTTAATGAACGATTCTAAAATGTATCTTTGATATAACTCACCTCAAACTGCAGAGAAAATTTATAGTCAGAATCCTTTGACATATCCCCCATGTAAGAGTCAAAGTCGTCCAACTGAACTGGGCTGCAAAAGACAGAAAAGGAAAACAATTGACACATAACACAGTTAAACAATAACAATATATTTATTATTAATGGGCCAACATAATATGAAGTGTTCACAATACATTAAATTAATACATTAAATAATAGCACGAGTGAATTACAAACATACAATAACAAGTTCACAATCCAATACAGGAAGTTAGAGGATTGGTTAGAACAGGGCATTGCAGTAGGCACACTTCCTGATTGTATGACATCCAGCCACCCACAAGACCTGCTGTCATAGATAGGCTCCCTCCCTGGGCTACAAGGGGTGTCACCCACAGCTGCTGCATCCTCTGTGGTGCATACAACGTCCATAGAACCAGATTAATCTAAATGAAAAAGGGTTAACTACAAAGTCTACCACCTCCCTGTGCCTATTAACCCTGTAACTCAGAAATCCCTTTGCAGCAGTTGTAATGTTACTCAGAGTAGTGCCTGTGCAGAATGATCTGGACTGCAAGCACATGTAACAGCATCTCCTTTAATCCGGGTGAGAAGATTTTGTCTGTCAGCCCACCCTTCTGCTGCTGATAGTGTATGTTGTTATAATGCTATATGTGAGTGAATAAAGTGTTGTTTCTAGGTGTTTTTTTTTTCTTATTGTGCTCGGTGATAATGTGTCCTGCATTATCCATGTATACAGAAACAACAAGGAGTATTAAAGTGGTATAGTAATTTTTTTTTATTTTTACCTACAAGTAAGGCTATAATAAGGCTTACCTGTAGGTAAAAAAAAAATCTCCTAAACCTGCGTGGGAGAGACAATATCGCGGCTCCGGCGCTGTGAGTGGCCGGAAGACACGCTGAGGGAACGTGTCAGCTCCCTTGGAGTGGATCGGGCCAGATGTCGGGGCCTTGTTCTAAGGTAAGTATTTCATAATGAGCTAGTATGTGGTGCATACTAGCTCATTATCCCTTTTCCTTTGCAGGTCAATAAAAAAAAAACTTCAGCGGGTTTACTACCGCTTTAAAAGAGTTGCTCAAACCAGTGTCTAAGGTTGTACAGTGTTATTTGGACTGCAAGCACATATAACTTAGAGCATCTAGTTTTCTGTCTTTTATTCTATACATTTAAGCAAAGCTACGTGCATTAGCTTAGACACAATGTCTTCCAAATTTCAATCACTGTTGCTGTAGGCCAATGATTCTCAACCAGGGTTCCACCAAAGGTTGCTAGGGGTTCCTTCAGCATTGGGCAATTTCTGCCTCTCAGATAAGTTCCCATTGACACCATTGATCTTTTTAGTTATCTGTAAGGAGGTAATTCTTCCCAATGACCACAAGTGTAAGGACCATTCTTCCCACTGACCATCACACTATTGTATCATGAGTTGTAGATTTCTAATTTTTAGCAGGGGTTTCCCTTAGACTGGAGAACTATTTCAAGGGTTCCTCTGTGTTGAAAAGGTTGAGAAAGACTGCTGTAGGCAAATGTTATGGGTATTACTGAAGTGATCTGCTTTCTTCACCTGGCTCCCATCCCCATCCAGTGTAGTAGAGCAGAATGAAAACTAAGCATGGCTGGTCCCCTTTATCTGTCTGGGTTTAAGGTAGAAAACTGAGATAAATGATACAATAAAGGCAGAAAGCTGCACAGCAGATGGTGGAGGTGGTGGGTGGAATCTCAATATCCCAGATGATGGCTCATAAATGGAATGAAGTAATAAGTGAGAAGGGTATAAGCAGGTCAGTGGAGGAATGGACAGAATCGTTTGGGAAATGGTTTCTTGCTTGACAGAGAGGAATAGGTAAACCTTGCTGCAGCATTTATGGGGCAAAACTGTAAAGACAAGGTCCTTGTAAGTGGAATCCAACTAGAAAAATATTGCAGAAGAGATTAGCTGGGAATGTGTTTAGGAGATGAACAAGTGAATGGGGCATGACTTTGAGATTTTCTAGATATAAAAGGTGAATGAAAGGGCTACTTATTCTTCACAGTTAGATGTGTAAGTCAATTCAGACAGAAGACAATTAGCTCAAAGTTACATTTCAGGTACCTCTCGGTCATCCAAGAGGAAATGGCTTGAGAGGCAGCGGGAATCGGGAAGAGTCAGGTCAGGAGACCCAAACGAGTGATAAAGGAGATGTTACAATAATGAAGATGGTATGTTGTCAGTCAGCTACACAACTGTGTCTTAATCCTCTATTAACCATAGGTCAGTGTTTAGAACTGGTTGTTGCATCGGTGGTCAGTGTAAATACCCCCTTTACATTGGTGGCCAGTGAATGGAAAAGTCTGAAGTATATTTGTGGTTGGAGCCCAATGACAATGCTATTCTATGTGGATGGCTGAGCAGGTAAGAGGCTCTGTTACTTATTCCCCTATCCCTTAAGAGTTCCCAGGCCCCCCAGAATCTGTGTGGGCTGCTAGGGTGGTAGCTCCACCACCAGAATAATAGTGTCTAATATATTATTTTTTCTTTCACTTTTTTTTATATTGTTCTCTATATTTCACATTGATCAAACCCTAACTATAGACTACTATAGACAATATGATAGTGACAGAGGTTCGAACAAACTAAAACACTGAATTGGGTGTTGGACTGATTTTGTGGTCGGAATGTCCGACCGTGTGTACAGGGCATAAGCACTGCATAAACTGCCTATAATTTGGGGTCTCCACTGTCTGCAAGAGGTTGAGTGTGACGGGTAAAAGGGAGTCACGGGTGAATACACAAATATTCATGGATGGACTTCATTTTTTACATATGGTGTTAATTTTAACGGATTTAATGCAATACCCACAAGGGGTTTTATTTACTAAAGCCAAATTGTCTGTGCACGTGCAAGTGCAGTTGCTCTAGATCTGAGTGGAACATGCAAAGAAAAAACAAGCAAATAAAAACAGCTGTAGCAATGACACTTTGGACAAGGTGTCTGTCATGTACAAATTTAGTTTTTGCCTCAGAACAGTAAAGGGGTTCTAAGGGTTAATTATGTAGGTTTAACTTTGACATCAGTTTGGCTGGGTTGTGTTAGAGTTCTGCCTGGTCATGTGTACAGTTAGGTGCACATGACAGGCCCAGAACCAGGCCTGGTTGGACGCTTTATGTATCAGCTTTCCTGGAGCCAATCAGTGGATGCGCCTGGCCCCACTGGGGAGTCTGGGGAAGGGTACTTAAGATGTTGAAGTCACCTGTACAGGGTTCGTTCGTGAGGCCATAGCTGCTTGTTCCTGATTGTGGATCGGGGTAGCCCCGCGAGGGGTCCCGGTCACGGGAGCACTTGTTGCTCCGCAACATGCTTTGGTTGGCTAACCCCAATAGATCCGCCTGGTCTGGGGTAAGGATCCGTCTGTTCCCGAGTCTTGGAACTGGCTGGACCGAGGCGCAGTAACTGAGGGAGGATTCAAGACGCCCGGGTGTGCTCTCGGCTTGGAGGGGCACCACAGCTCGTGTACACGACCGGGGGAGGACTCTTCGGAGGAGGGCCAACAAGTTGGCATCCCGAGAAGTGCCTGGTTGCTGGGTTGTTAAGCACATCAGCGAATCCATGTTTTCCAGTACTGCCAAGGAGACAGAGAACGTTCCAGGTATTGAGGAAAAGGTTCCTGTTCACTTCTGTTACAAATTACTCAAGGTCAAGAATTTCACAAGTTCTGGATCAAAGTGCTGACTGCCATATTCTCTGGCTAGAGATTTGTTCAGCTTTGAAGCACCCAGCTGCGAGTGGCTACTCTCTGGGTTGTATTAGAGACATTCTGATAACTAGCAGTTCAAGGTGCCTGAGTTTCTTCACCCTTGCCCTCTGTTCCCATACGAGACTGTGTTTGTTGGATGTTACCCCTGCAAATAAAAACCCTTTCTAAAGGACTTTTATGGTTTCAGCGTCCAAAGTTGTTGGGTACTAACCCTGGGAACCCCTAGACGTGGAAGAACAAGCCAAGCGGAGGTAACCGGTAAGCCCAAAAGTTAAGGCCGCCCTGCCAAGGGTTATGGCCGTTACAAGCAATTTTGCTTGGATGATAGAAATCAGCAGAGCTTCCCCTCAGATCTAGAGCAACTGCACTTTCATTGCACAGTATTTTTGCCTTTAGTAAATAAATCATACCCACTATAAAATAGTGGGTATGATGTACACTATTGATTAACCTTCATAAGGGGTTGATGGTATATGCATCACCTTTGACTTAATGTATCATATTTGTTACTTTATTAATTATCAGGATAATCATTTTGAAATTTTGGTATTTGTTTCAGCGCAACAGGTTTTGAACAAAGTGAAAAATATATTTTGTTGTAAACAGATGTTTCAACAAGATGCAGCTCACCTTCTTAAGGCCCCTTTCACACGATCGGCCCCCTTGGATGCGCCTATCTGTTTTTCAGGCGGATCCGAGTGGGCCACCCATGACTTGTATGGGCAGGCGGTGGTCAGCGGAGATGTGCCCGTTGACACCCGCCTGCCATACGATCCAACAAGATCCGCTCAACACAGACGGATGGCAATACGTTCGCCATCTGTCCAGCGGATGGAATTTGATGAAAACAGACAACTGTTCGTTTTCATCCGATCAACCCATAGAGAACCGCAGGGCTCTGACAGGTCCATTCCTGTCATCCACCTGCATTCAATTAATTGCATATTGAGGGGCCTATTTATTATTGCTTTATCCAAGATTCACACAAATTAGGAAAATTTGTGAATCTTGATGCAGGTTGTGTAATTTTTGGGTAAAGAAAGACACTGATAATTAGATCCTAATGCGTAGCAATGAGAAATATTCTGCCTTATGCGTTTCTAGTAGGCAAGTACAGACATACCCCACTTTTAAGTACACAATGGGGTTTATTTACTAAAGCTGGAAAGTACGAAATCAGGCTCACTTCTGCATGGAAACCAATGAACTTCTAACCCCAGCTTGTTCAATTAGGCTTTGGTAATAAAACCTGGAAGCTCATTGGTTTCTATGCAGAAGTGAGCCTGATTCTGCACTTTCCAGCTTTAGTAAATACACCCCATTGTGTAATTAAAAGTGGGGTATGCCTGTATTTTTTATGAAAATGTGTGTGAAAATAAAGCTGGCATGCAACCCTTTTGTTTCAAATTATGTGAAGGTCTATTAAATCTAATCAACAGGGCAAAGTGCAGTGACCCATAAACTGGTCTTCGTTCACCAGCAAATGACCTGACTGAATTTAGTAAACACAAACCTGACTGAACTTTGTGTGGTGTTAGGAAACACATTGATATAAATGAACAGATATAAAAAACTGTGTGTGACAATTCAAAAGAAACATACTTTGTCAGTTTCCGCTTCTTAAATCCATTCTTATTCCTGGAACAAAAAAAAATATTGTAAAGGAAAATAAATGAATGAATAAAACAGAAGCATCACAAAGCAGATCACATTGCCAAGGAAAGTGCTCATCATTTTGTGTTCACCTAGAAAATGTACGAGAGACTGACAGCAGCATTGCAGTACAAAGAATTAATGACAAAAACAAATACTAATCATAATGAGGAGCAATGTCAATTCATTTACTGAGATATCTTCAGTATTGCAGGTGTATATGTGAGTTTATAGACAATGATAGTAAGACAATATGCATAGTCTGCAGCTATAATTCCCAATATCCACTAAAGAGTTACTATAGGAAATGAACTGCCATGAAAGGGACCTTCAGGAGCACAGTCACTGGTCTCCTCTTCCTTTATGGGTAAGCAAACACGATACAGTGCTGATAGATATCAGTCCATAGGAAAGGCAGTGTTAGATCTTCTGTCAGCATCTGTGCTCATATTAGAGAGATTTCTCATCAGTTCCTGTCTTAATACATAACGATTGTAAATCTCTGCAATGGGGACACTGACAACATCAAAAACACATTTTTAATTGAATAGTGAAGGGTTAAAATATTTGACAATATTTTATTTGCTGGCTGTGACTTTATGTCATAGTGACAACCACTCCTCTCATTTTGGTATGACTGTCATAAATAAAGTAGGTGAGGAGAAATGTCTTGACACTTGCGCTGATCTGGAAACAGCATTAAATCTCAATGTCAGTCATAAGTAAGGCATAGGCCTTGGGTTAATCCTATGTCCATTGTCCGAATAGAGATTGACCTAAAAGTCCCATTTTTCTGCCCATAGAAGCTTAAATCCTCAACCTTCTTAAAAAATGAAAGGTGCTGAGTGTAAGGATACTGAATTTTAGGAACAAAGGCAGTTGAAGGTAATGAGGTTTGGGGACACTGGCTTCTGAATAAATTGAGTGTTGGAGATATAAAAAGCTGAGGTTTCTGAGATATTTGAATAGTGGCAACCAGCAGTGATGAGGGTTGGAGACAAAAAAGCTGAGTGTACAGTGTTGGAAAAAGCGGCAGTACTGAGGAAAGGGGATACTGGCAGCTAGAGGGATTGAGGGTTAAGGACAGTTCCAGCTAAGGACTGGTGAGAGTGAAAGGTAGACATACTAAGGCTTGAAACAGTGGCTGCTGAGGACACTTAGAATTAGGGACAGTGGCAGCCAAGGATATTAGAAGAGTGATGGCAGAAAAAAGACTAAGTGGTCCATTGGGTCTATCCTAGTTATACATACAGTATGTTTAAATCCACTTACTGTTGACTAAGTCACTTCCTATGCTGTCTACTATTCCAAGCATCAACTACTGTTTCAGTAAAATAATACTTTCTAAGATTAGTTTTGAACTTTCCTCCTGCTAGTTTGAGGTCACGTTCCTGTGTTCTTGATCTTGACTTTATACTGAATATACTGCTCTCCTGAACCTTATTCACCCTCTTGATGTATTTAAAGGTTTCAGTCATGTTTCCCCTTTCCCTTCATACTGAAGTCTGTCCTAGTATGTTTTATTCTTTGACCATGTTTGTTTCCCATCTCTGAACTCGCTCTGTCTTACCCTATATTGATGGTTAGGGACAGGACATCTGAGGTTACAGAGAGTTGAGGACAATGGCAGTTGATGGTAGTGAGGTTTGGGGCAGGATAGCTGAGGGTAAAGAGGGTTTAAAACAGTGGTAGATGATATTACATAGACCTGGTAACAGTGGAATCTGAGGGTGCTGAGGCTTGGGTACAGAGGCCTCTGAGGGAAGTGATAATCGGAGACAGTGGCAGTTGAGCATACTGAGGTTTGGGGAAAGTGGGAGCTGGGGATATTTTTGGTTGGAAATAGTGAAATTTGTCCATACTGAGGGTTGAGACAGTAGAAGCTGAGAACACTGAGGATTGGGAACAGTGACAGCTTAGGATACTATTGGCTGTTGACAGTGGCAGTTGAGCATACTGAGTGAGCGGATAAGCAATGAAACATTGAGGGTGACACAGAAAGAAAGCATTTCCTCTGTACGTGATTAGAAAAATGTGAGAGATTTATACATTTCGAAAAAACCCTAGAGGAATAGGAAGCAATCTTGCATTCCAAATGAGTGCAATATATTTATTTTTATTATTTAGTTTTAACAATGAATACCAACATAATGTGGCATACCGTACAAAAATACTTTCTTTAACATGGCAACATTCATCGGGCATGTGATTGTGGGGCAGAATGCTGAGATAACTGGCCATTACAGTCGGCGACTAACCTAACTGGACACTGCGATTCCAGACAAACGTCACTACTTCTCTGGTAAAATATTCGGGTAACACTATGAGGAAAAAAACATAAAAACCTATTTAGGGAAAGTGTGTGGAGCCTGCTAGAAGGCAAAATGCAATATAGTTGCTTCAGTGTTAGGGGTAAGTGGGGTATTAGGGGTGTGTGTTCGTTTCCTACATAGTTTATACAGATTATGCTATCCATATTAAAACTTGTGTTATCAGAGACTAAATCGTAAGCACTGTACTCTTTAAAGCCACAGTAAATAAAAAGACTAACTAAAATGTTTAGATTTATGTATTATGAGTGCAAGGTGAGTACACAGCTAAGCCCGAAGCTGCCAAGATAATTTATAGGGCAGTCAGACATGTAGTCATGATGCAACAGAGAACTTCATAAAGTTGACATCCAGGCTCCACAAACCCTAACATTTTATTTCTGTAGAGACAGGAGGGGCAAGAGGCAGCCAAAGATAACTTATCAGAAGGGTCATTAGCAGTTTTGTTTTTATAGTGGCCAACCAGCAGTGTCCTGCTACTAACAGATGTGAAATCGTCACCTGACACAGCTGTCACCTTCTCTATGCCGCTACCTTAAGGCTATGTGATTCTATGACTTAAAATGTTTCCATTCAATAGAAGCAGTCATATGTTGGCTAATTAAAGGACATGACAGTAGAAGTGCCCAAATGTATTCAACTAACTGAGATAGTAAAAAAAAATATCAGCATATAATATTTCTACGAAGGGAAGCAAGCCCTTCTCTTCTCTGGAGAATGTCCTAATTAGGGATGAGCTGAACACCCTCCTGTTCGGTTCACAGCAGAACATGCGAACAGGCACAAAATTCGTCAGAACACACGAACTCCGTTAAAGTCTATGGGACACGAACATGAATAATCAAAAGTGCTAATTTTAAAGGTTATATGCAAGTTTTTGTTATAAAAAGTATTTGGGGACCTGGGTCCTGCCCCTTCAGTTCTGGTATAGATTTTAAGGGGAGCCCTGCACTAACCCTGCAAGGGGTCACTAGTTCACATCACCGGGTGGCCCCGCCCCCTCTGATACCATGGGAAGCCATTGGGAAGTCCCTGTGGCGTCAGAGGGGGGCAGGGTCACCCGGTTATGTCACTGTGTGGCCCCGCCCTCAGTTATATAAGAGCTGTCACAGTGAAGACGCATAAGACAGCAGGAGCCTCCCATGGAGGCAGGGCGGTTGCAGCTTTTTTTTTTCCCATTTGTCGGGGGCAGCGTGAACTTACACCTTACGTGCAACTTGAACATCGGGCTCATCCCTAGTCTTAATGGTTAGTGCTGACTCTGGTATATATGTGTACTGTGAAACTAGTGGATATACAGAATTGAAATTAGCAGAAGAATGGAAAGGACTTACCATGGATTAATATAAAAAGCCAAGAGGTAGTCAGTCCACAGACACGAGGGCAGGAGGGTTAGGAAAGCAAAAATGCTTCGACGCCTGGGAGCATTAATATGCAGGGACAGAGAAATGGAGGTTAGAGAAAGCGTCTGCCACAGTACAAGGACTAAGGACCTGTCACACCTATGCGGATGCAGCCACGTGCGTTTTTGACATGCATACACATGAATTTTTGTGATTTTTTTTCAACACGCTTGTTTTCCACATGCGTTATGCAGATTGAGGGGGAAACATTCAGAAGAGGGTGTTTCCTTGCTGCAGATGTATTTAAAATATAAAAAATGACATGCTTTTTCTGCCTTTATCATTAATTTCCTTGCGTCTGCTTTAGTCACATAAACACATAAATGCAGCATACTATTTTTAAAAAGTGCTAAGCTGCAGCACATAGATGTGAACTAGCCACAAACACAAATGAATGGGACTTTTTTTGCTTTGAATGCATCATCTTGAAGTGATATACAGATCCTCAGATTTTGCACAAGGGAAAACTCAAGCATCAATTCTTAGGACACTGTCTGTCATTTTGGTGTCAGATATAAACATCAGCGAAAGGGAAAGGACACTCACCAATTATATGGAAGCTTTCCATCTCTCTCCAGAGTGGCAAAATTGACAAATGTTCCTGCTCCACACTCCCTGGATAAACAGAGCGAAAAGTTTTTACTATGCAGTCTTCCAAATATCAACTCTACTCATCAAGGGTCCTTAAGTGCCCGTTCACACTACCGCGACTTGTCAGGCGACTTAGCCACCTGACAAGTCGCGCTCCATTCTGTACTATAGAACCGTTCTAAAAGGAGCGACTCAAGCCGCTCCGACTTATAAAAAGGTTCCTGTAGTATTTTTGGGGCGACTTCAGGCGACTTGCATTGACTTCTATACAGTAGTCGTTTTGCAAGTCGCTGCTGAAGTCGTGTGCAGGTCGTGTCTGTGAGTCGCGCTGCAAGTTGTGTCGCCCCTGTGTGAATCGGCACTTACAGTTCTCTCTTTACAAAATCACAGATAAGATTATTGGTGTTCTTCTCTTATCTAGGATGCTTAAAGAAGATGGTAGATCCAGGAAGTTGGAAAACATGTGCTGTGAGTAGGCGGATTTCCCAACAGACCTTTCATTGAATCCCTCCAATAGGTAATAGGTAACACTCTACTCCAGATTATGTCTCTTCCTGTCTAGTTAAGCCCACCACTATATAAAGCCCCCCCCCCCATATTTCATTACACACACACACACACAATGGGGCTGATCTACTAAAAGCAAGTTGCGCCAGAGTTTAGTAAATGTGGTAAGGCTTCACTTTGAAAAGAGTACCCAATCACGTGCAAGGAAAATAAAAAAATACATTTACTAAGCCCGTGGAACAACTGCACTTGCATTTTGCAAAGTGCACAGTCTTTTTCCCTTTAGTAAATCAGCCCCTATGCATACATATCCCTATTTATTATACACAGTTGCACCCCAGACCTCCTAACATGCCCCCCGGTAAGCGGAGAACACTCTGTACTAGACCATCTCTCTTCCTGTCTTATAACACTTAACCTATATATTCGCCTTCTACACTGTCTAACTACACTATATATAACAACCCACATCCCTGACCTGACTCTATATACAATATATATATATATATATATATATATATATATATATATATATATATATATATAGTATTTCTATATAAACCCCAAACTCTCCAACTTTTTTTACCGTGACATTTGGAGGTGCTTCCGCCGTAGGACTACTAGAGTGGCTAGCAAGAGTCCGATCAGGAGAATGCTCAGCACAGCCAGCAAAGAAATCACCACAACATTTGGATTCATTTCAGCAACTAGAAAGCAGGAAAAAAACATTTTACTGCAAGTCCATGAACAAATACAGTATAGTAAACAAGAACATTGTAGTATGTATTTACAAAAGGCAAAAAGACTGTACACTTTGCAAGTGTAATCATTTTCTTCAGAGCCTAGTTAATGTGGTGAAGCTTCACTTTCAAAAGAATACTCCATCAAGTGCAAGGAAACAATTAAAAAAAAACAGCAGACCCCCAGACACCCCCCTGGAATTTGAACGTTTGCATAGAGCCTTGAAACCCAGGGGCAGGGACACAGACCCCCCTCGAGATGTTGTCTGCTGCCTAGTGAACTTTAAAAATTAAGAGGAAATTCTGAGAAGAGCCAGAGACAGACGGCAGCTGCTGTTCCAGGGCACAGAAGTAAAGATTTTCCAAGATCTATCGCCAGTAACTCTACAAAACAGGAGAGACCTACGTCCCCTCCTGGAGGTCCTGCGCCGTAAAGGCATTCCCTACAAGTGGAGATTCCCTTTTGGTCTCTCAGCGACTGTTGCGGGACGCACCGCCATCTTGAGAGTACCTGAAGAACTAGGAAGATTCTGCGATGCGCTTCAGTTACCTCCGGTTGCTTTACCTGACTGGTACAAAGCCTTCCGTACCGACCATCTTCGCAGATCTGATTCAATGGACACCATCCCTGAAAGAGATGATTTTCATATCCGACGGCGTAGATCATCTTCGCCAAGCCCGCATCAGCAAAGAGCACACGGCGACAGGGCCT
Source organism: Lithobates pipiens (assembly GCF_037356315.1). NCBI lineage: Eukaryota > Metazoa > Chordata > Amphibia > Anura > Ranidae > Lithobates > Lithobates pipiens. The sequence goes on along the minus strand of NW_027507903.1, from coordinate 469,466,690 downwards.
ACGATAGCCCTACTGCCTCACCAGCCCACAGGCGAGCTCGACCTGACGACCCGTAACTCACCGCTACTTTTCACTTTTCCAGTTTGCAGGTTCCTGCACCTTTGTCTACTTTACTCAGGTTTCTGACTAGGTCCCGATGCATTTTGACGGATCCCCCCTCCCTCCCTCCCAATCTGGAAGACTGGGGGTACACTGGAACTGATTGACTATATTGTACACTATACCGTACACCCCCGTTTTTGGTTTTTGTTTTTGTTTTGTTTTTTCCCTTTTTCCTTTATTTTTTATTTTTCCTTCTTTTTTTTTTTTCTTTTTTTTTATGTCCCTATTTTTGCCTTGATTAGCGGGGTGCCCCTCTCTCCCCCCTCCCTAGGACTCACGGGTCCCTCTTGCCGTCAGCTACCTTTTTGTAATCACTAAGCCTGATCAGCGGCCATGATCGGATGGCGGTTATCGGGAAAAGTCCTCAGGCTGATTGGTTGGTTCTATCATTAATACTGTTGGGGGGGGGAGCGGTCCCCCACTCTGATGCAGCCCCCCCTCTCCCCCTCGTCTCCCCCCCCTTTTTTTTTTGTTTTGTGATCCCTCTCTCTCTCACTTTTATAGCAGGACCCTTCCACAGATCAGGTTGATACATCCAGCCACCTCGAAGAGGTCCTCTCCCATGGTTCGGCCTGTGATTGGTTATCATATGACACTGTTTTGTGACTGCTATAGGCAATGGGATCTCTTTGAACTGCTTAGCTGATAATGTGGGGGGTGGGTGATGGGGGGGATGGGGGGAGGGGAGGCGGGGGGGATCGATAGGTATATGTCAGGATGTGCATGAGACGGACCATTCTGTTATTAGAAACAAGGGGGATGGTTGGACATTTGTTAGCTTCTTACATGTTACATATTCCTCTTGGTTCCATTTTTTCGTATGTAGCACTGTTCCATGGCTTTGTACTATTATTGCACTTCCTTTGTTCGGTTTTCTTTATGCTGCCGTTTTACTTTTACTATTATGTTTATCTCAGGATATACAGTTGTGCTGTTATAATTCACCATCTTTCCCCTGCTTTTTCACGATAGCAGGCTCCTACTATACTTGCAGTCATCTCCCAAGGACTCCCGCTGGACTGACTCCGAAAGGACTACGACCCGGACACCCTTCCACGCACTCCCACAACGGACGGACTCTCCGACTGTTGACCCATTCCGGACTCACCGCATTAGGTTAGGGTAAGGTAGCTGTGCTACGCCACCCTCCGGCTTTTTCTTTTCTCTTCCTTGTTCCCTTTTCCTCCCCTTTTTTTTATTATACATTCCCTTTCTCTATTTCTCCCCTTGTCCCTCCTCCCCATTCCCTCTCTTACCCACCCTTCACCCCCTCGTCCCCGGGTGTTTCTCTCCGGCCTCCCCTAAACCGCACATCCTCCTACGAGGGGAGGATCTCCTTCCTAGCGCTAGACCCACACTTCCTTGCTTGCACAGCCCCCCACTCGATCTCGATTTGGGGAGCCCGCATTGCCAAGCGCAAAGCCTGAACACACTACTGCACGCAATCTTGCCTGCCTCTCCCCACACAATTATGTCCAACTCAACCCCTACCCCGGGCCCCTCCACTCTCAAAATCTGGTCGCAGAATGTGAAAGGCTTGAACATCCCCGAAAAACGTAGCCAAGTCTTAAACCTTATCTCCAAACAGAAAGTAGATGTGGCATTCCTACAGGAAACACACTTCCGCATGGGACAGATCCCTAACTTTATAAGCCGAAAATATCCTACAGCTTACCATTTTACAAACCCCTCTGCAAAAACCAAGGGGGTCTCAGTTCTCATCGCTAGACACGTCCCATGGCAGCTAGAAGAATCTATTATTGACCCAGATGGAAGATACGTCTTCTTGAAGGGTACCATATATAACAAACCAGTTACTCTAGCAACCATATACAGCCCTAACACGGCTCAGGTGAGCTTTTTCCGAAAAGTCGCGGACCTTCTCACGAACTTTCAGGCGGGTTTGACAGTACTGGGCGGCGACTTTAATGTAGTGCTACAACCCCTCTTGGATTCCTCGTCGGGGACGTCCTCCCTTCCCTACAGCTCTTTGCGGCAGGTCAGAACCTTACTGCAAGCTCTTGCACTACACGACGCGTGGCGCACTTTACATCCCTCCACGAAAAGATTACACTTTTTTTTCCACACCACACAATAGATATTCCAGGTTAGATTATCTGTTCCTCTTCCAAAGAGATTTGCCTCTACTCCAATCGGCTAGGATAGAACCACTTCTCATGGCAGACCATCACCCGATCTCAATGCTCCTTACCTTCCCGATCCAACATAATACCACAAAAATTTGGCGCCTGGACGCATCCCTCCTTTCCTCCGAGACAGACATCAATGCTATTTCATCCAGCCTAAATCACTATTTCCAGGAAAATATGGTCCCCGGGATATCCCCTATTACGGTCTGGGAAGCGCACAAATGTACCATTAGAGGGAAGTTTATAGAATTAGCCGCATTACGGAAAAAAGCGAACCAAGCCCGTATCTCCGATTTAGTCCATAAAATTCAACAACTGGAATGAGCCCACAAACACTCTTTAGCGCAGGCCACGCTTCAAGATCTGACTGAGACAAGAAAGCTCTTACAGGAGGCGCTGAATCGTAAAACTCACCGTAAATTTATTCTTAATCAGAAACTGTTCTATGAACAGGGAAATAAAAATGGTAGACTCCTGGCCCAGGCCATCTGCACCAAGCGCATCTCCACTACTGTCCACACTATAAAGGACCCAGGGGGCACTGCACACACATCCTCGGCAGATATAGCGTCCCAATTCGAAGCGTATTACAAGAACCTATACAACTTGCACAGCCCATCTTCTACTCATTCGACCCAAAGACACAGGGATATGCTCCTTACTGATTTCTTGGATAAATATAGTCCCGGGAAAATTTCCGATGACTTGGCCTCTGAACTGGATAATCCGATTTCAGATTTGGAGCTCAGGCAGGCCATCAAGCAACTAAAGCCAGGCAAAAGCCCAGGACCGGACGGTCTTTCTGCCCCGTACTACAAGGCTTTTACAGAGATCCTCACTACGCCCTTTCTGCGGGCCTTTAACTCCCTTAGCAATTCAGAAACTCCATTCCACCGGCTTTTAGAAGCCCACATCACGGTCATCCCCAAACCAGGGAAGGACGCTTCCTCAGTCACCAGTTATAGACCCATTTCCCTTCTTAATTCAGACATCAAGCTCTTTGCCAAAATACTAGCCAACCGCTTGCTACCACTCCTCCCCTCTCTTATTGGCAAATATCAGGTGGGCTTTGTCCCTGGCAGGGAAGCCAGGGACAACACTACCAAGGCCATTAACCTACATCATTGGCTCACATCCCGCAATGAAAAGGGATTTTTTCTGTCCCTGGATGCGGAGAAGGCATTTGACAGGTTGGCCTGGGACTACCTAGCTGCTGTACTCCAACACTTAGGCCTACCCAATAGACTGATGACCTTTATTTTGTCCCTTTATACTACCCCCACTGCGAGCATCAGAGTTAATGGCCACCTGTCAAATGCCTTCCCCATCCGAAATGGAACGAGACAGGGATGCCCTCTGTCCCCTATTCTGTTTATCTTGACGCTTGAGCCCCTCCTCCGACGCTTACAATCCAACGACGACATTAGGGGAATCCAGGTGGCGGGGCGCACTCATAAGTTAGCGGCATTCGCGGACGACATCCTTCTGTTTCTCAGCCAGCCGTTAACGTCTATCCCGAATGTGCTTAAGGACTTTGAAACCTTTGGCAAGCTCTCCAACTTGAAAATCAATTTTTCAAAGTCTGATGCGCTAAACATTACTCTGCCTAACGAATTAGTTTCTCAATGTCAAACCGCATTCCCCTTCTCCTGGAAACAGGAGGCTATAACATACTTAGGAATTCAACTCCCCAAGCATTTATCCACTTTATACTCCAAAAACTTCCTCCCGCTGTCACGCTCTATCACCGAAGACCTACGGAGATGGGACAAACCCCACTTCTCTTGGTTTGGCAGGGCAGCTATTCTCAAGATGAATGTGCTCCCTAGAGTCCTGTATCTTCTTCAGACAATTCCCATCCAACTCCCTGCCTCCTTTTTTATGCACCTTAAGCGTGCGTTCACGAAATTTTTATGGAAACATAAGCGTCCAAGAATCAGCTATAGCCAACTTACGAGCCCTAAAACCGTAGGGGGCATAGGTCTTACGGATCTCAAACTATATTCCCTTGCCTGCCAAATGGTCAGAATTTTTGATTGGTCAGCCCATGGGTCAGATAAAGATTGGGTCACTATAGAAAACGCTTTCTCGAACCTACCCATCAACCACACACCCTGGATTCCCCCTCCCTCTGTTCCTAAGGCCCTAAAAGAACACCCCCTAGTGTACGCCACCCTAACAAACTTTAGAGAAGCTTGCAAAAAATTCAATGTCTCTTCCAACCCTGGGCCCCTCATGCCTGTTCGGCTGAATCCCGCGTTCCCTCCTGGCATGTCCGCGACCTTTCTCAAAAATAGCTGGCCACATAAAGAAATGTTTGCGCATCAGTTCTATAACAATGGGGAGATCTTGGACTACTCTGCACTCCCGACAGGAGGGGATCTCCCCCCATACCTAAATGGTCCTACTTTCAAATACGCCATTTTCTTAAACAGGTACATAGAGAAGCTGAGTTAACTAGGCGGCTGACACCTTTTGAAACCCTCTGCTCACAGGCCTCTCCCCAACGCCACCTTATTTCGGTGACCCACTCATTCCTCTCCCAGTCCAAATCACCAAAAAATTGGAAAGCATGTATAGCGTGGGAAAGAGATCTGCAAATGGAGATCTCGGAAGAGGAATGGGAAAAGATCTTTATCATCACACATAAAGGCTCCCTGAACGTGCATACCCAAGAGAACAATTTTAAACTTATTTCACGGTGGTATCGAACGCCGGCTCTGATAACCAAATTTAACCCAGAAATCCCTAACAAATGCTGGAGGTGCCTTGGTGCTGACGGATCCCTACTACATATATGGTGGTCGTGTCCCCGGATCCAGGAATTCTGGACCCGGGTGCATGACATAGCTAGCTCTATTACTGATCTCCCTATCGAATTCACAGCTGCCCGCATGCTCCTACACCATACTTCAATCCCAAACCGCTCATATACGCACTCACTAGGCTTACATCTACTCAACGCTGCCAAACTTTGCATCCCTATCCATTGGGGATCTTCCACTGTCCCTTCCACCACTGAATGGTTACAAAAGGTGGCAAAGATAGCTGAGATGGAGGAACTCATTTATATTGCTAAGGATGCCCCTCATAAATTCGCACAGATTTGGGATAGATGGATGACCTTTCAAAGCAGTAACCCCTTGAACTTCGGGGCCAACATGTCTTGTCCCGTACGTACTGGGTAATCACCTGTAGGATTTAGAAGAACCCCCAGCCCCAACTCACACTGTCCGCTTGGCCTCAGGTTCCTATTTCGGATAGGCTGCTAGGTTGCTTTCTGGATCCCAACCTCCATTCTGCGCATGGACAAATGGGGGAGCCCGGAGAGAAAACCCCCTTCCTAACCCATATACCCACCCTCTACCCTCCATCCACTCTTTTGCTGTTCCCCTACCCTTGTTCTTCCTTCTTTCTTTTTGAGTTCACCACCCCCCCGCATGGGGGTTCGGCCTTCGACATTGACACAGACTTCCACACACAAGGACGGTTACCAGCCTCTGATTGACGGAGTGAACCCCTTCCCAGTCCCCTACGCCTCTATTTTGACCGAAGTTTTATCACCCACCCACCATTCCCCTCTTTCATACTCCGGGACATAGCCCGATAGCCCTATTGCGATGGACGACTGAACATCCTCGAATCGATTAATTTGCCTATGCTTAGCTACCCCCTGACGCTCATTGGGATTGCATCCTTAAAGAGGAAATGAAAAGGAGTTGAGACGTAGGGGTTGTAGCACTGTGTGAAATTTGAACAGGGGATGTGGGGAAGGTCTCATCTCAGAGTTCCACTTCAAAACTAAGCGCTTTACACCTGTTCACCTGTACGAATACTTACTTTGTTATTGTCTGTAATATTGACTTGTACTTCATTTGTGTAGTACATTAAGTATTGCTTGTTACACTTTTTGTTTCTTTGAAATTCAATAAATACTTTATGGAAAAAAAAAAAAAAAAAAAACAGCATTTTTGCTTGCACATGATTGGATGATCAGCATAGCTTTACCACAATCACTAAGCTCTGGGTTCAACTGCACTTGCAAAGTGCACAGTCTATTTGCCTTTAGTAAATCCAAGACTTTATGAGTGGAACAGTAAAAGTTACCTATAAACATAAGACCTCATTCACCAAAACTGACCATATATAATTGGATCAAGGAACCTTTAAATGCTGTTCCTCCAATGATCTTCACTAATATTCCTTGGATACATCTGCTTGGGGGAAGACTAATGGCGCGTACACACGATCAAACAATCGGGTAGAAAAGTCCGGCAAACTCAAGTCCGCCGGGCAATCCCCCCGTGTGTAGCCTCCGGCATACTTTTTTGACCCGAAAGTACGGCGGACTTAGAAAGTAGTTTTGCACTCCAATCTTCCCGCCGGACTCGCATTTCGGCGGACAATCTGGCCCTGTGTGTGCCAGTACGCCGTACTTTTGAAATGAACGGACTTTTCCCGCCGGGAGAAAAGTCCGCTCAATCGAGCGGGTCTCCAGGTAGGCGGGGCCCGCGAAGGAGACGTCGCTGGCCCCGCCACCTGGTATGGACTTTAAGGGGAACCCCAACGCCGAAAAAAAATTGGCGTGGGGGTCCCCCCCGGGTCCACATCAGACCCTTGTCCGAGCACGCTACCCGGCCGGCCAGAAAAGGGGGGGCGAGCGAGCGCCCCCCCCCTCCTGAGCCGTACCAGGCTGCGTGCCCTCAACATGGGGAGTGCCTTGGGGAAGGGGGGGCTGCGTGGCCCCCCACCCCAAAGCACCTTGTCCCCATGTTGATCAGGACAAGGGCCTCTTCCCGACAACCCTGGCCGTTGGTTGTCAGGTCTGCGGGCGGGGAGCTTATCGGAATCCGGGAGCCCCCTTTAATAAGGGGGCCCCCGGATACCGGCCCCCCACCCTATGTGAATGAGTATGGGGTACAATGTACCCCTACCCATTCACCTGTAAAATAAAGTACAAAAAAAACACAACACACAAGATAAAATAGTTTATTGCACAGCTCCGGGGGTCTTCCGTCTTCGAGGGTCTTCTAGCCGGACTCCTCCGCTATCTTCTTCTAGCTCTTTTACTAGCGGAGGAGCCCGGCTTTCTTCCTCGCCGCCGGCCTCTTCTTCCGACTTCGGGGGTCTTGTCCCCCTCTTCGGTTCTTCTGACGGGCCACCGCGCCTTCTTATAGCTCTTTTACAGGCGGTGGCCCGGTCTTCTGTCGTCGTCGCCGCCGCCGCCGCCTTCCATTCTTCTTCTTCTTCTCCTTCTTCTCCTGGAGATGTTGACTCGACGCTCTCTCCGGCCGCAATGCCAGGGATGCGCTGCGCGGTGACATCGGTTGATGTCACATGGGTTGATGTCACATGGGTTGATGTCACGTGGCGACAGTCCCAGCATCCTCCAGGACGGTGACATCGTAAGGGGGGCGGGGTCACCATGTGACATCAACCCATGTGACATCAACCGATGACCCCGCCCCTTGTCCCATATAAGTCGCCGCGCAGCGTGTCCCTGGCATTGCGGCCGGAGAGAGCGTCGAGTCAACATCTCCAGGAGAAGAAGTAGAAGAAGAAGAAGAACGAAAGGCGGCGGCGGCCACCGCCTGTAAAAGAGCTATAAGAAGGCGCGGTGGCCCGTCAGAAGAACCGAAGAGGGGGACAAGACCCCCGGAATCGGAAGAAGAGGCCGGCGGCGAGGAAGAAAGCCGGGCTCCTCCGCTTGTAAAAGAGCTAGAAGAAGATAGCGGAGGAGTCCGGCGAGAAAACCCCCGAAGACGGAAGACCCCCGGAGCTGTGCAATAAACTATTTTATCTTGTGTGTTGTGTTTTTTTTGTACTTTATTTTACAGGTGAATGGGTAGGGGTACATTGTACCCCATACTCATTCACATAGGTGCCCGCAGACCCCGACAACCAACGGCCAGGGTTGTCGGGAAGAGGCCCTTGTCCTGATCAACATGGGGACAAGGTGCTTTGGGGTGGGGGGGCGCGCAGCACCCCCTTCCCCAAGGCACCCCCCATGTTGAGGGCACGCGGCCTGGTACGGTTCAGAAATGGGGGGCCGCTTGCTCGCCCCCTCTTTCCTGGCCGGCCGGGTAGTGTGCTCGGACAAGGGTCTGATGTGGACCTGGGGGGGGACCCCCACGCCGATTTTTTTTCGGCGTTGGGGTTCCCCTTTAAGTCCATACCAGGTGGCGGGGCCAGCGACGTCTCCTTCGCGGGCCCCGCCTACCTGGAGACGCGCTCGAAATGAGCGGACTTTCCTCCGCGTGTGTGGGCGAGTCCGTTCATTTCAAAAGTAGGGCGGATAGTACGGCGGACTTAGTACGCCGTATTAGTCTGCTGAAAAAGTGCCGTGTGTGGGCAAGTAGCTCATTCGGAAAGTCTGACGGACAGTCTGGCGGGAAGTCCGCCAGACTAAGTCCGTCGGATAGTTGGCTACGTGTGTACGTGGCATTACTGGCTGGCATGGATTTTCCTACCCAAAAGATGTTTCACACTACAGGTATACCCCACTTTTAAGTTCACAATGGGGTTTATTTACTAAAGTTGTAAAGTGCAAAATCAGGCTCACTTCTGCATAGAAACCAATGAGCTTCCAGGTTTTATTACCAAAGCTTAATTGAACAAGCCGAGGCTAGAAGCTCATTGGTTTCTATGCAGAAGTGAGCCTGATTTTGCACTTTACAGCTTTAGTAAATAAACCCCATTATTTACTTAAAAGTGGGGTATGCCTGTATACAGTCAGAGTCCCTCTCCTTCCTCAATAGGTGCGAATCTGCAGGTTTGTCCAATGCAAACTATCAAATTTCTAGATGATCTTAAATGGCAGGCCACCAACTAATGTCTGTAAGCAGCATAACTCTTATCACTAGGCAATGACAAATATGCAACATCATTTTGAAAGGAAAGTCATGAACAATTTTGGTGAATGACAGTCAAACACTATCACTAAGAATTTACAGTTTTCTATCATCACTGGTAAATATGGTACAGATGTAAGTCGGCTCTGAAGAATTACATATATGGACTGTCACTGGGAAACAACAGATATGCATAATGACAGATATAAACCATCATTAAGGAATGACAGATAAGGAACCTCATTAGGGAGAGATAGTTATATGCTATAATTGATTAATGAAAGATATACATGGTCATTGGTTAATTCATAGATATAAACCATCATTAGGGAATGAGAGCTAAAGACTATCATTGAGGAATGCCAGAAATGTACCGTCATCATGGAGTGACAGATATGGACCATCATTGGGGAAAGACTTTCATAGACTGTGGTTAGGGAATGACAGATATAGACCATTATTATGGAGAGACAGCTATGGACCATCACTGGGGCATGACAGATATTGACTATCAGTGGAAATGGCAGATATAGACCATCATTAGGGGGTGAGAGATGTAGATCAATACTGTGAAATGACAGACACGGACCATCATATTGTAATGAGAGATAGGGACCATCACTGTGCAATGGCAGATATGCACCACTATTGCTGAATGACTGGTATGGGACACTACTGGGGACCGACAGCAAGTTGATTTATTGGTTTTCTGGTAGAGATAATCTCATTATTCCTTTTAGGCTCTCCTGTGGGTTTTTGTTCCTAACGTTCAGCCTGCACTTCTCAACAAGGGAACAGCTGGGTAAATGCAAATGGGGCTGAAAATGTATACATTAACTTTTTCTATGACCAAAATAACAGCAGAATGAGAAAGAAAATGCTAAAGATATTGAGAAAAAAATGTAAACAAAACTTCAAACGCAAGGAATAAAGCCAATATATTTCTGGAGTTCTGCTGTTTCTGTTCACTGATGTAATAAGTAGTCAAATACTTTAATCATAATTACATACAAACAAAGAAAAGATGAAGCATCTTATCCTAAAAGAAGCTTACCCAGTGTAGAAACGGTAATGAAGGTGGGCACACTGGCACTGTGATGGCTGACACTGGTGATGCTGCAGTTGTAAGATGTGCCAGGATGTAGATTGGATATTGTTACCACATGGGAGGAAACCACCACAGCATCCTGTTAAGACAGGCAAAAGCAGAAGGATGTTGATATCAAGGTGCTGGGAAACATTATACAGTATAATACAAACGGAAGATTGTTGGCAGAATATAAATGACCATCCAGTACACTTTCATAAGACACTTTGCCACCATGAGATAACTCCAAACATAACAATGTAGTTATAGAATAACCCCAGCCCTAAAAATATAACAATGGGATAATCCCAAACTTAAAAATTATAACCATGGGACTATAACTATAACAATATAATCATGAAAGAACCCTTAAAATATGACAGTGAAAAAAAAAAACATAAAAAAAATATAGGATACCCCCAACCCTAACAATATAACCAAGAGTTAACCACAGCAAAAATAATATAATCATTACAGTGCCCCTTTACAGTGTAGTCCTTTATATTACAGTGCCCCCTTTACATCACAGCCTCCCTTTACATTACAGTGCCCCATGCAGTCTGTCCCCTCCCTTCCATTCCTCTCTAACAGCAATCTATGCCTCCTCTGCTTAAGACTCCTATCTGCAGGGCAGAGGCTGTAAAAGTCCATGTGTCCTCTCCCAGCATCTCCTCCCGCCAGCCTGGCTGACAATGTCATCCTATCAGCTGGGAAGGGGGGCGGGAAGAGCTCTCCATTTTTATCTGCAGCTCCTCTTGCCCCCTGCCCTGCAGATTGGATGACATTATCAGCCGGATGGGCAAGTAAAAGAGCCGGGAGAGGACACATGGGCATAGCAGGTGATAAGCGGTGACTACGGTCAACAGTAGCCCTGGGCAGACCGCGGCCCCCGCTCATCTCCTGCAGAGAGGCCCGGTCAGAAACATGCCACGGACCAGCACTGGTCCACTCCCCAGTGGTTGGGGATCCCTGCTCTAGTACACTCATCACTATCATAGAATATTGCCCTCCTGAAATAAATAAATAATTTTCATTCAGACATACATATGTTCAGATATGTGAAGTGAATGTAATTGTTTTTTTTATTATTATTAAATGTTATACTTACCTGCTCTGTGCAATGTTTTTGCACAAAGCAGCCCCAAACCTCCTCTTCTGGGGTCCTCTGCAGATGCTCTTGGCTACTCCTCCCTTCTAAGTGCCTCCATAGCAAGCTGCTTCCTATGGGGGAACTTGTGTAGGCTCGATCCCAAGCCAGGCTGTGTGCATCTATTGAAACACACAGTGTGTCTTGATCCCCCGCACTTCCTCCTCATAGGATTTTTTTCTTTTAAATGTTTTTATTATTTTCAATATTATTATATAATAATTATATTATATATTATAATAATTATATTACTATTTTCAATAAACAAGTATAGTATACAATAAAACAGAGAAATTAAGGACCGCCCACCGCAATACGGTAAGCCACCCCAAAAAGTAGACAAAACAACTATTACACAAAAATGAAGTGCATTGCATTAAATGTGTACCTCCTCACAAGATTTAATTTGATAGTAGCAGGTGCCAATGGTTGCCAGTCCAGTGAGGAGAGGGAAAGAGAGCAGCATTGCTGTAGATGGGCACAGTGGTAAATCAAGATCAGTGTCAGGTGAGTATTTGGGGGGCTGGGAGGGAGCTGATCATGGAAGGCTTTTTATTTACCTTAATGTAGATAGCTTTTATAACCACTTTAAAAACAGTAAATAATTAAATACGTTTCTTTCCATTTTTTCTTTTGAGTGCTATTTCTCCCCACAGAATGAAGAGGCTCTGGCTCACATATAATGGAAAAGTGCTCATTATGGTTTAGACCAACTACTTTACAGTGGATTAAATGACCTCCAATCACCTAACCTTAATTCCAACAAGGTGAATTCAATTTCTCTGTAATATTACTTTAAGTAAAACCTAATCACTGTATTGCCCTGGGTTAAACTTTGTATTAACTGAATTATTTCTCTGGGATGAGCTACAGTAGAATTAAAGGCAAACCTTTTTCTTTCAGTATGGTTAGAGTATTGGAGGGCTATAACTCCTGTCAGGATTTTTTTGTTTTTGCCATCTGTGTCCCATTGGAGAGATTTTCATTCACTTCCTGCTCCATACTCAAAACAGGAAGTTGGAAGAACTCCCTCCGAAGTGACAGAATTCCTGGTTGTCACCAGGGTCACTAGATTCCCCATTGGAAAATTTCTCTTCTTTTACTAGGACAAGCCAAAATTTGGTATTTTATTTTCACTTTTGGTTATAATGGTAAACATGACAAACGGAGAGTAAAAATCTCCCAAAATGTAATCCTTTTGTACTGGTTTTTACTTGGTACTTGCACTTAGAATTTCATTTTGAGAAGCATAAAAGTAGACATGGTTCAGTGAACACACAATACAGTTCAGAGCACCAGGGGCTGATAGCGGACTGGTAATCACAAGCAAACTATGCCTGAAAACCTGTATATTTTCTCAATCTATTATTATGTAGGAGAAATCCATAAAAGATCGAAGGCATTCACATTAATATCTGACACTTCTAGTCCTTATTTAATTTACCATTTCACCTAACACCTCCTGACTTCTTAACCAGTTGACCCAAACCCAGTGAATCCCTTCAACAATTTTATCTATGCAAACTATGGACCTTTTGATATGTTGAGACTGCCATAGAAATGAGATATCAGGCACCCCAACTGCCAGAATATTTTTTGCAGGCTTATTGACATGACCCATGCCTGTTAACTTAGTCAGCCAATCATGCTTAGTCTCTTGGTACCTGCAGAAATGATTAGGGAATAGACATGTCTTATTTCATGTTTGTGGACATCTAAACTCATGAGAACATTTTTAGAACAGAATTTCTGAATCAGTAGAGTTTCCAATACTAAGAATTATACGTAGTTATTTTTTAAAGCGATTGTGTCACCTTGTCATAGTCACTCTGTACCAAATCAGAGCATCGGCAGAAAACTTCAAAATAATCAGAAAATCCCTCTTCCACCCACAGCAGAGTGATGGACGTCTGCGTTTTATTCACGGCAAACAGGGACTTTGGAGGAGCTGGATCTGTACAAATAAAACGTTACTCTGTAAACAAAATCTCCCCCAACCATAAAACAAAGAACATCATGAGCCATCATAATTTACAATCCCATTTTCAATTAAAAAGTAATTATTATTTGATATTTCACACTACATTTCCCTTTATCACTCTACATTCCAGACAACAACCCCCACTATCACTGGATATTATTCCCCACCACAACCTCCATCATCACTTGATATAGTATTCCACATTAAAATCCCCTATAAGCATCACATTTTCCACAGCTCCCATTATCACTAGATATTCCACACTAAAACTTCAAAGCATTACTGGATATTCTGCATTACAACTTGCATCATCAATAGATATTCCACACTACAACCCCCATCATCACTAGATATTCACTAGATATTCAATACTACAGTCTTCATCCTTACTGAACCACTTGCCTACCAGGCCAATTCTGACATTTCTCTCCTACATGTAAAAATCATAATGTTTTTGCTAGAAAATTACACAGAACCCCCAAACATTATAAAGGTTTTTATTTAGCAGAGACCCTAGAGGATAAAATGGCGGCCATTGCAACTTTTTATCTTGCACGGTATTTGCACAGCAATTTTTCAAATGTTTTTTTTTGGGGGAAAAAAAACAGTTTCATGCATTAAAAAAAAAAAACAGTAAAGTTATACCAATTTTTTTTGCATAATGTGAAAGATGATGTTACGACGAGTAAATAGATACCTAAAATGTCATGCTGCAAAATTGCATACGCTCGTGGAATGGGGCCAAAGTATAGTACTTAAAAATCCCCATAGGAGATGCTTTAAAATCTTTTACAGTTTACATGTTTTAAAGTTACAGAGGAGGTCTAGTGCTCAAATTATTGCTCTCACTCTAACGTTCGTGGAAATACCTCACTTGTGTGGTTTGAACGTCGTTTACATATGTGGGCGCAACTTATGTAAGTGTTCGCTTCTGCAAGTGAGCACGCTGGGACAGGGGTGCCGCTTTAAATTTTTGTTTTTATTATTGTTAATTTTACTTTTATTTTTCTAGTTTGATGCTTTTTAAAAAAAAATGTATCACTTTTATTACTATTACAAGGAATGTAAACATCACTTGTAATAGGAATAGTCTGTGACAGGTCCTCTTTACAGTGAGATCTGGGGTCAATAAGTCCCCAGATCTCACCTCTAGGCTGGGAAGCCTGAAATAAAAAAATAAAAATAAAAGATCCCGACTTCCCAGCCAAGGCAGCGTAATGGTTTCAAATGCAGACATTTTTTCACACATGTCATAACATCGCACCCGGCCACCGAACGATCATAGAGACTCTGGGGACCATCTGGTCTGCCAAAAATCTCTATGTTCAACATTCTGGTGCCGGTCGGTTCCTTCCATGGTTCGCCGATCACAGGGGTGAGTCAGGAGAACCCCCTGGAGGGCAGCAGGAGGGAGCAGATGTCCCCTCCTGCCTCCTACAAGAATGATCAAGTGGCTGAACAGCCACGTGAAGGGAATTGCCTACTCTAAAAGAAGATATCTGATTGATGCCTTTAACTGCAGGCATTATTCAGATATCACCACTCAAAGACAAAGATGTCATATGATGTTGGGCGGCCGGGAAATGGTTAAATCAGAGTCAATGGCTTGGTATTTTGGACACCTATTTTAGCTAAGAAAAAGTCCCAAGACATGGCCTGTTGGGACTACTTGAGGACTGAGGTTAAAAACCACTGTTCTACACTACACTCCCCACCTCCAGTCCAGGATGAGAGTATTGTGGGACAGAAAAGCTTCTTCCATGTTCTTACCAAGTTTCACCACATATGGAAGTGATGAGTTGCTGCTCCTCTCAGTAAAGGCAGTGACGGTGATATTATAGATGTCTCCGGCAGGTAGTGCCATTACTGCTGTCATCATATTTCGGGAAACCTGAAAAGAGAGTGACACAATCAGATATGCATTTATCCCCCCATACTAGGCTGTCAGCTCTGCAGAACAGAATACTTAGCTTTTTTTTTTTTTGCAGACTGGTTGTTTACATTTCTTTCACATGGATTCCGTGCAATGTGTAATTACTTCCAGCAACTAGGTTATAATTCAATGAGCTATCACTGAGAGATGGATTTTGACTGGTCATTGAGTTTACTTTATGCCATGTCTAAGACGTGAAGACACAATTATACTGTAAATAGAAACTACAAATGAACGGCCTGACCTGGAATTTTTGGGGACCACATCTCAGACTACTAGAATCGTTGTGATATAGTCACAGACTCTGATGGCGCCAATAGATACAGTATCAAACAATTTATTAACTGTGCGACTACCAGAGTTCTCCATCTGTTGGAATGTCCTTGCAAAAAACTCTATGTAGGCATGAAAAAACACCAACTTCTCACCAGAGTCGGTGAGCATATAAAAAGCATCAACCTCAAGGAAGATAACCCCATTGGACAGCATTTCGCTGAATACCACAATGGGCGCCCGTAGGGTCTAAGGGTTAAGGGCTTTTTTGCCCTTAACCTTTTTGACCAGAAGAGGCGACTTTGATACAATTCTCTTGAGAAGAGAAACAGCCTGGATTTTTAGACTGGGATGTATGATCCCCAAAGCGTTAAACAACAAATTAAGCCTAAAAGTGTTCCTTGAACAGTAATAACCATATATTATCTTGATATGCCTCTTTCTCTATTCCTTCCCCCTCTCTCTTTCCTTATATCTCCATTAGTGGCTAATCACTGGGATGGATTTACTAACTCAGTGCTTTGTCATTCAATATTTGAGCTTTTTGCTTCACTATACGTTGTAAGCTCCATTCTAAGAAGCACAACTATTATACTACTATTTTTCCATCTTTTTATATCTATCTCTATATCTTTTTTTTTTTTTTTTATACAATACATGTTATAACAAGCCACACATTGGGGGCAACAACCTGCCACAAACTTACCAATACAGAAAACAGTACAACATAAAAGGTATCACATTAATTTGTGATGTATCCCCCCTAACTTTGCCCAGATAGGTACACAAACATTCCTACTTTTCAGCCGGAGGCAGTCTACCATAACACAAGGATATAGTTCCGCGTCTTCTCATATGATCTAGCAAATACCCTCCATGGAGTGATGACATGATTCAATTAAGGAGAGTTGCCCATCCCCAAATATGCAGTACTCCAGTTCTTCGACCACTCACTAATTTCTAGCCCTTCAAGACAATCTCCTCTCCAAGTTACTATGTTTACCAAGGATCCTGGGCTGTGTTCTAGTGTGATTAATCTGATGCCGTGTCCATGGAAGCCATCCACCCCCCCAAACCTTCTCAAACTTGTTTAGAGCCCCTCTGCTCAGGTATGTAGCCTTGTAAAAAGGTACTGCCTTGTTGACCAATGTTTTCCAAGACTCCAAAGTCGGTGACACAGAGCTCTTCCATGAAAGGATAAGGCGCTTTTTAACATAAAACACTAACAGGGTATTAGGGATAGAGATTGAAGTGACTGACCTTATACAGGAGGCAATGACTTGCCAATAAGCTTTAATTGATGGGCATTCCCAGAAAATATGCATAAAATTAGCTAAGGGTGCAGCACATCTCAAGCACAGGAGTGCTGGGTTCCAAACATCCTTTCCAGTATAGCCGGGGTGAGATAGATTCTGTGTAGGAACTTGTAGTGATCAATCTATCTCTGCTAGATATTAAATACTGGAATGCAGTCCCCCACATATCGTCCCAATCGTCTCTGTCCAGTCCTGGAGCCATGGCCTCCAAAACTTTCCTGCAAGGCCCCAACAGGAGGGTTACTTCAAGGAATAAATCTTTATATAAGCAGGAAACTGTTTTTTGCAGTGATTCACTGCAGGTCAGTAGCTCTAGGTCGCTGGGCTCAAGGTCAAGGGGCTCCCTACCACATTGTGAGCAAAAAGCATGCCGTAATTTACTGTACCTAAATGTGAGTTTGGCTAATTATATTTTAGTTTTAATTCTTTGAATGACAATAAAGTACTGTTTGATACAATGTGGAGCAAGATTTTAATACCATATTTGGTCCATACCACTGGATCCGGGTAACCGAAGAAGTGGGTTAAATTGGGGTTCCTCCACAGCGGGGTATTAGGAGAAACTTTGGTTGGGCTATGCATTCGCCTTCCCTGAGCCATGACCCATGCCTTCATTACTGAGCGCATGGAAGATGTCAGTAGGTATGGGGCTTTTAGACCCCTGTATACCAAATGAGACAGTGCCTCATAGGAGCCCATAAAGGCCTCCTCCAGGGATACAGAGGCAAAATCAGGAGGAGTAGTCAGCCAGCGGTGGGCCACCATCAACTGTCCAGCCAGGAAGTATTTGTGGAAGTTAGGAACTGCGAGGCCCCCCTCCCCCCAAGGCTGTTGTAGTATTGCTAATTTGAGACGGGGGATTCCTCCCTGCCACAAAAATGAGGAGATCATGGCATCTATTGATTTAAAGATGGACTTGGGGATCCAAACTGGGGAATTCCTAAGGTTGTACAATAGAAGGTGTAGAATTTTCATTTTTATCAAGTTTATCTTCCCAATGAGAGACAGAGGGAGGTTTTCCAGGCCTGAAACTTCTTGGTCATTACAACAAGCAATGGGGAAATATTGAGATTGATGAAGTCAGACACTGTGTTATTAATCTGTAGTCCTAAGTATTTGATTCGGGACACCCATTGGAGGAGGATGGTGGGGTCAGCTTGTTTGGGGATAGGATGGGAGCACAAAGGGAGTACTTTGGATTTAGACCAGTTGACCCTGAGCCCAGAGACCAATGTGAATCTGTCAAAGAGTGCCAATGCAGCCTGTAGAGAAGATCTGGTGTCATTGACAGACAGAGCCAAGTCGTACGCATAAAGTGCTGTGGTTTCAGTTAGGGTGCCTACCTTAATGCCCTGGATTTGGAGGGAGGAATGCAATGCAATCGCAAAGGGCTCCATTACCAATGCAAAAAGACCAGGGGAAAGACTCTGGACACTGGAAAAGTCTCAGACACCCCCCCCCCCATTGAAGCAGAGGGGCCGCTACCGGGCGCTCATACAGCAGCAAGATCCATTTGAGGAAGTTAGGGCCAAACCCCATGCATTGCAGTACAGGCTTACCTCACTTTTAAGTACACAATGGGGTGTATTTACTAAAGCTGGAAAGTGCAAAATCGGGCTCACTTCTGCATAGAAACCAATGAGCTTCCAGGTTTTATTACCAAAGCCTAATTGAACAAGCTGGGGTTAGATGTTCATTGGTTTCTATGCAGAAGTGAGCCTGATTTCGGACTTTCTAGCTTTAGTAAATTGTGTACTTAAAAGTGGGGTATGCCTGTATATGAGTCATATAGCCCCAGTCAATAGAATCAAAGGCCTTTTCCAGGTCAAAAAACACCAGTTCCCTCCCAGAGGACGACTCCGTCCCCACTTGTATGGGTATATACTCTCCGTATGTTGATATCTGTGGCTTTTTTGGGCATAAATCCTGTCTGGTCAGGTGATACTAAGTGGTGTATAATCTTCATAAGTTGGCAAGCATTTTAGTGAGTATTTTTAAGTCCATGTTCAGCAGGGCTATGGGTCTGTATGAAGAACAGCAGAGCAGGTCTTTGTCAGGTTTTGGTAATAACACTACATGTGCCTCGTAAAAGGAAGTTGGTAAACCCCCTTGTTCACAACAGTCCATGTAAAGTCGTAGAAGTCTGGACAACAAGATATCTAAGTATTGCTTGTACCAATCTGCTGGGAGCCCATCCGGTCCCAGGGATTTCCCATTAGAAAAGGATGCAATAGCTATTGCCAATTTTTTGTCTGTGAAGGGGGCCTCGAGAATGGCCACCAACTCATCGGGCAACAACGGGATCTGGAGGGGGTCCAGCAGGTCAGTCAGTACCTGCTGGTCATAAGGTGGGATAGCAGAATAAAGATCCGCGTAGTATGCTATAAAAGCCTGCATGATACCCTCCCTATCACTCACCATATTACCCTCCGAGGAATAAACACAAGGTATAGCTGCATGTGTCTGTGTTTCTGCAGTCAGGTACGCCAACAGCTTCCCATTTTTGTCCCCTTTCTCAAATAGTTCCTCAGCCCTGTTTATGCAGGTACATTGAGTGAGGTTTTGGAAGTGTTTAATAGGGCCCTTCTAGCTATCTACAATTCAATTAGGGAGGATGTGGAGGGTGTCTCAGCATGTGCCTTAGTACACTGTGTTTCGCAAGCCTGGAGTTCATCAGACTTGGAGTTTCTTAACCCGTGCAGCTTTAATTGCCGATACATATGCCCCTCTAGTGGATGCTTGGAACGTGTCCCACACTACAGGTCCCCCCGTCGAGCCCTCATTGTGTTCCTAATATTCTTGTAAATGAGGTAAAACCAGGGCCACAACCTCCAGGGTGCAATCTCCAGGACCCACTGTGGCCACCCGTGGCAAGAGTCAATGTCACCTGCAAGGGGGTGTGGTCAGACAGACCCCCAGCCAGGTAACCGACCTCTGAGATATGGGGCAACAACAAAGTATTCGTAAATGCCAAATCAATGCGGGAGGAGGAGGTACTGACATGGGAAAGATAGGAGTAACCTCTCTCACCAGGGTGTATCCAGCGTCAGACCTCCTCCAGAGCTGCAGACTCTGCCCAATGCCCGAGCTCCAGATTTTGCGCCCTGGTCGGGTTTGAGGTGTCCAATGAGTAATCCAGGATATTGTTAATATTACCCGCCACGAGCAGCTTCAAAAGGCCGAAGGTGGCAACTTTTTCCAACACCTGGTATAGCACCTCATTTTTGAAAGGAGGAGGGACATACACATTAGCAATAGCTATTAGTTTGAGATTCAACAGTCATAACTACAATAGCATAGCGTCCCAAAGGATCAGTTACCACATGATCAATGACACATGTCAGCTTTTTGTCAATCAAAATAACCACCCCTCTGGCATAAGAGGAATAAGTTGAGTGTACGGCTCTCTGTATCCAGTTTCGGTTGAGGGACAATATCCTGCTACCCACCAGGTGTGTCTCCTTTAAAAGAATAATGTGGGTGTTCAAAGATTTAAGGTATTGCAGGACCATTGATTTTTTAAATTTGGAGTTTAACCCACAGACGTTCCATGAAAGAAGTTTGAGATTACTCATTAGGTAAGGTTGTGTATAACATGAGGACAGGCATGGGACTCAGAAGGGGGAAGACCTGGAGGGGGGGGCGGGGCTGAACACAGAGAGCCACAGTCATCAAGTAACTATAGGTGAATTCCATGTACCATACTGGGCAAGTAAAACATCCCTCTGCACCAGCCTTGTCAGCAGGGCGCAGACGGAGCTTAAAAAATAAAAAAATAAACAGAACAAAAGTTTAAAATAAAAAAGGAAAAAAACCCAACGCCCTGTTTGCTCCAGGCCAACTGAACCGAAAAACTGCTGGAGAAACTTTGATCCCAGAAACAGAAAAACATTAGTGGATAGTTCCAAGCGTTCTTCCACTCAAGTGGGGGTTTTAAAGATAGATGTGCAGTTCAGTGCATACGAGACAGAACCAGAGCTTCTGCATCTACCGGATTGGTATACTTAGGTGGCATGGCACATTCCCTACATCCGATAAGGCAGTCACTGCAAGAGGGGAAGGTATTGACAGATGGTCTTGACATCAGGTAATATTAGTTCCAGTAAAACATCCAGCAGTGATGTAAACAGTTCACTGATACTACATCTCGGGTATTAGTCACATTGTATATCCAACACTCTCACCTTTCTATGCAATAGTGTCGAGCCATACTGCCGCTTCCACAGGGGAGTCAAAGAATTTGCTGTCCCCTTGATGAATAACTTTCAGGCGACTGGGATATAGCATACTGTACACCAGATTTTTCTCCCTCAGACACCTGTGGATATTCAGTAAAAGAGCGCCTCTTCTTTTGCAGCTCCGGAGAAAAATCAGGATATAAATGTATTACAGTGTTATCATGTTTCAGTTCAGGGTGTTTACGAGCTTCTGCCAGGATGAGACCCCTGTCCCTGAAGTTGAGCATTTGAACCAGAAAGGCACGTGGCCAAGCGCCAGCAGGCCCCTGACCAATGGGCACCCTGTGTGCGTGCTTCACAACATATACAGGTGACAATTGCTGCAGGCTCAGGAGTGGTCAGCAAACACAACAGGGTTCTGTCCCTCCGCACCCTCAGGGAGCCCAACCACCCGCACATTCTTGTGCCTGATGCAGTTCTCTGCATCCTCTGAACGGGCCATAAGAATTTTAAACTGTTGTTGCAATTTAGTCACAGATTGCACAGTAGAGGCAGCTGTATCCTCCACCTCCGATATACAGTGCTCCGCGACAGTGAGGCAGCCTCTAAATTTGTCCATATCTTGTCTTATTAACCTGCATAGTGTCAATCTTTCCCTCCACAGAGGACTTACTTTCTGTTATGGTCGCTAGGATCATCGCGGTGGACTGCTCCCCAAGTGGCTCCGGTTCCACCTGCGGTACTGTAGAGGCCCCTTCCTGAGTCGGTGAGCCGAGAGCCGAGAGCCTCCATCGCCAGGTCCGTCTGTACTGCACATAATATCTGGCCAGCTGCTTTCTTGGAGAATCTCCATTTGCCTGTCATGGAAAGGACAGTTGCGTCCCCTTTAAAATTTGATGCTTTGCAGAGAGGAAGGTTTTCATGCAGGGACAGCAGATGTCTCTAGCTGGGGCAGTCCTGTAGTCTCACACTGGGGCCTAATCAGAGTCAGCTGACAGCCTCCAGGCACCACACCCCCACCGTCTGTCTCCCTCAGAGGTGCTGCTGAGGTAGGAGCATGGGACAGCTGCTCTCCCGCGAATCACGGCACCCTGCTTCAGAGGATGCAGCAGGACGTGTAGGCCTCAAGATGATGGCGGGCCGCGAGTTAGAGGAGCCAGCCTCCCGGGGATCCCCCACGCTGGGCACACAATCTTCCCCCTCCAGAGGTGCTGATGCAATTGGGTGAGCGCGGGGAGGTTGCCTGTCCTGCTGATCACGGCACCCGGGTGCGGAGAGTTGTGTAGGACGAAAGATGGAGGCGGGCCTCAGATGAGTGGAGAGGACTGATAAGTTAAAATGGAAGAACTGTATTCAGAAATTATTTCTTGGTTATTTACCAAGCGGCCACTAGATGGCTCTACTGAGGCGCTCCCAGACGTGACACTTTGGAACTAGGTATTTCTTAAAGTGGTTGTAAACCCTTACAAACCACTTTGACCTACAGGTAAGCCTAGATTAAGACTTACCTGTAGGTCCAAGCAATAGGCCATATAGGTTTAGGAGATATTTGCCCAAAAACAGGCACCGCTGTCTACGGCGCATGCGCAGGCGCACTGAGCGTGGCATTCTCAGTGACGGAGCTGCCGCGCGTGTCGGCTCCCGTGCGCATGCGCAGGAGTGACGTCATCGCGGCTTCGCCGAATGACAGCGGCGGAGCTGCGAGACCCCACCAACAAGATGGATGAGGCGGACTACAGGGGACAGCGGCGACTTCGCTGGCTCCTGTGTCAGGTAAGTGACACATAATGGGCTACTATGCGATGCATAGTAGTCCATTATGCTTTGCCTTTGCAGGGAATGAAAGAGGAAGTAAACTCATCAGGGTTTACTTCCTCTTTAAGCTTTATAAGTAACGTCTGCCCAGCGTCTCAACGTCCTGACAAAGCAAACGTATGGGTTTGCGAAATGCATTGACGTGAGCTGAGACCACCAAGCTGCACACTGTGCCCCGTCGAGTCGATGCTATACTATGCACGGCTCCCACACTTTGAAAACATTGTGACATTGCCAATGCTCTTCACACTGAATTTAGTCTATCTTTGGGAGGATTGAGACCTGTATCTGCTTCACTGGATGACAGTAGATAAAGTGTCTGTAAGAGGATAACTCCACTGATTATTATTTATATTCAGAAGTGATATGAGTCTAATTTGGCCTGCCTCCAGCACCCTCACCTGTCTATCTAGGATATCGGGAAGCAGTATGTACAGTGATTATTCACTGAAACTCTTTAAACTATTTACTTTGATGCTATTCTAATTAGCACAATACTAACATACAGAAAAATCCCACTCTAGCCATCCTGTTTTGTACCTGACAAAAACGATCCACATACAGTCAGACAGACATACAACTGGGATCTGGATCTTTGAACTTTGACTGGCCACTTGGATGCTCTGTTGACCACTCAGGATAATTTTCAGGAAGGCACTATCACTAATTGTCCTCATTCCTATAATGCTGTTATAGCCGGATCCATTAACTTGGACTGTGAATCACTCAGTGAATGCACCTGGTGTGCCATATGTGGGAAGATCCAAGGACTATGTTCAGTTAGTCACTAGTGCATCAATACAAATATCTTATTATTGCCTTAGGCAAATGTGTTGCTCAGCAGTATAATATACTTTACTCTACTCTCTTTATCAGATAGCCACTGATGACCAGTCAATGAATTGCTCTGCGTTCAATGGGGGCTATACAACACACTTATCATACAATAAGCCTCGCAAAGGACAAGTATTGCTCTGAGTCCTAATCACCCACTCACAGACCATCAAGGCTTTGATATATGGAAGTATATATGTCCAATGTGTAGTGCGGTTATTTCGCACCATTGCAGAGGGATCCTGTGTGTTCATTATTTTAAAGTGACGACATTGTCTCTTTATTTTAACTAATTTTACAGTGTTTAAAGGGGTGGTTTACACTGCCCATGTTTAAAAACTAGGGTTTTTGTTCAGTATTAGATTTTTGTATTATTAAAGATTAATCTAGCAATTTAATACCATGGTTTGGTCCTCCTTCTAACTGCTTGTCTCTTCCCCGTTTGTTTCCCAATTTTTTTGACTTAGCAGCACAGTTGTGGAGGTAACCCATCCTAATGGACGAATTGGTCTCTTTTGCTTGTTACTGTCAGTAGTTTGAGATCCATCTTTTATGCTTTTTTCTGTACTAGAATCGTACCAACATAAAAAAAAAAGGGAAGGGACTTTATCTGTGCACCAGTACAGTATATACCCAAGGAACAGACAAAGAGCATGTACCCAATATATAATATTACAAATACTTTATTAATACATACGTTAAAAACATATATACTATAAAAAGAATGTCCCACCCAACCCTGGAACAAACACTAGTTCCTGCTAGACCTCATAATTGAACATATTAAATCAATACATGATCATCATATAAAATAAATACGGTCTGTGCAGGACCCCTGTAGTAGGTCTTGATGCATTTCGCAAATACTTATTGCTTCTTCAGGAGACATAGAATAGAAGAATTCAATGTACGTATGGAATCACATCAAAGGAACAGCCTAAATAAAGTCCAAATACGAGTATATAATTGCCTAAGAGCAATATCTAGGATTAGAGTAATACTAGCAATGTTGTGGGTGGCCAAATGAAGCCTCTCAGCAAGGAGCCAGAACATCGGCTTGAAAGTATAGAAGAAACAGTCACCCATAGAAAAACAGGTTCTGCACCTTGGACATAATAACACACTGCAATCACATTGGGACACAACTAAAAACAATATTGCTTGTGGATCATTTCTGAAGGAGATACAAGGGATTGTTTTGGGGATTCCACACACACATTGAATTATTCTGTTTTATGTCTCCTGGAAAAAGCAATAAGTATTTGGGAAACACATCGAGACATACTACAGGGTTACTGCAAGACCATATTTATTTAAATGGTGATCATGTAATGATTTAATACCGTATGTACAATTATAATGAGATCTAGCAGGAACCAGTGCCCGTTCCAGGGATGGGTGGGACATTATTTTTATGCTATATATGTTTTTAACTTATGTATTATTAAAACATTTGTAATAATATATATTGGGTACATACGCTGTCTATTCATTCTGTTTTTTTTTTTTAATGTTGTTACAATTATACTGTAGATATAATATCTATCAGATGTGTCAGGACACTGCAGTCTAACATTAATTACACTGGTATCAACAATGCCTGCAGATATATATTATATTGTATAATATTGTGTTCAAATATAATTTACTATATCACTGCACATGTGTAAGAAGAAAGGGGTCACTGCAGTTGGACTGCAAATGACCTGGAATATAATTTAAACAAGTTTCCCATTGTTAAGTGAAAGGAGGCACTTCATGATAAACTTACACTCTTCTTTATCCTTTTCTTCCCTTCTGCCGTCACCTGCCAGTGCAGCATTCGAGAATGTGAAAGATCTAAGGTTTTGTCACCATATCGCCAGGTGATATACAGCAGAGTTTTCACATATTCCACCTGAGTGATGCGGGGGGCCACAGGAGCTGCAAGATAATCATAGATAAGATTATGAGACATGACATCACTAGTAAAAGGATTTTCCAAGTGCCTTACAATGTCAGCACCGTTGGGCTTAGCTTTGCCTCTGAGACCCCCAAGATAGCCCCTTGTTTATCTTTTAAATGATTTCCCCAACTTGCATATACTGTTTCTTTTTTCTGTATTATAATTGCATGGTTGTTCCTCTATAGAGTAGTTTTGCTCCCACACTGACCAAGGGTTTTTTATTTTCAGGGAACCCATATCACAGCTGGATTTTCCTTAGGATTGGCATGATTATGCTACCACAAGTTTTATTTTTGTATATTCATATTCATTCACTGTTTTTTTTTACATTTTGTTACGTATCTTCCTTTTACCTCTCTTCTTTCCTCCCTTAGTTTAGTATGTCTGCCATTACGTCTAGTTCAGGTGTTTCTCCTGGTGCATTGTAATTTTTGGTTAGGGCGATGGCATCCCTTCCACCCACTTCTTTTGATTGGCTTTTGGTGGATGTTATGTGGATTGGAGGAGAAGAAGTGCTATACCCTATATAAGAATACATTAAAGGCCATAATGGAGGCCAATGCCCTACTGCATCAGGTCCCCCTTCTGTTTTTGGGTAGGCGAGGCTGTTGGATGTTCTGCTTCTATCCTTCAAGTAGTGTAGGAGTTTCTTTAATTAAAAAAATATGCATTAGATTGATGGCATGCTGGTAATTTTCTACTATTACAGTCTATGGTACCACTGGGAGATTAACACCCTTTAAGGTTCTGGCATTGGAAGTAAATGTGCAGGATGGCATTAAGTACATGTGCAGGATGGCATTAATTATATATTGGCACCAAAAGTTGAGACTTGCCAGACATGCCACTTTGCCACTCAATGACGCGGCAAACTTTAAAGACCCAATGGACAGAAGAGAAGACGAGTTGCTTCCTTTCCGTTGTGGAATTTCTCATATCATGTGGAGCACTAGTTTTAGTGCCAATACCATAAGAGGATCAAGGGTACTAGTCACCCCTATTTCTGGTGCTGATATCTTTAGGAAGATTCAAGCTTGAGTTATCTTAACTGTTTCATGCTTGTGAGATGTTTTAAAGGGGTTGTAAAGGTTTGTTTTTTATTTTCTAAATAGCTTCCTTTAAGCTAGTGCATTGTTGGTTCACGTACCTTTTCCTTCAATTTCCCTTCTAAATGTTTTTTTTCTTTGTTTTCTTTGTCTGAATTTCTCACTTCCTGTTCCTCCTCAGTAAGCTGTTCAGTAAGCTGTTCTGGCTGACTAAACACCGCTCGGATGATGGTGTGAAGTTTACTGAGGAGAAACAGGAAGTGAGAAGTTTAGACAAAGAAAAAAAACATTTACCTACCTACTATGCTTCAGAGGTTGTGGTCAGGAGGATACAATCCACCATATTTGGTGGACCTGCCTGAAACAAAACGTTCCTGGTTCCGTATATACAAGTATATACAATTTGATTTACTCTCTGAACCAAACAAACCTTAAGAAATATCCACAACATGTTCTACTGGGTGACCCCATGGGGGAGGCTCCAAGATGTGAAGATAATAATGTCTGTTATATTCATAGCTGCATGCATCACCAGTGTGAGGTCCTGGAAGTCAGCCACTGTCCCATTTGAAATGATTAAATCTAAGCTATCTTGGATTATGATAAACTAGAGATTTTACACAATCCTAAATGATAAAATAAAAAAGTTTGAAAAAATTTGGGATCCGTGGACAGACCATATTTTGGGAAATGCTTTATGTAACTGTCAACTATGTCTATGGGAACAGATGGATTCCCAGCTTAAGCTCCTTTCTCTTTCTTATTTCATATCACTTTTTCTCTTCTTTTTCATCCCCCTCATGGAGGAGTTATCCTTAGCTCCAATATGATATTTCATGTAATGCATTATCCGGAATGTAAATCCAGGCATGATGGTGGAGAAGATCACTCTTTAAGGGAGACTTCCTTGTTGACCTGGTAGAGCAGTGTTTCTCAATTCCAGTCCTCAAGGCTCACCAACAGGTCATGTTTTCATGCTCTCCATTATTTTGGCAGGTGGTGATTTGATCACTTTCCCTTCCTTAGTAATTACCACAACCGTTTCATCTGAGGGAAATCCTGCAAACATGACCTGTTGGTGCGCCTTGAGGACTGGAATTGAGAATCACTGTGCTAGAAGCAAGTTTGGATCACTTTAGGCTGACACATTGTGATAAGAATTATATTTCAGGTACCGCAATGAGGGACGATAAGGTCTAACAACTATACACTTATATTACGCTTGTGCTAATCTTGAATGCACCTGTTCTATTGATTGTTGTTTTTCTATTCGAATCGTATGCTATTGAACATGTAAAGACAGGATATGTGTCTTACATTTTTAATTTTTTTCTATATGATGCATTCTTCTTTTGTAAAAGAGTACTGATTTTATGTGATAACTCCACAATGTGATGTATACTTTTCTTAAAAAACAAAGCAGTAAAAATGATTGGAAATGTAAAAGGGGGAACAAGGGTCTAAACCAGTTTAAATGGTTTACCAATCATCCATTATTCATCATTCATTATCCATCCCATGGGGTTGTAATCTAAAGTTTTGTTACGATCCAGCAGTGACATACCTTTTCAAATGTTTTCACTTTATCATTTTAGATGGGCAATAGTTGTTTGTTTAACCATGAAAATATAAAGTTTGCCAGTTCAAATGGTTTTGATGTTGACTTCCATGATCCAGTGATCGCTTTTTTCGCTGTTATAAAAATGAATGAGATCAGTTTTTTGTAATGTTCGGGTGCCTCCTCAACTGGTGTGTTTAGTAAAGAATATATTAGAGATTTTCTCTACTGTCTGCAACTTCTATAGCATGTTGAGGAGGCATCTGGAAGAAATGAACCTAATGTCATTGGAACCAGGTACCATTGCCATAAAACTTTATAACTTACTTCAATGATTGAGGTGTTTGAATTCAAAATTTGTATCTGCCTGTATGTGTCCAATTGGCCAGATTTGGGTAAGTCTACCTCTAGAGGTGGCAGTTGGTATTGAACTCATGATAACTGTTTCATAGACCCACTGTATTCAAAGAAAGCTCTCCTATCCTTTCTCCACCAACAAATAAGGATCTCACTATGGTTGTTGAGTCATTGTGAGACTGATTCCTTGACACTTATTACCAATCTTATTTCTGAACCCAGCCTCTAAAGAGAGTGTTGACCTTCTCTCCACTTATCAATAACAACCTACCTCACTCAAACTTTCTGAAAACTGTTCATCCCTCCAATAGGCTCTGGGAACATCCAGGCAGAATAAGCGTATGGGGTTGATTTACTAAAGGAAGATAGGCTTTCCAATTTGCAAGAGAAGTTGCACTTCACAAAGGGAGATTACCCCAGAGCTTAGTAATGTGGTGAAGTTTCATTTCACATAAAATATCAATTGCATGCCAGGAAAAAACAGCAATTTTATTTGTACGTGTTTGGATGATGGAAGTCAGCAAAGCTTAACCTCATTCACTAAGCTTTAGGGCAAGTTCACTTCTACTGCAAAGTAAATGACCTCACCTTTCCAAATAACGGTGCAATATACATGAAATGTGTATGCCTCATCCCTGGTGGGAGTCCCGGGAATGGTCATGTACACAGCAAAAGCCTTCCAAATATTCGGTAATCACCACAGAGTGGATCTAATGTCAAGTTTAAATATCCTACTTGGCAGCAATATCTTGTGATTTGCTATCGCATATGTCTATTAAAAATCTGTTCTTCACCCACATTATTTTTTTCTTAATTCAAATTTGTGCTGACATGGAGAGGTACTTGGAAAAAAAAAATTGTTACTTACTGTTATTTCCCATCCTGGTGCCTTACCAAATCAGCATAGAGATCTCCCACTCATATTTGTCTCTTCGTGGGCTAGTAACTTGAAAAACTACAAAGTACAAGCTGAGGAAAGCTTTTAAAGGCAATAGAAGGCGCTGTCCTGAGAGACTCTGAGTTGTATCTTGGCCCATTGCTACTGACATGATAAGGCACCAAGAAAGGAAAATTCAGGAATTGTGTTATTGTGTAATTTTCCATTATCTCCGAATGACAGTTTTTCACACATGGTGCTGGTTAATTATAAATAAGGGAAATTATAACCCACCTGATTGTTACACAGGGAGGTCCAAAATGATAGACAGAATTCAGGAGATCTCTAATCTGAACACTTGCCTGTTATAAAGCTTATAGTGGAAGTGTCACAGCAGCTGCGCTCTGGCTCTGCCCATGTCACCATTGTCACTCGGAAGTTATAGTACCAGGCAGGAAGCAGATTGGTCAGTCTCTACAAAAAAAGTATATATACATATATATATAAAATCTCCACATGTTTACTAGCTAGTAGTAGTTAGTTACATTTAATGGATTTGTTCTGTAATGTTAAAAAAAATTGTAGCTTCTCTAAGCCACTTCTTCAGTTTCAATGAGCGTCAGGAAGATGCCCCAGCATTTAAATCAACACAGGTAGCACAATTACCTCAATCCACCATGGAATGTGTAAATGTTGATTGCCCATGAACAGAATAAGAGGTGTGAAAGTTGTGGAACCATCCTTTTCTACAGTAGTCTCATGATCCCATGCTTGGTTTAGGGATGTTGGCATAGATATCAGTTCCACAACTGTTGTTTTGTCTTCCCAATATACAGGCCTTTGCATTCCTCTGTACATTATACTGCAAATACTAAGTTACTTTGCTTGTGTTTGGGTGTTGGGTCTTTTGGATTTATAAGCTTCTGTCTCAATGTGTTACTGGAATTGAGGAACACAGGAATGTAAGGTTTGTCAAAGATCCTTCAGAGTTTTCTTGACATTCCAGCTACATATGGGTTGACTATATTACTCCACAAACAATTATAGCACTCTGGACTTGGAACTAAACAAATGGCTTGGAAAAGTTATGAAATGTTTTCAACATTACATAACAAATCCAGTTGTATGTGATTAATACTAAGCTAGCTATACTATAACCTGGATAAATGAGAACCTTCATTGACATATAATCTTACTACATTGTTGTTGTAGCACTGGGCTTGTTTACACCAGAACGAGGTGCAGGAATGGAGCATTCCATGTGTGTTTCCTGCACCACAAGTGAATGTAATATCCTTTTGATCTCCATGCGGGTGCCAATTTATTGTTGATGTCACCCCAAACGCAGATCGCAAACACAGTGCATTTGCAGGCAACAAATAGCATGGTACCACAATACCATGCGGTTTGGTGCAGTGCATTTTTAAAAGTAGTGCAAGAGCTACTTTTTTGCAGTATAATGCGTTTTGCAGCCCATTCAATTTAATGGGCTGTCAAAACGCACCAGACAGGAACGCAATAGAATCATATGGGAAACACATTTTTTCAGTGCAATCCAGGTGTGAACAGATCTTAAATACACAAATATTTAATGTACTATATTTGTTTATGTGTGTCTATCATGTGTCACTCTCTCTCTCTCTTTTCACGCATATGCAAAGCAGCACTTAATAATGTCTGTTACACAGACAAGATGCACTGTGACTGTTTGGAAGGTCTGTGGTTGGTACTTCATGCAATAAAGCAAAGAAATAAATATACTTTACCACTGTGGATGTTAAGGAAACGGTTGCTGCAATTTCATAATATGATGTCCATTCCGATGTCATGGTCACAGGGTTAAAATAAAACATTTCCACAATATATTTCCGGAAGACTCCGGAATATGGGCGACTCCAGCTCAGCACCACGGCTGATGGTCCCAAGGGGTACAGTACCAAATCTTTTATTCCAGTTGGTTCTGGGAAATAAAAGGCAGGTGAAAGTCTGTCTCTCTATATATTTATCAGCAAAAATTGATTCTGGATAAAATTTACATTGACTTCACAAACTCATGTCTTGGAGTAGTAAGGTCGGCCATACAAAGTTCGTATCTCAGCTAGTTCAGCAGGAATCCGCTGAGATTGGAACCGTTAATAGGCAGGCTGAATGTACCAAGCTGGTCAATCGATCACAACCAGCCTTTTGGATTTGCTTATGATTATCACTAGCGGCTGCTATAACCACTAGTGATAATCACTGTCTTTTCCCGCCTCCCCGCTGGGAGCAGACAATTGTTCGGCAGGAGGGATTCCCCTGTCAGTATTGTCTGTGTTGATGGGGGGAAACGTGCAAATTTCTTTCCTGCAACCTGTGGTGACTGGAAAGAAATTCGCACTGTGTATACCTGCCTAAGTAATGTGATAGTAGAATTGAACATATTGTGGTTTTCTTTTGTTACATTGTTGCTGCTAGTATCAGTTTTTTTTTTTTATTAAGGATTTGTTGTTGCAGAACATATTAAAGAGAACAACTCAGAACAGAAAGGGTAAGCCTGAGGATGAGACTGGAAGAAATAAGAATGGTGTGTGTGTGTAGGGGTGAGCAAATATGCCTGGGTTCAGTTCATAAAAAATTCTCAAAGTTTGCAGATGCATTAAAATCTATGGGGAGTAATTATGATTATTCAATTCTGGCCACGCGTAGGGCTATAACGCAGGCTATTCTCAACCAAAAGGCATGGGAAGCAGGGTACTGCCCTTGGAGGCATGTACCAATGTTAAACTTAAAAAAAATACATATAATAAAAAAGTATCTACCCCTGCACAGAATGGTCAGCTCTCCCTACCACTTCCAACACAAATGTACAATATGGCAGCTGTGAGATAGTCCTTTAATAGAAAGCTTATTGAGTTATCTATTCCTTCAAATGATTGATTCTTGCAACTAATGCGTAACTCTTGCAAGCAATGCAACTAACTGGGGACAAAGACACTGTATTATAATACAGCTGCACTGTATTATAGATTGTTCCTTATTTCTGGCAGCAAACCTGCTAGTTGTTAGTCAATAGTGCATGATTCGTGAGATTCACGAATTGTGAGGATTTGCCACAAACACATAATAGGGTGAGCCCAAAACTCATCCATAGTGTTAAGTCTTGAGCCATCAAGTGTTTCAAACTGTGCCCAGCCACAAGATAATTAGACGTTAAGTGTTTTTCTTAACAGTAGAGAGCCCTTCCAGTCACATGATCATTTGCTGTACAAACTACTACTAATGGAAACTATGTTTGCAGAAAACAAATGCACATGAGATCTCTGTCTTTACCTGAACATTACAACTAGCTATCAGGTCACTATTGCTGGATGGTGGGGTTAAGTCCTGGGGAATTTATATTTCCATTGATAATCCACCCACATGTACGTTGCCTTGAAAAAGTATTCATACCCCTTAACATTTTCCACATTTTATCATGTTACAACCAAAAACTTAAATGTATTTTATTTGGATTTTATGTGATAGACCAACACAAAGTGGCCCATAACTCAAAGTGGAATGAAAATGATAAATGGTTTTCAATTTTTTTTACAAATAAATATCTGAAAAGTGTGGCATACATATGTATTCAGCCCCCTACTCTGATACCCCTATCTAAAATCTAGTGGAACCAATTGCCTTCAGAAGTCACCTAATTAGTAAAGAGTCTACCTGTGTGTAATTTAATCTCAGTATAAATACAGCTGTTCTGTGAAACTCTCAGAGGTTTGTTAGAGAACCTTAGTGAACAAACAGCATCATGCAGGCCAAGGGACACACCAGACAGATCAGGGATAAAGTTGTAGAGAAGTTTAAAGCATGGTTAGCTTATAAAAAAATATCCCAAGCTATGCACATCTCACAAAGCACTGTCCAATCCATCATCTGAAAATGGAAAGAGTATGGCACAACTGCAAACCTACCAATACATGGCCGTCCACTTAAACTGACAGGCCGGGCAAGGATAGCATTATTAAGAGAAGCAGACAAGAGGCCCATGATAACTCTGGAGTAGCTGCAGAAATCCACAGCTCAGGTGGGAGAATCTGTCCACAGGACAACTATTAGTGATGCACTCCACAAATCTGGCCTTTGTGGAAGAGTGTCAAGAAGAAAGCCATTGTTGAAAGAAAGCCATAAGAAGTCCCATTTGCAGTTTGCGAGAAGCCATGTGGGAGACACAGCAAACATGTGGAAGAAGCTGCTATGGTCAGATGAGACCCTAAACATACAGCCAGAGCTACAATACAATGGCATAAATCAAAGAATATTTATGTGTTATAATGACCCAGGTAAAATCCAGACCTAAATCCAACTGAGAATCTGTGGCAAGACTTGTAAATTGCTGTTCGCAGCTGCTCTCCATCCCGTCTTACAGGGTTTGATCTATTTTTCAAAGAAGATTAGGCAAAAATGTCACTCTCTAGATGTGCAAAGCTGGTAGAGACATCCCCAAAAAGGCTTGCAGCTGTAAATGCAGCGACAGGTGGTTCTACAAAGTATTGACTCAGGGGGGCTGAATAGAAAAAATGCACGCCGCACTCTTCACATATTTATTTGTAAAAAAGTTTGAAAATAATTTATCATTTTCCGTCCACTTCACAATTATGTGCCACTTTGTGTTTGTCTATCACATAAAATCCCAATAAAATACATTTACATTTTTGGTTGTAATATGGCAAAATGTGGAAAATTTCAAGGGGTATGAATACTTTTTCAAGACACTGTACTTTACTAGCTACTTATAAATTGTTGATTGAGGCTAGAAACAGTAGTGGATTTTTATTAATGCTTCAAAAACCCAATCCTAGTAATACTTTCCAATAGTTGTTATGTTATTTATGCTGTTATGATTAGGGTATGAGAATACATATTTATACCCTCTATTGGCAACAATTAGCTGAGTGGAATTGAATGGAAGTGGCAGAATCTCCTTGGATATGTTCACCAGACTACAGAGTGTGTCAGACCACAGGACCTTTCCAGAACTGCCTGGATATATGTTTCGAAACTTAGAGCAGCTGCTGCACAAGCGGTTGCAGGAAAAAGCTAATGGTGAGGGCAGGAACTCTAAGGATCTATTGCAAGTAAGAATCTGTGCACATTTACTTGGACATTGGACTTGGAACACTTCTCCTTTTTTGTAGAAAAAAAATATAAATAAAATATTTTACCAATAGAAAAAAGAAGAGGATCTGATGGAGGTCCTATTAATGGGGTCTTTTGCAGGTAGACGACCACCCTGTACTGGGCGCCAGGCATTAAGTTTGTGATAACATTGCTGGTTAAATTGACCTGAAAATACAAAACACAATGATTAAAGAACGTCTAATATGATTGTGTACATAATAAATGAAAGCAGGAAATGTGTAAGCCCTTGTACACGCGGTCGGACATTCCGACAACAAAATCCGTTGGATTTTGTCCGACGGATTTTGTCCGAAACTGGTCTTGCATACACACGGTCGGACAAACTTGTCGGAAAATCCGATCGTTCGTAACACGATGACGTTATTACGATGGGACTACGTTCAGGCTAGTAGCCAATAGCTTTGGTCTAGGAATTTGATCTGAGCATGCGTGGCACTTTGTCTGATCGGAATTTGTCTACAAACGATTGGACAAAGTCCGATCGGATCATGTTGTCGGAAAACTTTTATATCCAGCTCTCAAACTTTGTTGGTCGGACATTCCGATGGAAAATGTCAGATGAAGCCCACACACGGTCGGATTATCCGACAACACGGTCCGATCGGATATTTTCTGTCAGAATGTCCGACCGTGTGTACAAGGGCTAAGGCATGTAACTTATATCTTTCTCCCTATACCTGAGATGTGACATAAGTTGGAAGTAGTGATCATCGAGTACCCCATTCTCACCCCTAGCAGGGGACATCTTATTATCTGTAAAATTAGTGTGTCTCTTGTTTGCTTAAATATGCGCTGTTACCTCTAAGTGAGAAGAAAGTCCTACTACAGTATCATATTAATACAATACATATTACTCACAACAGTGAAAATGCTGCCCTACCAGGACACCAGAATCATTAGCTGGACGTTTCATAGATAGTTAATAAACATGAAGATTAGTGATGGGTGAACAGTTCAGCCCAAGCATAAGTTCGGTCTAAACTTTGGTTGTTCGGACGTTTGGAGAACAACGAACATTATGCGGTGTTTGTGGCAAATTTGAAAGCCGCCGAACCCGTTAAAGTCTATGGGACAATAACATGAAAAACAAAAAGTGCTCATTTTAAAGGCTTATATGCAAGGAATTGTCATAAAAAGTGTTTGGGGACCCGGGTCCTGCCCCAGGGGACATGTACCAATGCAAAAAAAGTTTTAAAAATGTCATTTTTTTTGGGAGCAGTGATTTTAATAATGCCTAAAGTGAAACAATAAAAATCAAATATTCCTTTAAATATCGTGCCTGGGGGGTGTCTATAATATGCATGTAAAGTGGCACAGTTTTCCCGTGTTTAGAACTGTACCAGGCCAGACCTGAAGGCCCTGGTATGGATTTTGGGGGGACCCCCACCCAATATTTTTTTACATTTTTGGTTTGGGGTTCCCCTTAATGTTCATACCAGACCCAAAGGGCCTCGTAATGGACTGCAGGGGGAACCCATGCCGTTTTTCTCAATGATTTTTATCCATATTGCCAAGACCCGACAATTCATTACAGCAGTGATCGGTTTTGGATGACTTTTTTTCCCTTTAGAAATGTCATTTTGCTGTGGTACTGTTCTAAACACTGGAAAAATGCGACACTTTACAGGCATACTATAGACATCACCTAGGCATGATATTTAAATTGCATTGATGCATGTCCCCTGGGGCAGGACCCGGGTCCCCAACCACTTTTAATGACAATAACTTGCATTTAATTATTTAAAATGAGCACTTTTGATTTTTCATGTTCATGTCCCATAGACTTTAACGGTGTTCGTTCCGAATTTTTTGCCTGTTCACAAGTTCTGTTGCAAACCGAACCGGGGGGGTGGTTAGGTGGTGTTCGGCTCATCCTTAATGACGATATGACTCTCATGATCATCTGGGGAGTGAAAATAAATTCAGTACAACACACAGATGTCTAGTTACCTCCTTACAATAATATTTCTCCAGCCTCTGACTTTCCTTCTGCTTCTGGCATGTCAGTGACTGGACAGACACAATAGCATCACTATTGCCTTCCAGGGAGGACTTCCACAACACCAATGCTGCTGTAGAATTGAAGATGCTCACGGTCACATTCTTTGGTTTTTCTGTCAGCTCTTCAAACCATTTTCCGTCAGGACCTTACCCAGAAACAAAAGTAGATTGTGAATGAATGCTCAAAGATATCTCATTTAGTATGTTTTGACAATGTGGAAAACTGAGATCTTCACATAGCTCTCTGAAAAAACATATAAACCAAGCCAACCAGCAGAATGTTATTGGAGCACTAGTGTTTACTAATGTTTGTGATATGCTGTATATTTACATATATACGAGGTATGTCTAAAAGGTTTGCTGAATGATCCTATATCTCAGTGGCAACATGGGCCAGCTGTGTGCGCATGCATATGGCTATTCAGAGACATGTCAAGAAGTGCTACCTAGTGTGGAGTACACATGACCATCAAGGTAAACCCGCTGTGGGCAGTCAATCGTAGTCAGAATGAAAGGTAGGGTCACAGTGCAATGGAGCATTAAGTGAACATCAAGTTCTGCTACAAATTAGGGAAAACTGAGACACATGAAATGTTGGTGCAAGTGTACGGGACGGAAGCCATTAGCAGAAAAGTTGTATACGACTGATTCAAACTCTTTCGCAATGTGAAAGAAATGACTGAAGATGAGCCAAGCTTGTGTCGGCCGTCGACAAGCAGAACCCCAGACATGATCGAGCGACAGCGACAGATGCTGGCACAAGATCGACAACATGGTGCGCACCATCATCCACAAAGATTTGGGTAAATGGAAAATCTTTTCCCGGCTTGTGACGCACAAGTTGACAGACGATCAGAATGCAAAATGGATAGAAACCTCTGGAGATTTCATTACCAAGTGTGACCAGGATCCATCC
This sequence comes from Lithobates pipiens, assembly GCF_037356315.1. Classification (NCBI taxonomy): domain Eukaryota; kingdom Metazoa; phylum Chordata; class Amphibia; order Anura; family Ranidae; genus Lithobates; species Lithobates pipiens. The sequence continues at coordinate 469,429,154 of NW_027507903.1, read as the reverse complement.
TGCGCCTGTGCACTGTGAGATCCACGTGCGCCAATTCTTGGCTCAGTGCGGCATACCTGTTCTCGATCATCCACCGTATGGCCCTGATCTGGCGCCGGCGGACTTCTTTCTGTTTCCCCTCCTGAAGAGCTTCATGAAAGGCAAACGTTTTGGGGATGTGGCGGAAATCCAAGAATGTAGGACAGTGGTTTTTTGATCGATTCCTAAAGATGCCTTTGCTGACAGTTTCCAGAAGCTTTATGGACATTGCAAAAAGTGTGTTGTGAAGGATGGCGATTATTTTGAAGGCCAGTAAAGTGCATGGCCTGGGAAAATATAAACAAGGAAAGAATTTCTCCTGCGCTTGTGAAGGCATTGCTAGTATAGAGTGGTAGTACTTTCAAAGGGAGGGAATTAAAAGATGATCATGCATGTCTCGCTGCCTAAGCTGACCAGGGGTGGTCCGAAGAGAGCCAGGTGAAGAGAAGAGGTGGAAGGCACGTGATCTGACGCTTTGATCAAATTGATACAGTTTATTTATATACAGAAACAAATAAATGCATATAAAAAGTAACTACGTATTCATAAAAACGGGGTTACAAAATATACACATTAAATTTTAGAACTTGGACATGTCCATGCAAGGGCAAGTGCTAAAAGGTGGTTGACGGGTTTCAAGGAGTTCCCTCTTCATCAGAGCCTTGAAGAACAACAGGAGAAGTCTGTACAATATGGTAGACAAACGTAAAAGGGTAGTTGGGAGGTATATCACATGGTAAGTGATGGATTCTCCTTAGCTTTAAAGCTGTCCACATCCCAGCACTCTATATAATGTAGAGAAATGTGGTTTGTATGTTATATATATATATATATATATATATATATATATATATATATATATATATATATATATATATATATATATAGATAGATAGATAGATAGAGGGATTCCATATGTGTCTGTCGGTTGTACCTGCATCTGAGTGTGTAAAGATGTTACAGCCAGAATGAGTGAAACTAGGAGGAGGGCCAGAATGAATGGGGCCTGCAGAAGAAAGGGTGATTTTGATATGCTGCAGTCTGCTTAGCAGATTAAAGAGTTCAAGGCAGAGGGTGTGTCCTGTAGTGGGTAGAGGAGAGGGGTGTTGGAAAAGTACAACAAAAAAGTTGCTTATAAACTGACTATATACTGCATATGCATTATGCCTGTCTAAGCAGCAGGTGGTGCTGTAGTATTATAGTGTATAGTTATGTTATCTATGATATAACAGAAGGTTTGTCTATCCTCTCTCTATGTACTTGGATGCACCTTGTTCTTGTGTTCATGTTTCTCCATTCTGTAAAGACATGCATTAAGCCGTATTACTGCATATAACAAACTTCCAGCATGATTTGAATACTTTGCTAACAAGGGAATTGTGACACAGCTCAGAGTTCATCACAGCATCATTCAGTTTTCTCCCACCCTCCCTCCCTTGTTTGTTTTCATTTGGGGGAGCATTTCTGAAGGTGCTGGGGTATTTGTAGTGGGTTTTGGGGTTTTATGTTAGCTTGCCATTCAATTTCTTGGTCCTTTTTATTTTCTAGTCATAGCAGCAGGCAGGGGGTCTTTTGGGTATTTGAAGGTAGTGCTGGTTAAATATTGGTGGAAAATAGTGGGCTGGACCCATCTAAGGTATGAGTGTCCCTTCCTAATTGTGGAAAATTGTTGGTTGGGCCCATCTGAGGTATGGATGTCCCTTACTAGCAATACGGTGGTAACATCAGGGTATTAATTAGGTTGTATCTGGCAGTACATAAGTGGCTAATTGTCCCTAAGGCGGTGTAGTTGCAGCTTGGGGTCCTTGATTGGGTGGCAGATACAAATAATTAATCATGAGTATATAGGCTCTCCAAGACCTTAGACCTTATTCTCTTGTCATAACAGCAGACAGGGGGTCTATTGGGTTTTTGAAGGCGGTGATGGTTAAATAATTGTGGAAAATTGTGGGTTGGGCCCATCTGAGGTATGGGCGTCTCTTCCTAACAATACGATGGTAACATCAAGGTATTAATTAGGTTGTATCTGGTAGTACGTAAGTTGTTAATTGTTCTTGAGCCTGTGTAGTTGCGGCTCTGATTGGGTGACAGATACAACCAGTTAATCGTAAGTATATAGGCCTTCAAAGACCTTAGACCAGGCATAAGCTGAGGTTGGTTTATTTGCTATGCATTGACTGTATTACATGCATTAACTTGTTTACTTGTGAATGTTGTATTTATTGGTTTGTAATAAAAGGCTGCTATGGCCATTCGACTCCAAATTAAAAGTGTCGTCTGGTCATTTTGGAAGGGGAGTTTGGTCAAGTGTTTAATGTTTTATAGATAATCGGAGCCTCTACACACTGCAGGTCCCTCAGTCACGGTAATTTGTTTGTATCTTCTGTTTTTTTTTGTTTTCTGGTACCATTCACCAAACTTTTTGGACACACCTCGAACTTATATACTGTAGGCCACCTGGAGGATTCTTTTTTCAACATAACTTGAGTTTCATTCTAAGTCTGATAAACTCGTGCATAATTTTTCAGAAAAACAGAAGGATTTTTATCCTTCATAAAGGCATAGTGCAAGGTTCAGGGCAGTGTAGTCACCAAACAAAATATAAAGCCCACCATGATTAAGCCTCTCAGCACACAGGCAGTCCCAGAATTCTTCACTTACTAATATAGAAGCTGAGCGCTTTGGCATCACTGCTTTCTCTAGTGTCACAAGATCCAGAAGAGCTAAATGTTCTAATGGTAAATGTGTATTTTCCTGGCTCCGTCAGTTCTGTTACAAAGTCATGAGTATTTTCATCCACACTAGAGATTAACGTCACATTTCCTAAACAGACAGAGATAAGAAAAGTCAAATATTTCTAAATATAGCCTGAAGTTGACCATAATAGGAAATTTACATTTTTACAATGTTCAACATTTTCATCTTAATGTGTTCCTAATATGAATTTAGCTCAGATCATCATATAACTAATTTCAAAGATTCTGGAGGGTTTCTAGGGATCTGCAGGGAACATTGGAAAAGTATTCATATAAAAATGTCAGCTCTCACCAGTCCAGTACAAAGGATCAAAAAAAACTATAAAGATGTTTTGGGTGAAAAAAACAAACAAAAAAAAACCTGAAGATTTAGGGCCGGTTCACACAGCGAGGCGCGGCGAGGCGTCTCCGACTTGCCTCGCCGCGACCTGCGGGGACCTCAGCGGCGACTTGCAGAGGACTTCTGTATAGAAGTCAATGCAAGTCGCCCCCGAAGTCGCCCCGAAGTAGTACAGGAACCTTTTTTCTGAGTCGGAGCGACTCGAGTCGCTCCTCTCAGAACGGTTCCATTGTACAGAACGGGGGCGACTTGCGGGAGCGAGGCGAGGCGAGCCGTGTCGCCTCGCATCGCCTCGCTGTGTGAACCGGCCCTTACCATTTCAGACACTCGCTCTGAATCAATAAAACCTGAGATGAAACCATATTAAAGGAGATGGTGGAGTCACTGCTCCGAATTATTTACTTGCAGGCCTGGTATACAAGCTTTTCATAACAAAGGAAGTTAAAGGGGTTGTAAAGGTAAACATTTTTTTCACCTTAATGCATTCTATGCATCAAGGTGAAAAAATGTCTGACAATGTGACTTTAACTTGACTCTGCTTTGATCCCTTATGTATAAGGCACTCTGAGAACACAGCTCTCCAAAGAGACAAAGCTGGTTATTTGATATCTTTTCTATTCTAGGCACACATTTGGCTGTCCAGTCATAGGCAAGAACATTTTGGGATTTTCTGGGGCAGCATCCATTGGGATAAAGTATGAAAAATGTATCCTTAAAGCCTAAGCTTACCTAAAACAAAAAAAGAAAACAAAATCAGTACAAGGTACATTATTTACTCAGGTGTCTGTTTATGAAGCAGTGAAATCGATGCTTCGTTCTCCTCTGTGTGCCAGTTTATGAAGCAGTGTAGATCGCTTCACCTTCGGAGGAGTGAAGCGATCTACAAACACTTCCAACAGTGGAGAACGGCCCCTAATACTGGAATCTCGTGAGACTTTACGAGATTACAGTACTAGAAAATCACAGAAACACAGAGATGTCAGTTTATTAAGCAGTGATAAATTATCACTGCTCAATACACTGACAGACGGCGTGGTTAATGCTAGTAAAATAAAGAGTCCCCCTACATTATATATATATATATATATATATATATATATATATATATACACACACACACTATATATATATATATATATATATATATATATATATATATATATATATATATATATATATATATATATATATATATACACCTATACACATTATATACATATATATATATACATACACACACACACACACACATAAATATGACAGGGGGACATGGTTGCAGTGTTGGGGGGTCTAAACGAGGTATAAGGAAGTTAAAAATCTTCCTCTTTCCTCCTCAGATCCCCCCAGATTCTCTCTTCACTCCCCGATTCACCACCTCTGAGTTGGTGAATCGGGGAGTGTGAATTCTGACACAGATCATCAGATCGCAGCTTCATAAACTGGCCGTTACCGTGGAGTCCAACCTACAGCCAGCTCCTTCTGGCTATTTAAACTGCCTTGCTTATTCCTTTAGTGCCTTCGCCTGGTCAACATATTCAGTGTGTCTCATCTGACAGATGTTCCTGATCTGTATTGTTTTTACTATTACATTAAAGGTGTGATTTTAACTGTATTTTCTTTCTCTGCCTGGATCGTGGTCCCTGATACTGGTTCCTGCATTCAATGAACTATTCCTCAATTCCTACACACATAAACACACACACACACCCCACCACCGTAATCTTGCATTGTGGCAGCGGTTAATAGAGCCTTTGATAACACACATCAAGAGTGCCTGACTTTGCCCACTGCCCGCCGTTTCTGCACAGCTTCTGTATTCATAGAAGATGTACTATCGCTTCTGTAAATAAAGCTCAATCTATGAACTGAGGGGGTGGAGTTTTCATTCATCTATCCATCCATAATCCATTCATTAATGAAGGGGAGGGGTGAGGGAATTATGGAAGATTTCAATGCATGTTGTCTGTTTTCATGTTACGGATTTACCATACTTTTTTCTGCACTGTGTCTCTGTGTAGAGTCAGGGGTTTACTTTCTTATCACAGAGCCTCCAGCAAAAACAGTGAGCAGCACAATAGTGACATTACAAAATCTCACTCCAATTCTTCAGACAATTCTCTAACAATCAGAGCTTTAAAGCGGAAGTAAACCCTGATGGGTTTTACTTCTTCTTTATTCCCCCGGAAAGTAAAAGCATAATGGGCATCACATATTAGCCCATTATGTTACACTTACCTGCAAACGAAGCCTGCGATGTCCCCGCTGGTGCCCGAGTCCACCATTAAAGATATTTCCAGTACCTACAGTTAAGCCTTATTATATGCTTACCTGTAGGTAAAAGTGGTGTGTAAGGGTTTACAACCACTTTTAATGATCTCACGTTGCAAATATACAGCTATGAGGCTCTACAGTTGTGCTCATAAGTTTACATACCCTGGCATCATTTTTGATTTCTTGGCCATTTTTCTGAGAATATGGAATGATAACACGAAAACATTTCTTTAAATCATGGTTAGTGTTTGGCTGAAGCCATTTATTATCAATCAACTGTACTTACTCTTTTTAAATCATAATGACAACAGAAACTACCCAAATGACCCTGATCAAAAGTTTACATACCCTGGTGATTTTGGCCTGATTACATGCACACAAGTTGACACCAAGGGGTTTGAATGGTTATTAAAGGTAACCATCCTCACCTGTGATCTGGTTGCTTGTAATTAGTGTGTGTATATAAAAGGTCAATGTGTTTCTGATCTCCTGACAGACCCTTGAATCTTTCATCCAGTGCTGTACTGATGTTTCTGGATTCTGAGTCATGAAGAAAGCAAAAGAATTGTCAAAGGATCTGCGGGAAAAGTATAAAATAGGAAAGGGGTGTCAAAAAAATCCAAGGCATTGAGAATGCCAATCAGCAGTGTTTAAACTCTAATCAAGAAGTGTAAAATGAGGGGTTCTGTTGAAACCAAACCAAGGTCAGGTAGACCAACTAAAATTTCAGCCACAACTGGCAGGAAAATTGTTCAGGATGCAAAGAAAAACCCACAAATAACTTCAGGTGAAATACAGGACTCTCTGAAAACATGTGGTGTGGCTGTTTCAAGATGCACAATAAGGAGGCACTTGAAGAAAGATGGGCTGCATGGTTGATTCGCCAGAAGAAAGCCATTACTACACAAATTCCACAAAGTCTCCCGCTTACAAAATGCCAAACAGCACAGAGACAAGCCTCAAATCTTCTGGCACAGTCATTTGGAGTGATGAGACCAAAATTGAGCTTTTTGGTCACAACCATAAACGCTACATTTGGAGAGTCAACAAGCCCTATAATGAAAGGTACGGAGGTGGATCACTGATGTTTTGGGGATGCGTGAGCTACAAAGGCACAGAAAATTTGGTCAAAATTGTTGGCAAGATGAATGCAGTATGTTATCAAAAAACACTGGAGGGACATTTGCATTCATCAGCCAGGAAGCTGCGCATGGAACGTACTTGGACATTCCAACATGACAATGATCCAAAACACAAGGCCAAGTTGACCTGTCATTGGCTACAGCAGAATAAAGTGAAGGTTCTGGAGTGGCCATCTCAGTCTCCTGACCTCAATATCATTGAACCACTCTGGGGAGATCTCAAACATGCAATTCACGCAAGACAGCCCAAGAATTTACAGGAACTGGAGGCTTTCTGCCAAGAGGAATGGGCAGCTTTACCATCTGAGAAGATAAAGAGCCTCATCCACAAATACAAAAGACTTCAAGCTGTCATTGATGTTAAAGGGGGGCAATAAACGGTATTAAGAACTGGGGTATGTAACATTTTGATCAGTGTCATTTGGGTAGTTTCTGTTGCCATTATGATTTAAAAAGAGTAAACACAGTTGATTGATAATAAGTGGCTTCAGCCAAACAAGCACTAACCATGAGTGAAAGAAAAGTTTTTGTGAAAAATGGCCAAGAAATCAAATTCTGGCAGGGTATGTAAACTTATGAGCACAACTGTATATACAGGAGTGCCTATGCAACCTTATATACCAGGTAGTACATTGCTAGTTTTCACAAGGAACTTAACCACTTGCTGACCACGCACTGTACATTTACTGCGACAGTGCAAGCTGGCTGCGCAGATTCATGTATATATACTTAATTTTACATTTCCGGATCACAGCACATGCCGATCACCGGGTCCAGTGATTGACTGCCGCCACCCGGTGATCGGCACTAAGCATCACAGAACACAGCTCTGTCAGTGTAAACAGAGCACAGCTGTGCTCAGTGATAGGGGGTCTAGTTGTTTTTTCATTCCCCGCTACATAGGGAATGAAAACAACTAGATCGCCAGTAAAAATTGTACACGCATAAACAATTGTTATGCACATATTTAACCCCTTGAGCACCCTAGATGTTAACCGCTTCCTGCCCAGTGTCATTAGTAAAGTGACAGTGCATATTATTAGCACTGATCACTGTAATAATGTCAGTGGCAGTTAGTGTCAGATTGTCCGCTGTCCCACTATAGGTCACTACTAGTCACTAGTCGCCATTAGTAGTATAAAAAAAAATTCCAGTATATATCTCATAGTTTGTAGATGCTATAACTCTCACACAAACCAATCAACTAATTTTTTTTTTTTTTACCACAGACATAAGCAGAATACATTTTGGCCAAAATTGATTAAAAGATTTGATTTATATTTATTTTTTATGGGATATGTTTTATAGCAGAAAGTAAAAAATATAGTTTTTTTTCAAAATTGTCAGTCTTTTTTTTCATTTATAGAATAAAAAAAAAACAGAGGTGATCAAATGCCACCAAAAGAAAGCTCTATTTGTGTGAAAAAAAATGAAACAAATTTTGTTTGTGTACAACATTGCATAACTGTGCGATTATAAGTTAACGTAGCGCAGTGCTGCATAGCAAAAAATGGGTTGGTCATGAAAGGGGGAAAACCTTAGAGAGCTGAAAGTAGATTTTTCTGGCTGCTTGGCATATTTTGATGTTTTCTATAAGATAGCAATCTTACCTTTTTTAGTTCAAGACCACTTTAAATCTTTTTCAAAATGGCACAGAATGACAAATTGTTACACTAAACATGACTCAACGTGTTAGATATTTACCATCCTTGTGAATATATATGTTGAAACCATCAAATGCAGTTGGTGGCTTTGGTGGGAACCAGGTGATTGAGACTTTAAAGCTGGGTGGAGGAAGAGGATCTTGGACAGTTTCAGCTGAGAAACTTACTGAAGTGGGATTCTCATAGTCTGGGGGGATTTCGTTCACAAACCCTTCAACATCCACTGTTGCAGTCTCACTGACCCACCAGTAGGGTGGAGCTGTTGTTTCAGAGCTGTTAGCTAGATATTTCTCTTCAGTCCAGTTATAAGGGGAACTAGCTGCTGAACTCTCAGACTGATCATCAAACATTTCTGCTGACTTCTCGGTGGGGTTGATAAGTTTGATTTCTGTTGTGGATGTTTCTACAGCAGTTCTTTCAGCTGGATCTTCCGAACTGCTAAGGTTTACAAGGAATATTTGTATGGAAATATTTTGAGGTGGATAAGGTGCTTAAAGGAAAGAAGAAATAGTGAATTAATTGTGCTTCATATGTATATGATATTTATTGAGAACATAGTATTATTACAATATTTATATATATGTGTGTGTATCAATTGCAGCAATCTAAGTGGATCAGCATTGTCCCTACAGTTAGATGAACTGGTTAGACCCATACACACGTTCGGACTTTCCGATGGAAAATGTGCGATCGGATTGTGTTGTCTGAAATTCCAATCGTGTGTGGGCTCCATCAGACTTTTTCTGTCTGAATTTCCAACACACAAAGTTTGAGAGCTGGATCTAAAGATTTCCGACAACAAAATCCGATCGTTTAAATTCCGATCGTGTGTAGACAAATCCGACGCACAAAGTGCCACGCATGCTCAGAATAAATTACGAGACAAAAGCTATTGGCTACTGGCCTGTTTATAGGCCAGTCGTACTTGATATACGTCACCTCGTCTTGAACGATCGGATTTTTCAACAACTTTGTGCGACCGTTTGTATGCTAGACAAGTTTGGGCCAAAATGCGTCTGGAAAAAATCTGACGGATTTTTTCATCGGAATATCCGACTGTGTGTTCGGGGCATAATACAACTCTTCATTTACAGTGCCTGCAAAACTATGAGCCTGTTCGCTTGTATGGTGGTCACATTGTGGATAATATATAATAAACATGGAAGTCCAGGTCAGCTTTTGCTGGAGAACGGGAACAGGGAGCAGTCAAATGTACAAATTTACTGTTGCCTGTATATTGTATATTATTGCCCAGGTATTGTCATGATTGCTGTTGTTTGCCTATGTATTGTCAAGTCACTGCTGTTTAGAGAAGCAAATCACTATAATTTAGTCCCCTGTAGGTCGTTCGCTATGAGAGCATACCACCATTAAACCCCAGTTTTTTTTTCTTTTTCAGTATTCCATTATTATTCCCATGTTAGTGTACTCCAAGGTGGCCTACATGTGCTGCTAATAGCACTTGAATTTTATGTATTTATTTACCAACATTAATATATTCAACATTCAGATAAAGCAGGTCTTTACTGTTTCTGATTTTATTAGTATTTGTTTTATTTCACGATCATTACTAAAAAATAATAGAGGCTCTGGACAGCAATAATATAATTACAGGGGGTCTAATCCATCTCCGCTCTATCAAAAACTAAAAAAAAAAAAAAAAAAAAAAAAAAAAGTTTTGCATTTAGTTATAGTTTAACCACTTGCTGATTGCTCCTGTAGCAGTTTTACTATATATATATATATATATATATATATATATATATATATATATATATGTAATCCAGCTCTTCCGGGTATCGGGCGCAAATGCGTGGCCACCGCCGGCTCGCTCCCGCTGTCATTATACCCAGCGGGAGCTGATCAGTGGGTACCACGGACTCAATGTCCGCTGGCACCCGCCGATCATCCTGCAGAGACACAGAGCAGCGGTCTGCCTGTGTAGATTGCTGCAGATCACTGCTCTGACAGGAGGGAAGGCATGGATTCTGTGTCTCTGAAAAGCAGGGACATGGATCCATATTTTCCCCCTGTAAAATCACCTCCCACACTGTAGTAAAACACAGGCTAGGCACACAGTTAACCCTTTAATTGGCCCTGGTGTTAACCCCCTTTCCAGCTAGTGTCATTAGTACAGTGACAGTGCATATTTTTTAGCACTATATTAGTGTCACTGGTCCTCAAAAAGTGTCAGTTAGTGTCCGAATGTCTGCTGCAATATTGCAGTCCCACTATAAGCCTCTGATTGCCGCCATTACTAGTAAAAAAAAAATTATAAATGAAAATTAATAAAAATATCCCATAGTTTGTAGAAACTATAACTTTGGCGCAAACCATTCCACATACGCTTATTGTTTTTTTTTTACCAAAAATATGTAGTAGAATACATATTGGCCTAACGTTTTTGAAGAAATTTTTTTTTAGTGGATATGTTTTATAGCAGAAGTAAAGAATATTGTTTTTTTTTCTAAATTGTCAGTCGTTTTTTGTTCATAGAGCAAAAAATAAAAAAGGCAGAGGTGATCCCACCAAAAGATAGCTCTATTTGTGGGAAAACAAAGGACATACATTTTATTTGGGTACAGCATCTCATGAGGTAATTGGAAAAAGCTTGTCACATGATTTAATTATCTTATGAGATATTCTTTAGTCAATTGAGCCCTGTATGTCCACTATGCTAGTTATGTCACTGGCATCCATAAATCTGTAAGTACTGGTGTGCGCAGCCTATTGCATTAGGGTGTGCACCCCAGAGCACAAATACACATGGGTGTATATCAGCAGAGCAGTGGACGGTGTCAGTAGAACAGAGATAGGAACTGTGAGGGTTATTTACGAAAGGCAAATCCACTTTGCACTGCAAGTGCACTTGGAAGTAAAGTCTCTGTAGATCCGAGAGGGACATGCAAGGAAAATAAAAAACAGCATTTTAGCTTGCACATGATTGGATGATAAAATCAGCAGAGCTTTCACTCATTTCAGACCTACCCCTTAGATTTAGAACGACTGCACTTCCAACTGTACTTGCAGTGCAAAGTGGATTTGCCTTTCGTAAATAACCCCCAGTGTCTCTGCCTCAGGAGGAAGAATGGATCCTGCATTTACTGGAGCTGGCACACAGATCAACACTGAGGGGTTTATTTACTCAAGGCCAATCCACTTTGCATGCAAGCACACTGCAAGTGCATTGGAAGTAAAGTCGCTGTAGATCTGAGGGGGGCATGCAAGGAAAATAAAGAACAGCATTTTTGCTTGCACATGATTGAATGATAAAATCTTTAGAGCATCCCCTCAGATCTACAGTGACTACACTACAAGTGCACTTTCAAGTGCACTTGTAGTACAGAGTGAATTTCCCTTTAGTAAATCAACCCCGTAGTGTACCTGGATACAGACCAGGTCTATGAGCTGCCTATGGCACCTGTTTATGTGGAAAAAAACCTTGATGTCTGGGAGATTTAATAACCTAGAAAATATTTGAATGTCCCAGATAGATACATGTCCTAGAGAATAGTGGCACATGTTATATGTCTAGAGAAAATGTCATACATCCATTTCACAAAACTGAAATGTAACCAGGCGTGCATCCAACAAGACCACAATACCCCAAAATCATCCCATGAACATTACCTGTATGTCATTCTAGATCAAATGTTAGGGTTGCCACCTCATCCCTTTAAAATTGAAAACATATTGATTACACAGGTTCTGTAGCTGATTTAGGTGGTAATAAACTCACTTGGGGGGTTATTTACGAAAGGCAAATCCTCTTTGCACTGAAAGTGCACTTGGCAGTGCAGTCTCTCTGAATCTAAGGGGTAGATCTGAAATAAGTGGAAGCTCTGCTGATTTTATCATCCAATCATGTGCAAGCTAAAATGCTGTTTTTTTTATTTTTGTTGCATATCCCCCTTGGATCTACAGTGACTGCACTTCCAAGTCCACTTTCAGTGCACTTTCAAGTGCACTTGCAGTGCAAAGTGAATTTTCCTTTAGTAAATAACCCCCTTGGTGCTTTATCTGCATTAAATTAGCCTCAGAGTCTGTGTAATTAATATGTGCTCTGGTTTAAAGGGATGAGGTGGCAACCCTACCCAATGTCCATATTTTAAGTCAAAATATTACATGTAAACATGGCACTTCCTTTATATATAGATTGGAGTCCCTGGAAATGCTGGCAATGTGAAAGACATCATTTTCAGCCATGAAATACTGCATATTTTATCATCTTCCTCAGTACCACCCTGTGTTAGATACTCACCTAATTTAATTACTGCATATTTTAGCTATTATTGTATGTCTTTTCTCCTTACCTGTCCGGTGTTGCTGTGGCTCATGTCCTACTCCGCTGCTTTTTACTAAGGTGGTTTTATTAAAGGTGGCCTTTGATACCAGCTGGAAGGTGATATTCGAATAGCAGATCCCTGGCATCAAGTGATTAAACACAGTTTTGCCTTTGAAGAAATCTGCAAATATATATTACATACATTTTGTGTAAATTAGAGGAATATAAAAATATATGACAGGAACCCTGCAAGTGGCATACAACATACAAATGAGGGGTAAAATAGACATGTGTAATTAGCTGTGTTATGAATCAAAATTCAGACAACATTTTTCACAATAGTAACGAATTTCAATAAATCCAAAAAAAATTATAACAAAAAATGCTGTTGGGCGGAAGTGATGTGTAACATCGCTTCCTTCATTCAGTAGAGTGGGAGCCATCATTCCCTCACTTGACTTCCAGGCTCTGAGGGAAAAGGATTGGATCATCTCTGGTAAGCGGTAGAGACAACTACAGGAGGGGCACCTCTCCCACCACCGATAAAAGATCTTGTGGGAAATCTGCCACAGAGACCACTTTTATGATAACGCGGACTGCCCGCCATTTAAGAAAATACTGGGGTTGTGGCAGCTATCTGCTGCCATAACCCTGGTATTTAACTGACGTATAATGATGGCGGGTGGTCTGGAAGTGGTTAAATTCGAAATGGATAAATATTGCAATAAATACAGTAAGGTACTGTAGCGGCCATAACCTTTTTTCGGGGCGACCTTAACCTTTTGGGCTTACCGGTTACCTCCGCGTGGCTTGTTCTTCCACGTCTAGGGGTTCCCAGGGTTGATACCCAACAACTTTGGACGCTGACACCAATAAAGTCCTTTTGAAAGGTTTTATTTTGCAGGGGTAACATCCAACAACACAGTGTCGTATAGGAACAGAGGGCATGGGTGAAGAACTCAGGCACCTTGAACTGCAGACAGAACAAAGTCTCTAGTACCTCCCAGAGAGTATCCACTCGCAGCTGGGTGCTTCAAGGCTGAACAAATCTCTAGTCAGAGATTATGGCAGTCAGCACTTTGATTCAGAACTTGTAAAATCTCTGACCTTGAACAAGTTGTAACTGAAAGTGAACGGGAACCTTTTTCCTCAGTACCTGGAACGTTCTCTGTCTCCTTGAGAGTACTGGAAAAAGCGTGGATTCGTCAATGTCCTTCACAACTCAGCAACCAGGCACTTCATAGGATGCCAGTTTGTTGGCCCTCCTCCGAAGAGTCCTCCCCTGGTCACTTACAGGAGCTGGAGTGCCCCTCCAAGCCGAGAGCACACCCGGACACTTTGAATCCTCCCTCAGTTACTGCACCTCAGACCAGCTGGTTCCCAGACTCGGGAAAACAGACGGATCCCTACCCCAGACCAGGCGGGTCTATCGGGGGTAACCAACAGAAGCATGTTGCGGAGTGTTGAACGCTCCATGACCGGGACCCTCGCAGGGCTACCCCGGTCCAGAAAACAGGAACAGACGGCTAGGGCCTCACGAACGAACCACACGTAACACGTGACCTCAACATCTTAAGTACCCTTCCCCAGACTCCTCAGCGGGGCCCGGCACACCCACTGATTGGCTCTGAGGAAGCTGATACCCAAAACATCCAAACAGGCCTAGTTCTGGCCTGTCATGTGCACCTCACCATACACATGACCAGGCAGAACTCTAACACAGCCCAGCCAAACTGATGTCAAAGTTAACCTACATAATTAACCCTCAGAACCCCACTACCGTTCTGAGGCAAAAACTAAATTTATACATGAATGACACTTTGTCCAAAATGCCATCCGCTACAGTACAAAAGTAAAATAAGATGATGATGATTCCTATTTAGGCTACTTGATAGAATACAATAGAAATGAATAGAATAAAAAATAGAATAAAACAGAATAGAACATAAAAAATAGAATAAAATACAATGCAATAGATTAAAAACAGAATAAAATAGAATAGAAAATAAAAGAATAGAATAAAAAAATAGAACAAATATAGCCATCTTCCGAAATTCAAATTGATTTAAAAATAACGAATATAAAAAGTGAATTCCAAAAATGAATCATTCTGACATAAGGAATATGGCGTATCAAAATGATTAACTTAACAAATGAATCCAAAAATAATAACATTTTTCCATTGTGCACCTTTCTGAGGTACAATACCTGAATAAAAAGAACAGTAGTGTATTTATATATTTATTTTATATATACTTATATATGAAATGTATTAAAAAAAATAAGGCAGATCTCAGATATAAAAAGAGGTGAATCACTTATTAATCCAATGTGCTAAATATAATCTCTTACCTGCAATTAGGATGTAAATGATTACAATTATTTCAATCAGAATTATTCATAGAAAAGTTCTCAGTATTGTGCACAAATGTTTCCACTATACTTGACAATTCCTATGTGAGAGGGCATCAATTAGTCCCTTTTCCTTTTTTTCCATGTATGTGTACATGTGAGTCATAGAAATGTCATCAGTTCTGGTTATATAAAAGAGGCCTCATCCAATCTATGGACAACTTGAAAAACACAACGTGTCCAAACTGAGGAGATGACATTCACCAAATTATTAGCCCATCCTTAAACATTGTTCCTTTGTCATCCCTGTGCATTGCCGTGTAGTACGTCTTTGCAGCCCATTCATTTGAATAGGCTGCAAATCTCACCGGGTCGCACAAAAAGTAGTGCATGCACTATTTTTAAAAACTGTGCTGCACCAAATGGCATTGTACTGCCATGAAACACACACAAAATGCACCTTTCCTGCACCGTGTTCTGGTGTGAACTGGTCCTTAAGGCTGGATTCACACCTATGCATTTTTTTGTGCTTTTTGCATTTTGCAGATTTGCATTACAGAATGTGTTCCATAGGAAACCATGTTAAATGGACTGTATTGCAAATCTGCAAAATGCAAAAAGCACTAAAACTGCACAGGTGTGAATCCAGCCTAATATAGTTAAATAGACCCTGTCACTATAGAAATTAGCTATCAGAGCAAAGGCTCCCCACCAGCACTGCTATTGCTCTGAAACAAATAGTGTTCTCAATCACCTGTTCAACATCATGCACAGTGATAACCCTTTACCTAAACTCACACCAATTTTGAGAATTGGGGATGGTTGACAGACAAAAGATGATGTAACATATTCCCCTCTAAGGACCACTTAAGGCTACATTGTGTTTTCTGCAGCCAAAACATATTACTATTTCATGTGTTTATGAGGAGTCATAAAAGGCTGTCTTAAATTTGAAAGCAATCCAGATTGAGAAGACATAGACAACAGTTGGATTTCAGAAGGACAAGGTGGACATTTTGTGTAGGCGAAAGCAAACCGCATAAATATATTACTGACCTTTATAAAGCACAGAGCGGAAGTTGTTACCTTCCCAGTAACTGATATTTACTCGGCTGAAGACATTAAACTTCTCTGGATATTTAACTTCAAAGACAACTCCAGTTTCTGGAGATGGTTTATAGTCATGGACGGAAAGTTGGCTTACTGAAAGAGGTTCTACAAGGCAAAGCAGAACATAGGACATTAGAAGTGTATAAGAAAATTACACACAGTATCTCACAAAAGTGAGTACACCCCTCACATTTCTGTAAATATTTTATTACCGTATATCTTTTCATGTGACAACACTGAAGAAATTACACTTTCCTACAATGTAAAGTAGTGAGTGTACAGCTTGTATAACAATGTCAATTTGTTGTCCCCTTAAAATAACTCAACACACAGCCATTAATGTTTAAACCTCTGGCTACAAAAGTGAGTACACCCCTAAGAGATAATGTCCAAATTGGGCCCAAAGTGTCAATATTTTGTGTGGCCACCATTATTTTTCAGCACCGCCTTAACTCTCTTAGTGCCCGTTCACACAGGGGCGACACGACTTGCAGCGCGACTCACAGACGTGACATGCACACGACTTCAGCAGCGACTTGCAAAACGACGACTGTATAGAAGTCAATGCAAGTCGCCTGAAGTCGCCCCAAAAATAGTACAGGAACCTTTTTCTAAGTCGGAGCGACTTGAGTCACTCCTATTAGAACGGTTCCATAGTACAGAACGGAGCACGACTTGTCAGGCGACTAAGTCGCCTGACAAGTCGCGGTAGTGTGAACGGGCACTCAGGCATGGATTTCACCAGAGCTTCACAGGTTGCCACTGGAGTTCTCTTCCACTCCTCCATGATGACAGCTAGTCGATGTGGAAGTTCACCGATCACAGGTAAATTACCTCTCCTAGATTCAGCTGTCTCCACAATCAAGCAGGGTGCAGGCTCTGTTTGGATAGCCGCACTCAAAAAAATTCACCTTTATTGAATAAAAATGGATATCACAGCATCACAAATGGGTACAGACTACCTGTACAGCTCTGACGCATTTCACACCAGGCACGGTGCTTAGTCATAGATAGATGCTATATATACAAACAGACACATATATACAATTTAAACAGTTTAACCTAATGGCCAAAACATATGTACCATTAATGGTCCAGTTGAAAACACCTGTGAGCGTCTAAAATCTACATAATCACCACTGAACGAAAGAGTGCCCCCCACTGGATAAACTATATATCAAAGCATATAAAAATAAAAAAAATTTGCTGGTAGATGTTAGAGACCTTGCACTCCTCCAGCTTCTGTTTGAGGATGCCCCACAGATGCCCAATAGAGTTTAGGTCTGGAGACATTCTTGGCCAGTCCATCACCTTTGCCATCAGCTTCTTTAGCAAGGCAGTGGTCATCTTGGAGGTGTGTTTGGGGTTGTTATGGCCAACCCTCTCTTGCCGGCCTTAGTAAACAAGTCTGAAGGGGAAGTGTGGCAGACCCAACTGGGCAGGGGCTTTTGGAGGGGTCTGCAGGCTAGCCTTTTGAATACTGACTATGAGGCTGATTTACTAAAGGCAAATATACTGTGCACTACAAATGCACTGCGAGTGCACTAGGAAATGATGAGTTATCAGTTGCTCTACATATGAGGGGGAAAGATCTGAAATGAGGGAAAGCTCTGCTGATTTCTATCCTCCTATCACGTGCAAGTAAAAATTTTCTTTTTTTTTTCTTGTATGTCCACCTCAAATCTACAGCAACTGCACTTCCAAGTGCACTTGCAGTGTACTTGTAGTGCACAGTGGATTTGCCTTTAGTAAATAAGCCCCAATGTATTTGAGGGGGCTCTATTCTTTGGAAGGTGTGTCCCTGGGGGACCTTTGGAGTAGTCTTACTTCAGATTAAAGTCCATGTCTCCCCGAAACACCCAGGCCCTGAGAACTGGGAGGACCCGGATACAGATTTGGGGCCTCTGTGTTTTGTTGGGTTAAAGACAGCCCAAACCAGCATTGATTGCTTCATGCCCCTCCTAGATTTAAAGACTCAAAGCAGAAGATTATAATCATCTCAAAAACAACCTGATTCTAGGGTCTACTGCTGGTATGTGTAATCTGTTTATTAAAAGGATTGTAAAGTCTCCTTTTTTTTCTCTGTAAACATGTTATACTTACCTCCTCCATATACGTTTTTTGTATATTGGTTTTTGCCTGCACCATCGGAGCCCCCCCCCCCCTTTTTTTCTTTTTTATGTGTACTGATGCAAGTGCTGCCGAGCTTCACCATTTGGTTCCAGCACCCTTATTAAGGTTGGTTTTGGTCATTCATTTGCCATCACTGGAGTTCCTGTCCTGGTACCGCCTGCAGTATTCATTATATCCATGGTCGATACCGTGTGAAATTGGAGTAAGGTCAATCCGGGAATTTCCTGACATCGTATATACAGTCATCATGGACCTGTCCCATGGGTGCATTCATGCTCGATTGACTTGTTGTCTTATGATAGTCGAGTCCAACATCTCTGGTAAGCGTATATGAACCTTGATGTTTATTTTGAAGACGCCTACAGTTTGATGACTCCCGGGGCTGTGTGGCATCCTGTGTATTCACCTACGTGTCTTGATGGACATTTGGTGTTTCATTTACCTCTATGTGGACTTTTTCTCACTTATTTTTTGTCTGATTAATCTCACTCACAAGTTTGCACTGTTTATATGTTTGGTTTAGCGCTACATATTCACCACTATTACTGATTAGAATTTTTGTCACATTCTGGGTAGCTGCTTTTTCCTTGAGTCAATTTTATTTTATAGGAAAGGCGCAATAATTGTTTGTATTTCACATTCCCATAGACACACTTTAAACCTTGTAGATAGCCTTCCCAGAAGAGTTGAAGCTGTTATAGCTGCAAAGGGTGGGCCAACTCAATACTGGACCCAACAGACTAAGACTGGGATACCATTAAAATTCATGTTCGCGTAAAGGCAGGCGTTCCAATACTTTTGGCAATATAGTGTATTTTATTTGTCTGACATTTTCCAAGTGTGCAGAGTTGGTAGAGAAATGAGGATCCAATAAACAGTATGGGCGGAATTTGATAAAGTTGAAGCAGACAGAATCTGAAGCAGCTGCACATAGTAACCAATCAGCTACTATCTTTAATTTGTTCAGTTTAGGGCTCTTTCACATGAACAATCCATTCAGGTATGCCTGTCAGTTTTTTAGGTGGACCTGAACGGATGCTCCATAGAGGTCTATGGAGCGTCGGATGTCAGCAATGATATATTCACTGACATCCGACCCGCTCCGACCTGAAAAAGTGTGACGGAGGAAAAACCTACTTTTCCATCCGTCTGCGAATTGGATCGGGTGACGTCGGAATCTGCGGTCCGTTGTCATCCGATCTCACATAGGCGAGAGCAGCTCTCTGACAGGTCAGTCCCTGCACAGTGTGCAGAGACGGACCTGTCATCTTCCTGCTCAGTGGGGATCGACGGAGTGATCCCCGCTGAGCAAGCGGATGTTCACGGGTGGATCAGCACAGATCCGCCCCGTGTGAAAGAGCCTTAAGACTTGAAAATGAAAATAAAAGCTGAATGACTGCCTTACACAACTGCTCCAGATTCTGGCTGTTCCAGTTTTAATAAATTCCACTATACATGTTTTTTAAAGGCTTTGCTGAAATTAGATCATATGGTTAATCCCTGAGTGAAAGGCAAAGACATCAGAGTTAGGAGTTTGGCAGTAGTATATTAAAGGGGTTGTAAACCGTTGTTTTTTTTGTTTTTTTTAATAACAAATGTGTAATACCTCCACTGTGCAGTTCATTTTGCACAGTGGCCCAATCCACCTCTTCTGGGGTCTCCCGGCAGCGCTATCTTCTCCTCCCCACATCTAGAAACCACCTAGGACGGCGATGGCGAACCTTGGCACCCCAGAAGTTTTGGAACTACATTTCCCATGATGCTCAACTACACTGAAGAGTGCATGAGCATCATGCGAAATGTAGTTCCAAAACATCCGAACATCAGAAGTTTTTTCATCTTAATGCATAGGATGCATTAGTGTGAAAAAACATGAGGGTTTTGTATTGCTTTCTGTAGATCAGGGATGAATCAAAACCCCAGACTTCGTTTTGTATAAAGCTGAAAAAGGCTAGATTGGTGTAATCCAGTCTCAGAAATGTTCAAACCTTTACTATGTTTAGTGATCAGATTACAACCAGAAATTAAAAAAAATCCACAAATCCAATGTATCGGGAGGGTCAGGTTTGGCTGAGAAGTAAAGACGCTTTGTAGAGTTTGTCATATAGAATGCTAATACTCACTGGTCAGCACTGTCACAGATCTGGCTGGTCTTGAAGTCAAGTTGGAGTTTACCACCATCAGCGTCACTGTGTAAAAATGGTCGTGGTAACTGGCATTAAACATCAGCGGTTTGGGCAGTGAACTATTAGATTCTTCAAACTGGAGAAAATAACTCTTTGACTCGCCAGTGATTTTTGCAACATAGACAGATGAGGGCATTAAATCGGATTCTTCCAATGACATGATGAGAAGGTTGCTATCAGTCACCACCACTTGAAACATGGATGTTCCCTGTCAATAAAAAAAAGTAAAATACGTTAAATAACTACAGTTTTGTGGCTGTCTGGCTGGGCTGTGTAAAAAGGGGAGTCTGTAACTTGTGCATACTGGCCATAAATCCAGAACTCGGGTGACCAGTGAAAGAAAGGTGACAGATACAGTAAGTGGTATGCACCCCCTTGTCTTTTGCAAGTTTATGTTTGATTAATGCTGTCAAATTTTTCTTGGTGATACAAGTCCTCTAATAATGACAACTTAATGGATTACATTCACTGCAATAGGAATAGAACCAAACAGAGAGTGTCTATACAATTAGTAATAAAAAAATCTATATTTTATTAGAGAGCATCATTCCAATTGAATTTCACAAAGGATCCAAACAAACTACATAAGAGACTTTAAATATGCTCTACACGTGTCATATAGCGGTACATCCAATACAAAACTTTTTTATGAAAAAGATAAGAAAGTCTTTTTTACAGAGTTAAAATCTAAAAACTGCTTCCAGTATAACACACGTTATGGTGCAAATACAGTAGCTAAAAATTCAGTCTACAAAATATATCACAATTTTATAACATCATAAAAATCTCAGTACACAAGTTACATCATTTTTGGGATTACCGTTTCCTCGGGACTGTAAATGGAGCTTCCCTGTATGACAAAGATAACCAAAGTCCATGTACAACTTCCACACAAAATTGTGACATATTTTTAAATTTTTGATAATACTGTGGAACCATTTCTTTATTTATATAATCAATTGATAAGGTTTCAGTATTGGGTTGAATTATTTTTTTAGATTCTATTTGAAGGTTTTTTTTTCTATGCTATTTTCACATCACCTCCTGATTTGAACAAGGCCAGGTTCGCACCGGTATGACAAAAGCTCCGACATTGGGAGCTCATGTCGCATGACGTGTTAAAATCAATGTTTCCCTATGGGAGCCGTCTTAACTGGTCCGACTTTGAAAATGCTCCCTGCACTACTTGGTCTGACTTTGATCCTACTTCAGCCCATTGAATATCACTGAAGTTGGATCATGCGGCATGCGAATTGTGCTCTGATGGTCTTGAAGGGGCACTCAACGCCAATTTTTTTTTAAAAACGGCATGGGTTCCCCCCTCCAGAAGCATGCCAGGCCCTTTGGTCTGGTAAGGATTTCAAGTGGAACCCCAATGCCTAAAAACCGGCATGGGTCCCCCCCAAAATCCATACCAGACCCTTATCTGAGCACACAGCCTGGCAGAAAGGGGGCTTCCAGATTCCGATAAGCTCCCCACCCACAGACCCCAAAAACCAATGGCCAGGGTTGTCGGGAAGAGGCCTTTGTCCTCATCAAAATGGGGACAAGGTGCATTGGGGTGGAGGGCGCAGGGCCCTCCTGTCCCAAAGCACCCACCCCCCCATGTTAAGGGCATGCGGCCTGGTACAGTTCAGGAGGGGGGGCACTCGCTCGTCCCCACACCCTTTCCTGACCTGCCAGGCTGTGTGCTCAGATAAGGGTTTGGTATGGATTTTGGGGGGGCCCAGTGCTGTTTCTTGGGCGTGGGGGTTCCCCTCAAAATCCATACCAGACCGAAGGGCCTGGTATGCTCTTGGAGGGGGAACCCATGCCTGTTTTTTTTTACATTGTGCGTCGAGTTCCCCCTAAAGATTCATACCAGACAGTGCCTGGTATTGTCGGGGATCAAGGTTGGATACCTGTTCACTGAAGTCGGATGCATGTCGGACTTCAAGTCACAGGGCAAAGTCGGATCCAAAGTGGTACGACTGTCGCGTCATACCAGTGTGAAAGTGGAAAGTTGGAGAATATTCTGGAACTAATGGGCATAGGTGAGGAGGAGCTTTTATGCATATTTAGGGGCCCTTAGCCAATCCCTAGCAAGTGGGCCTGGCAGGGGACTAAGGAACCCTTAAATAGATATGGGTCATGCTGGTAAAGGAGTTGGGTGGAAGATGGAGGTCCAGTGCTGAGGGAGTCTGTCGGTGACCCTTGAAGAACCCCTTCTGAAGAGGGGCTCAACCTTGGGCCAGGGCTCAGGTGGCTGGCCTGGTAGGATCCTATTACAAGACAAAATAGAGGAAGTGGGAGCAAGGAAAGTGAGTAGATCAGCACGGTGCAAGGACAGACAAAGAGAGAGACTGCTACATGCAGCATTTGTCTTTTGAAGACAGTGGTGTGCTTAAGCCTTCAGCCTTGCTCTGGGAGAATCTCCATTGTATCAGTCGGGAGAAGAGGACTGGGAGGAAGCAGCCAGGTAGGCTGGTGAAGCGGCAGCCAGGGGCAGCCAGGTGGGCTAGCATTTCTGCAAGGAGTAGAGTTGGGATCAGTGTCTACAGGGAAGCAGAAGGTGGCAGAAAGCAGTTCACTCCACATGTGCTACTTTTCAAAGGGACTGAGAGTTCCTAGCCTGTAAGGGACTGTTGTTAAGCTAACAAAAAAACGGTTACTTCCTAAAGAAGTGAACCCAGCGGAGCTGTACAAAAGGATCAAGAGATTGTGCAGGAGGATCAAGTAGAAGCTGTATATATGGAGGAAGTTGTTTCTGGCTCTGTTGTTATTCTCATGTTTGGCATCCTATAATCCCTAACGCCATCCAAGTTACTATCCCCTAATAAAACAACAAAAAGAAGCTCCAGGGCTGCTTTCTGTGTCTGGATGAAAGAAAGAAATGCTATGTGACTGCCTGTGCAGCAGTGGGGAACCCTTTGCAATCTAGTTTGTATAGTCGATCAATAAAATGGTTAATTTCTTCATATTTTATTTTAGGGAAGTGGAGGAGTTTCAGGTTATAACATGCAAATAAACTGAATCAGGAAATGGTAATATCAAAATCCAATCTGCATTTCAGGAAACAACTTTTTCATATACAATATCTCACAAAAGTGAGTACACCCCTCACATTTATGTAAATATTTTTTAATATCTTTTCATGTGAAAACATTGAAGAAATTACACTTTGCTATAATGTAAAGTAGTGAGTATACGGCTTGTATAACAATGTAAATTTGCTGTCCCCTCAAAATAACTCAACACACAGCTATTAATGTCAAAACCACTGGCAACAAAAGTGAGTATACCCCTAAGTGAAAATGTCCAAATTGGGCCCAATTAGCCATTTTCCCTTCCCAGTGTCATGTGACTCGTTAGTGTTACAAGGTCTTAGGTGTGGATGGGGAGCAGGTGTCTTAAATTTGGTGTTATCGTTCTCTCAATCTCCCATACTGGTCACTGGAAGTTCAACATGGCACCTCATGGCAAATAACTTTAAGGCTATAAGAAGATTGCCAAGACCCTGAAACTGAGCTGCAGCCCAGTGGCCAAGACCATACAGCAGTTTAACAGGACAGGTTCCACTCAGAACAGGCCTCTCCATGGTCGACCAAAGAAGTTGAGTACACATGCTCAGCGTCATATCCAGAGATTGTCTTTAGGAAATAGATGTATGAGTGCTGCCAGCATTGCTACAGAGGTTGAAGGGGTGGGGTGTCAGCCTGTGAGTGCTCAGACCATATGCCGCACACTGCGTGGCTGTCGTCCCAGAAGGAAGCCTCTTCTAAAGATGATGCATGAGAAAGACCGCAAACAATTTGCTGAAGACATGCAGACTAAGGACATGGATTACTGGAACCATGTCCTGTGGTCTGATTAGACCAAGATTCACTTATTTGGTTCAGATGGTGTGGCG
Source organism: Lithobates pipiens (assembly GCF_037356315.1). Taxonomy (NCBI): domain Eukaryota; kingdom Metazoa; phylum Chordata; class Amphibia; order Anura; family Ranidae; genus Lithobates; species Lithobates pipiens. The sequence goes on along the minus strand of NW_027507903.1, from coordinate 469,405,008 downwards.
GCAACCAGGTGAGGAGTGCAAAGACAAGTGTGTCTTGCCTACAGTCAAGCATGGTGGTGGGGTGATATGGGTTGGGGCTGCATGAATCCTACCGGCACTGAGGAGCTACCGTTCATTGAGGGAACCATGAATACCAACATGTATTGTGACATACTGAAGCAGAGCATAATCCCCTCCTTGAGGAGACTGGGCCACAGTGCAGTATTCTAACATAGCGACCCCAACAACATCTCCAAGATGATCACTGCCTTGGGTAAAGGTGATTGGTGACTGGCCAATCATGTCTCCTCCAGACCAAAACCCTATTGAGCATTTGTGGGGCATCCTCAAATGGAAGGTAGAGGAGCGCAAGGTCTTTTACATCCACCAGCTCCATGATGTCATCATGGAGGAGTGGAAGAGAACTCCAGTGACAACCTGTGAAGCTCTGGTAAGCGCCATGCCCAAGAGGGTTAAGGCAGTGCTGGAAAATAATGGTGGCCACACAAAATATTGACACTCTGGGCTCAATTTGGACATTTTCACGTAGGGGGTGTACTCAATTTTGTTGCCAGCGGTTTAGACATTAATGGCTGTGTATTGAGTTATTTTGAGGGGACAGCAAATTTACACTGTTATACAATCTGTACACTCACTACTTTACATTGTAGCAAAGTGTCATTTCTTCAGTGTTGTCACATGAAAAGATATAATAAAATATTTACAAAAATGTGAGGGGTGTACTCACTTTTGTGAGATACAGTATATTTCCAGCTAAAGCACTTCATGGACATTGGGTGGCCGTGTTGAAAAATATTCCATAATGTGACTTTGTTTTTCTTTATAATGTGTGGTGCACCTTGAATTTCTTACTAGCTTCTTCTTCATCGTTAGGCGCAAATCTCATCCAAGTCAAGTGATGAGTGCCAAGCCTCCATGCAGCCTATCAGTGTTTTTGGTACCAAAGCCCAGGCAATTAAGTATTTACAGTCTGCAGTTTAAATCAACATTCTGTTGTCAACAAGCTGCCACAAGAGAGAATATTTTCCCACAGATTCAGCATGACTAATGGAACCACAAACAGCAGTTATATTTGAAACATCTCTATTATTTATTATATTGTCTATGTTTTTCCCTTCAGAGATTTAGAAGGTGAAACGTTTGAAGATCTCTATACTATTACATTCACATGATTAAAGCTAACCATACTGTGAGCGAATTTCGTGCGGTTCCTGATGAACTGGCTAAAGTTTGAGCTGCGGACACCCTCCTGCTTCATATCCTTCAATGTGAAAAACAGAGGCAGTGCGTTTGATATTCTGACAGTGGTGGATGTTGCCCGATGGTCAGAACACAATAGTAATCAGGGACGATTTACCCATCCACACTGCTTAGCGTGGATGTGAGGATCAATAGATTTCTCTTGTTCAGCCTTAAAGTGATATTAAAAGCATTTTTATTTTTTTTAAAATAATCAACATGTCATACTTAACTGCTCTGTACCGTGGTTTTGCACAGAGCAGTCATGATCCACCACTTCTTGGGTCCCTTGCCGGCGCTCCTGGCACCTCCCTTCTGTCGAGTTCCCACAGAACAAGCAGCTTGTTACGATGGCACCCAGGCAGGCTCGCTCCTGAGCCATTGCTCTGCGTGTCCATTTGCACATCGAGCTGTGACTTGGCCCTGCCCCCTTTCTCTCCTCATTGGCTCACTGGCTGTGATTGACAGCAGCGGGAGGGAGAGTCCACGGAGAGCTGAAGCTCTCATGCACGTTGCTGGATCGCAGTGGGGCTCAGGTAAGTATTAGGGGAGCCGCTGCACACAGAAGGATTTTTAGCTTAATGCAGAGAATGTGCTAAGCTAAAAAAACCTTCTGCTTTTAGAACCACTTTAAATCTTACAATGCTTGCCCATCTTAATGCCTTACTCCAGCTTTGCTATAAATTTAAATAGCACGTTTGGGCCAAGGTAGCCCATACAAAATAATTCCCTTACTAATGACTGCAGTACTGTATACACTGTAAGTAGCATTTACTACATACAGTATACAGCAACCTGTTGAGGCAGTGACATTTTCTACAAGAACAAAAGTGAGTTGGGCTGAGAGCTGCTCATTCATTCACAGCAAGCCTTGTGTTTTATCAGTGAATACAAGGCTTCCTCTGAATTAGGGATGAGCTCGGGCGTGTTCGCATGGTCCACATGCAGAGCCTGCCAGGAAGTCGGTGCAGCGCTGCGCTAATCACAGGCAGTGAGACATTGTCCGATCTCTGCAGCAGCACATCGGGGGAAATTTCTTACTGCCTGTGATTAGCCCAGCGCTGCGCCGACTTCCTGGCGGGATCTGCATGTGGACCATGCGAACACGCCTGAGCTCATCCCTACTCTGAATGGCTGAACTGGAAACGCAGGCGGATGATGTCACGATTTCTACCTCTGCCATTCAAAGTAAACCTTGTATTCATGTGCATGACTGAGCAGCGCTCAATCCAACTTGATTTTGTTCCGGCAGCAAACTGGAAGTCCTCATACTGCTGCTAGAACACAGAAGAACAGCCACAGCAATTAGAGAAGGAATCAGTTTGGGCCAGCTTAACTATTTAAAGTGATAGCACAGCTGGAGGCTGTTGGGCTTTAGGTATCTTTAATGTTAACTTGATTAACCACTTTTCTACTTTTGTTTGTTTTCAAGGGCGGATCAGCGACCCATTATTTACTGAGTGCTGTTTATGAACCGCACTGGATAAATAGTCGACGGGCAGCCAATCTGCCCAGTAATAGCTGTGTACTGAGCTTTCATTAGACAGCTTGGTACACAGAGAAACTGTACCGAGCCTATCTGTAGGGCTGGGTACCATGTGATTGCTGTGATTGTGATTTACTTTCTGGTAAAATAATTGTGATTTATTTTACCAGAAAGTAAGGGAAACAGTATTTTCTTTTCAAAATGTTTGGTCTTTTTTTCTTTTTTAGTAAAAAAAAAAACAGCAGTTAATAAATACCACCAAAAAAAAGCTCTATTTAACACAAAAAAAGATATAAAATTAATTTGGGTATAGTGTTGCATAATGAAGTAATTGTCAGTCAAACTATCACAGTGCTGAAAACCGTAACATAGCTTTGTAATAAAGGTGTATTACAGTATTCAAGTGGTTAAAGAACAGCTAAAAATCTTCAGAGAACAATGCTGTCTAAAAAATTATCTTATCTAACATGTCTTTAATACTAGGCCACCACTATCATTGCTAAGAAGGCTTATCTCCACTGGGAGTTAAAAAAATAAAATAATGGGCTATAGCTGTGAACAGATAATGGACTGTAATCGCAAGTAGGAAATAGGAGATTAAATTACTTCTTCTAAAAGTCATAGTTCTAAACAAAAAGCCCTGGCCTCTTGCCTGAGAATTTATTTACAATATAGTGATATTTTATTTCAGTGCTCTATGGTAAATCTGATGCTCCATCATCCATTTTCTAATTTCTTTTAGCAATATATTCAATAAAATTTATATTTGGAGGGGCGTGACCAGAAGTCGACCTTGATGGAAGCCTAAACCTCCTGCTCTCTCCCAGCCCGCAAATACAGGCACTTTTGGGGACAATTCACTTCCACTACATGGGCAGATCCAGGACCAGCTGATCCACCACAGCCCAGGGAACATCGTTACCCCCAACCCTCCATGGACCTCCGGTCCTTCTTTCCACCGACAGACATGCCGCTCAGTGGAGCTCTCAAAATGGCGCCGGATGCCTCCGCAGCCTGCTCCCGGACCTCAGCTCAAACCCCCCAGCTGGCTCCTACACAACAGCGGACCCCCGAGGGCCACTCATCAACTCCAATGGGCTCCACAGACCCCCCTTCCTCCTCCGGAGCGGTGAGTCCCCCTACAGCCCTGCCTCCCAGGAGGCCCTACCGTGGTTTCTGCAAGCCGCCATGCCTGCCCCCCCCACAGTATATACAGTGCTCGAAAGCTTTCCCCCGCTTGCTGAGGACGGTCTCAGACCCCTGCATCCTTGCCACAGACCCCTGCATCCTCAGACTTTTCTATGGATTTCCTGGCCCTGCCAGACCCCAGGTATACGGTCAGATACCTCAAGAGCCTGCGGGGTGCCAGGCGGCCATCTGCCACGCAGTTATTGAACCACCACCCCCCCAAGGCACAGAGACTATCTCACCCTCAGGACCTCGGCCCCTCCAAAGACCAGGCCACACCACCAATAACCTACGCACAAAACGTTTGCTCCCCTGCTCCCGTGGGGGACCCCCCCCACCGCCTACCCAGGCATTACCCTGAGGAGGGAAATGGGACTCACCGCCCAGGCCAGTACACTCAGCCTCTGCCGCCTCGCACAACTATGCCACAACAAGACCCAATGATAGCCCAGACCTACCCTATACCCCCACAATGGCAACTATACCTGCAGACGACCCCCACTAAGGAAGATTTTAAACAGCTAATAGAAGACGTAAAGTCCACATGTCACTCACAAATACAAATACTCCAGTCAGGTCTCAAACACTTAGCAGACAGAGTGGAAATGGCTGAAGAAGAAATTCAAGAAACCAAGCTGGCAGTCCACAGAGCCCAAGTACAGGGAGCAGACCACCGTACCCTGCTGAGAGACATGCAACATCATGTGTAAGATCTGGACAATAGGGGGAGCAGAAACAACATCAGAGTGAGAGGAATCCCAGAAACTGAACGCCCCGAGGACATACAAATTAGCCTACAAGATGTGTTTAACAATCTCCTGGGGGAGCCCGCCACCAAACACATTGAAATGGACAGAGCCCACCGAGCCCTTCGCCTAAGAATGCCACCTCCAAACCAAGAGATGTCATTTGTAGAATTAACTCCTACCCCCTGAAGGAGGAGATCATGCGGAAGCCCGCCTGGCACACAAAGTGACTTTCAAAGATGCCCAGGTACAACTGTTTCCTGACCTTTCATGGATCACCCTGCAAAAATGCAGGCTTCTTCAACCCCTGCTGCACACTCTGCAAGACGAAAACATTCCCTACCGATGGGGATTCCCCTTCAGCCTCACGGCTAAGCATTAGCCCCAGGGCAAATCCGCCATCCTACGATACCCAGGGGACCTACACGCCTTCTGCGATGGTCCGGGAATTCCTGTTCCCCAACTACCAGAATGAGACCTTGTGGCTACACCACCTCCGCTGCCCACAGTTTGGCAGAAGGTCCCTCCCCATCACAGGCCTCTGAACAGGGACGTATCCCAGAAGAGCGCCAAACACAGAAATGGCTGAAACACATGCGACCCCTACCTATACCAATTGATGAAGGAATACCTTACACTTCAGCAAAACTGATGACTAGGCCCTGGACATTCTCAAGTATCTAGTCCCCCCCTGTGCCCCAGTTTTAATCCCCAGTTTATCATAAATAAATGGGCAAGAGTCATAAATGGGCAAGAGTCACCAGTCTTACTAAACATGGGTCCTCCTTTACCTGCTCAGACCACCATAGCGATCCCCACTGCTATTTCGTCATCCTCAAGGGAGTGTGGCAAACCCAGACAATCACCCTCTGTGCCTTATATGCCCCAAACGTTGGTTACCCAGCATGCACCTCTCCAAAGATATTCCAGAAAGCGATCTCGATTGGGCTTTACATGGCCACATTCATGATGGAAACGGCCACAAACTGAGGAATTAAATATTACAGTAAGAAATTTATATCTTTGAACAATCGATCAAGATCATTGTATACTCTTATTTGAATTTCATTAGCAATAATACTAGGATCAAAAAAATAAATAAAATATTTTTGCCGGAACTCCGCTTTAACTCACATTCATACATACACATACTAGGGCCAATTTAGACTGGAGCCAGTTAATCTGCTAGCATGTGTTTGGAGTGTGGGAATAAACCAGAGTACCCAGAGGGAACCCACACAGTCACAGGGAGAGCATGCAAACTCCAAGCAGGTAGTGCCGTGGTTGGGTTTCGATCCCATAGGACGTTCATACAACAATTCAATAGTATTGCTGCATACACACAACCAGACTTTCCAGCAGACTAGGTCCAACGGACTTTTGGCGGAGTTCCAACGGACTTTCCGAACGAACGAACTTGGCCACACATGAAAGGACTAAGTCCGTTCGAAAGTCTGTTCGTTTTGAACGTGATATTGTAAAATGGGACTAAAAAAGGAAGTTAAATAGCCAGTAGCCAATAGCTTCCCTTGCATCGTATTTGGTTTGTCGAACCAGCATACAGACGAACGGTTTTCTCGATAGGGATTGAGTCCGTCGGACAGATTAGAAACATGTTCTATTTCTAGGTCCGTCTGATTTTTTTTAATGAAAAACTATCGGATTAGCCCACACAAAATCGCATTGTCCGATAGACTGATTCCGTCGGACCTAATCTGCCGGAAAGTCCGATTGTGTGTACGCAGCATTATTGTTCAGTGCCAGGAGAAAAATTAAGAAAAAAAAAAAAAAAGGAAAGGGAAAACTTTTTTCTTTTAAAAAAAATAATGTGATCCTGTTAAATGCTTAATACTACAAAAAATTAGGAAATATTTGTTTGGTTCTACCTTACTCACAATGATGAATCCTTTTAATCTCTGTAATACAGATCTAAACAAACAAACAAAGTTAAGATGATGTGTCTCAGCATTAAAAAAAACAAAACTGTAAAAGCTTGGAAAACAATGGGACTAAAACAAACATTGTTTAATTAGCAACCAGAAACTCCTGTGACAAAAGTATCAAGTCAGTGCACATTCCTGACCAGCTCAGCAAGTGGCACTTGTTGATCTGAGCTCCTCCACACCTCTAAAGATTTCCTTCATTTAATGAAGACAAAATGAAGAGGAGCAATAGGACTCGCTATCATGCAATATCATCATATACTGCAACTCTAATGCCACGTACACACGACCAGACTTTTTGACAGCAAAGGTCCGACGGAACGAGTCCATCGGACAATTCGATCTTGTGTGGGCTCCATCGGACCTTTGCTTGCCAAAAATCCGGCGGACTTTAGAAATAGAACATGTTTTAAATTTTTCCATCGGAACTCCGCCGGATCGAGAAATCCGTTCGTGTGTATGCTAGTCCGACGGACAAAAACAGACGCTAGGGAAGCTATTGGCTACTGGCTATGAACTTCCTTATTCTAGTCCGGTCGTACGTCATCACGTTCGAATCCGTCGGACTTTGGTGTGATTGTGTGTGGCCAAGTCTGTTCATTCGGAAAGTCTGTCAGAACTCAGCCGAAAGTCCATCGGAAAGACCGTTGGACCTAGACCCTTAAAAAGTCCGGTCGTGTGTACGCGGCATTAGCCCTCGTTCACACCGGTGTGATTTGTCATCCGATTTGACAGTTCCAAATCGTATGACAAGTCTCACCCCATTGCTGGCAATGGAACTGTTCAAATTGTAGCAACTCATGTCGCAATGACTTTGAAATTAGACTTCTGTTAAACGAAGTCGCAATGAAATTGGAGGTGCAAATCGCACTGATCTGTGGCACTGAAATCGATTTTAAAGCCGCACTGGTGTGATCAAGGCCTGAGCCCTTGTACACACGTTCGGACATTCTGACAACCAAATCCGTTGGATTTTGTCCGAAACTGTTGCATACACACGGTCGGACAAAGTTGTCGGAAAATCTGATTGTACATAATGTGATGACGTTATTTCGTTACGACGGGACTACGTTCAGGCTTGTAGCCAATAGCTTTGGTCTAGGAATTTGACCTGAGCATGTGTGGCACTTTGTCCGTCGGAGTAGGCTACACATGATCGGAGTATGTCCAATCGGAGCATTTTGTCGGAAAATTTTACGGACAAGTTGGAAAACTTGGTCCGTCGGATACTCCGACGGAAACAGTCCGATGCAGACCACACACAGTCGGATTATCTGACAAAACGGTCCGATAGGTCACATTCCGTCGGAATCTCCGAACGTGTGTACAAGGGCTAAGGCCTAGCTCACACTCTGCATGCCATGTTTTGCAGGGGCACAGCAATCCATTCATTTGAATTAGCTACTGTACCTCTTGAAAATGCAGGCTAAAGGTTCCTGCTCCATATTTGAAATTGCAGCTCGCAATGCGGTTTACAGTGCGGATAGTGGCTTATGCGATTTCCAGTGTGCATGGGTGCCATTAGGATTAATGACACCCACACACATATACAGTGTTTTTCTGTGCAGGTGGCTGCAGGAACAGATGGGAACCTGCAGTGGGAACCACTCGCCCACACACATGATCAGAAAATCATACAGATTTTGAAGCGGTCGTACGATAATCTGATCATTAGTACACAGCTTTCGAGAGCCGATCACGAAAGTTCATCCAATATTATCCAATGGGACAAAGATGAAAATGTTTCTTGTACGGTACCAGATCGCACAATTTTTGTTTCATCAGTACAGTTTCCGCCTGAAAATGCAATCCAAATACAGTACAATACATTACTTCTGAATTTTTATTCTATCGTATGAGAATTTTCATCACTTTAGTAACCTCATCATTTTCGATATGAGACTGGCGTGCAAAAAATAAAATAAAAATAAAAAATGATGATTTGTCCGATAATCTCATTGTGTGTACCAGGCATTAAGCTAAATATAAATACGTTTTTTTTTTTTTTCTGTTCAGCCAGTTGGTAAGCTAAAAAATGAACAGATTCCTCCATTCTCACAAGCAAGGTGTATGGAGGAAACCTCTTCCGACCGCTAAGATGTTTCACAGCAGGACTCTCAGAATGCAGCGATCAGTGGCTGCAGCCGATCGGCAAAAGCTTTCCAACATTCCAGTTTAACAGTGTCGATCTAACGATTGACTTCTGTCAAACAAGAATGGCCACACATGAGTCCAAACTTCAATCCAACTATGGCCAGCTTTACGTTACACTAGTCTATAAGTGATCTGGGAAGTATAAACTTTATTCAGATCTAGTTTTCCTGCATTTAAATGTACTTTAGTTTACATGCGTTTACGTGTGTTCAGAATATCTATTCTGTCTCTCGTCACACAGAAATCTATTTTTTTTCCTAAATATAGCGAATTGAGAAAAATCACATATTGGGGGACCAACAACCAACCCTTAGAAAAGTGGTATAAGCTTTCCCTACTCGCAATTTTATTCAAAGGAAATGGACCTAAAGTGACCATATTGAAGCTGCACAGTACACTATCCGACCAATGAAATCACTCAGACAATACAGGGGCAGCAATAATGTACTGCATGCAAAGGCATACACCATGCCAGCATCTATATATATATATATATATATATATATATATATATATATATATATATATATATATATATATATATATAAATACATTATATAACATTTCCCCTATACACAGATACATACACACATAATACGGTAACACCCACTATACACAAATACACACGCACTATACGGTAATGTCTCCCCTACACAAAATACACACACAATACTATAATGTCCCCTATATACAGCTACACACACACACTATATAGTGATGATATATATATATATATATATATATATATATATATATAAAATACAATATTATACATATATTAATTATACTCAATTTCCCCTATACACAGATACATACACACATAATACGGTAACGCCCACTACACACAGATACACACACACACACCCCAAGGTAATGTCTCCTCTACACAAATACATACACACAATACTATAATGTCCCCTATACACAGATACACACAGAGTATACAGTAATGTCCTCTATACACAGATGAACAGTAAAATCCCCCATACACAGATATATACACACAAAATACGTAACATCCTCTATACACAAATACACACAACACACTATATGATAATGTCTCCTACACCGACACACACACACACACACTATACAGTCAAATCCCCTATAGATATGCACTATAGGGTAATGTCCCCTATACACTGGTACAAGCACACTAAAATGCTTATGACCCCTATACATAGATACATGTACACTTTGTGGTAATGTCCTCTGTACACAGATACATCTCCCCCATTTACAGATATATAAACAGTATACATTCAATTCCTTCCTCCAGATGCTGACACACTGTGAGCAGATAGTAATAGATAGTAATAGAGTGAGGCCATTTCTCACCTGAACCCAGAGCCCCAGTATACACAGGATGGAGGGAATCATTGAGGCGTACAATCTTCTCCTCTGCTCCGTCACCATTGATGTGAAGTGTCAGCAGACAGACAATAGCCGAGGCTTGGAATGTGGAATGGAGGCCTGATGTTAGTGTGTAGCCAGGAATCATTGAGGAGAAGACAGAGCCGAGATGAGGAGACATCTGCATCTCCTCTCATCAGGACCAGAGAGATCCCTCCTCACATGACATCATTCTCTGCCAGCTCACTGCCCCTCCTGCAGCAGATTATTCTATGCCTTCCACTGCACACACCCAGGATTGCCTTCTCACTAATATTAAAGGATGCCAGGATGTGTAAATCCCATGGTGCCCCTCCCCTCCCCCCCAATCCTCCATACTAATATTCCATGATGCAGGGCACGGTATATAAGCCCCTCTTCACCAGCAATAAATGATGCAAAACAGTTTGTATATCCAAGAGGCTTTCCTCAATAAAAAATACATACTGCTGGGCAGAGTATATAACATGGAGCCCCTCTTATCTAACTACAGATGTTGCTGTGCAGTGAATGTATCCAGGTTTCCTCATCATTAAAACAACTCATGTTTATTGGTATTGTTTGTATCCAACATCTTCTCCTCACCAATACTGTATGGTGCCAGACACTACATTCACCCTACATATCTCTGCCACAATATTACACAATGCCAAGTCCTGGATATATCCAGTTGCCCCTGTTCACCAATGTTTAATCATGCTGAACAATGAATGTATATACCAAGGTGGAGCTTCTTCCCACCAATACTACACAATGCCAGGCAATTTATATACCCAGCAGTCCCTCCTTATGAATATTACAGGATGCCAAGCAATGTAAATACCCAAGAGGCCATCTCATCAATATTACACAATGCCAGGCAGTGGAAATGCTCAACATACAGTGCACACACAGCAAACATATGCCAAAGTATTTGTATCTACACTCTGAGTGTAGGTGTAAGGAGTAATGACCAGTCACTGCACAGAACATAACCATAAATTACCCCCTTCCTGCCAGGGCAACCCCCCCCCCCCCACATCCCCCACATACAGAGCTCAACAACCCCATTATTCCCCCAGTATGGATTCTCCCCCACTGCTCTGAATCTCCCCTCCCAGCCTGCCACCTCAGTATAGACCCACCCTATCAGCCTAACCCTTCAGACAGACCCCCCCCCCCCCTGTGTCCCAGTACAGAGTCGACCCCCTCAGTGCAGACCTTCTCTTGTACAGACCACCCGTTCCATTCTAAACACATAGCTTCCAGCTGTCCCTGATTTCGAGGGACTGTCCCTCATTTGTAACAAAGTCCCTCTTTCCTCCTCATTTGTCCCTCATTTTGGTCTAATCTATATACTTGTATATAAAATGCACTTCTTATCTATCAAAAAGTGTTTCCCAGGGCTAAACCTTTTTTATTCAATTTCTAAATTGCTGCATTTGTAAATGGCAAAAGCCAGTATGAAGGAATAGTAGTGGTAAAAAAGCACTTGTGGGTTTAACTAATCATTTTTTAGTACAATTCTCCTTTAAGGGGGGCTTGCCAGGTTGTGTGTCCTATGCCTACAAACTTTTGCTAATAGATGCCCCTCATTCCCATCTCAGAAAGTTGGAAGGTATGTAACCCCTCAGTACAAACCCCCAAAGTATAACCCCCTCAGCCTAACCCTTCAGCACAAACCCCCAGCACAGATACTCTCAGTGCAGTTACCCCTAATATAGACATTTTGGGAGGCCAGTTACATATAGCAGTAAAGCAAAGTCTTTAGCCTCTTCCAGTCTAATGAGAACCTCCAAGGCTAAAGATAACTGACATCCTTCCCTATGTAGTGGGCAGTGAGGCATAGTGGGTGCAAAGTCTTTGGCATCAGACACTTCTTGGTTGTAAAAGAGGTTTTATTTCTTTTAACAGTCCTTTTTTGTATTTTTGGGGGAAAGAGGGCTAGGACCAGGACAACCTTAAGTAGTTGTAGATTCAATTGGCAGACTCCAAGACTTCAATAGGAGGACAGCCTTGCAGGGAAAGGCCCCAGCATTGCACCACATCTGCACATGCAGGAATGCTGTCTCCTATGGCAACACAGTTTCTAACTCAAACGGAACAGTTCTTTCACCTTCACTACAACTCCTCCTTGTAGTTTTTCAACACTGAGTTCCCGGTCTCTCACTAGACCCACTGATTCACTGACTCTAAATCCCTTGAGCTTCTCCAATCTTTGCAGGGGTATCTCTTTCAAGCATCACCCATGCTTCCCTTCTGGCTCCCTATCTTGGCACTCCAGATACTTCTCAAGCTTCACCCCTGCTGACTGGCTCAGTCCCTGGCTTGATATGCTCTGCAAGCATCATATGGGTCCCTGACTTGATCACCGTTTGACGTTTCCAGATTCTCCACCGTGCCCATTCGGTGAGAATACTGTTCCAGTACTTGCTTCAGTTACTTACTGTTTTTCCTGGTAAAGGTGGTCAGCCCCTTAGTGGCGGCAGCTCCCCTTCTACCTCCAATAGGTTCCCGGCAAAATCGTCACTTTTGGTTGGATTGCAAGCCGCAATCCCAACCTTGCGCTGCCCTCTTACTTCCTCTATAGGCCCTTACACAGCCTGGCAGCCAGATGCCCCCAGGATAGGCCCAATCTCCGGGCCTAGCATCCAGGGGCATATGACATATGTCTACCCAGACAGCGGTCCAGGTGGCACAGAACACAGGTCACCTGACTCCACCCAAATATATATGGGCTCCCATCAGGCAAAGGGATTCAAGAAAACCCTTGCCCATTGGCTGAGATACCCCATATACCCATAACCTGACCTTGGGTTGCCCCTCTCATATCTAGTACCACCAAGTACCCGACCAGCTAGTGGTAGAAGAGAAAAGTGCAACAAGGCCAAACTTAGGGAGAAATCAATAGATCACTATCAATCAACTAGGATAACTACTCTTGGCAAGTAAATTTGTGAGGAGCTCGCTGCCTAAGCTACAGGGTGCTACAGCAGTAAAACTGTTAAAATGGTTGTAAACCCTAAGACCCCTTTCACACTGGCACCGCTCTGCGTTAGTCGTAAAGCGCCGCTAGTTTTAGCAGTGCTTTACCGACATTTTAGCGGTACTTATTGCCCACTAACGGGGGGCACTTTTATCCACTGCTAGTGGCCGAAGAAAGTGTTAAATGCACTAGAAAAGCACCATTGCCGAAGCAGCGGTGCCCATTACTTTCAATGGGCAGGGGCGGTATGCACCGCTCCTAAACTGCTCCAAAGATACTGCAAGTGCACCGCTCCAGTGTAAAAAGCACTCAAGCTTTCACACTGGGGCTGCAGGAGAGGCATTTTCCAGGCACTTTACAGGCTCTATTTTTAGCTGTTTAGCGCCTGAAAATGGCTCCAGTGTGAAATGGGTCTAATGCCGCGTACACACGGGCGGACTGTATGGCGTACTTAGTCCGTCGAAACACATTTCAGCGGACAGTGCGCTCGTGTGTGGGCTTCAGCGGACTTTTTCAGCATGCAGTCTGGCGTACTAAGTATTTCGTATTTTTCGAAATTCTGTCCGTCGTACTTTGGTTTCAGCGGACAATCCGCTCGTCAGTAGGCTAGTTCGACGGACTAAGAATGGCGCATGCCCAGAAAGGATTTACACGCCGGAAGGGTGCTTTGCTGTGTATTGGACTTCCTATTTCTAGTCCAGTCGTACGTGCTGTACACGTCATCGCGCAAGCTTTCGACGGACTGTTTGTGCATCCGTGTATGGTCAAGTCCGTTCAGTCGAAAGTATGACGGACTGTCCGTCGGATTGTATGACGGACTAAGTACGCCATACAGTCCGCTCGTGTGTACGCGCCATTACATATACCTAGTATGATGACTGGCCTCAGGTGATACACACAACAAACAATTCCTTCTCCATAACTTGTACCTGTTTATCAGCAGCCACCTCTACAGCTGTTTAACACCTTGACCTCTAGAAGGTTTTACAGCCTTCAAGACCAGGCCATTTTTGCTAGATGTGTGCAATTTGTTTCGCTCCGAATACAAATTCGAACAAATTTTTGATTATTTGGCGATTCTGATGTATCCAAATCTTTGAATTAAATAGTAATGAATAGTAACGAATTTCACTGAAATACGTTTAAATTTGCTTTGTTTATTTGTTTTCTAACGTATTTCAACTTTTAAGAACAATTAGAATTTGGATCGATCAAAAAGCGATCAACCGATTCTAATTCTGTGTGAAGAAATAGCTGGTTGTTAAGCAGCGGGCTGGAAAGCCGCCCACGTCCTTAATTGCCAGGAGGTGGTTTTGATAAAGCATAACTCCCGTGTGAAACGCGTCAACCTTTTTTGTCCACTGCCTATGTTTTGTTGTTTTATCAAGTTTTAACAATAAAGCCCATTTTTTGCATCATGTAGGAGTGCAGCCATTCGTCTTTTTTGGTTCATTCAGTTTCTGCTGGCAGTGGCAGGGCGTGCACCCCACGGCTGCAGCATGCTCTAAAGATTATGGTCTGTCTCACTCACCTGGGAGTAGTGGTTTCTTTGTGCTTAACAGCCGGGAGTCATCATCTGTTAGTGTGCTTCCCCACTGACCGATGAATGTAATGGCCCCCCTCAAAATCCATAGCAGACCCTTATCCGAGCATGCAGCCCTGCAGGTCAGGAAGAGGGGGGGCGGGATAAGCTAGCCCCCCCTCGCTCCTGTCCCATACCAGGCTACATGCCCTCAACATGAGGGGGTGGGTGCTTTGGAGTAGGGGGGCTCTGCGCCCCCCCAACCCAAAGCATCTTGTTCCCATGTTGATGGGGACAACAGCCTCCTCCCAACAACACTGAGCTGTGGTTGTCAGGGTCTGCAAGTGGGGGGTATCGGGATCTGGAAGCCCCCTTTAACAAGGGGACCCCCACCCTATGTTAATGTGTATCAGGTACATAGAATCCCTACCAAGTCACCAAAAAAGTGTCAAAAAGAAAAAAAACGCAGGACAGTTTTTGACAATTCCTTTATTAAAAAAATAAAAGAAAAATTGTGTCCCTTTAAGTATCCATCGTCAATCACGACGCTGATGTCATGTGACTTTTCTGATATAGGGTGGTGCCACTGTGTGACATACTCGGATGGACCCGCTCCTTGCCTATATAAAAACTGTCAAAATGAAGAGAGGGCAGGCGGCGGGTAGCCTCCTAGGAAGCAAAGTGATTTTTGCAATTTTTCAGGTTGGTGGGCATCGTGATTGAAGATGAATACATCTAGGGACACTTTATTTTGATAAAGGATGTGTCAAAAATTGTTTCTTGCAGGGACATGCAGTCAGGGGAGGCAGAGCCAAAAAAAACAAAAATAAAATAAATTAACGTGCTTCAAGGTCGTAGCTTGGAGACCTGGGGGGTAGGTAGCTGAAGTCCCACCCCACCACTGGTCAAAATTTGAGGCTCCTGCCACATATAGTTCAGAAAAAACGGGGCTTCTTGTGCAACCTGTCAGATGCTAAATACAGAGCAGCCAGTTTAAATAAAAGCTGGCACACTCTGTTAGCAATAGACTGAGAGGATGAGCTCACAGTGCCTCCCACTTTTTGTCAGAGGCACTGAGCTTAATGGATAGCTTGGAGCCTTGGACCAATAGTAAAGCACCATTGGAACAAATTGACCAATAAAAATGCTGCAGTGGAGGCTGTCCACTCACTGCAGTGTTATAGAAGGGGGCATGTATCATAAAGAGAAATGCTCCCTTCCAGCCCAGCGCTCTTAACTAGAAGGAAAAAGCATGCGTTTATGGGTATAAGATTTACCCATAATCCCACGTTTTTCTTATACAGTTAAGAGGGAGAATGAGAATCTGCTACCTGCTGAAAAGGTACTGTTTTAATCAAGCTAAATCATATATTATTATGCTATATGTTATAACATAATCATGTATTATTTATCTATTTACTGTGAAATTACTGGTTTGAAGTTAAGCCACCTGCTTGAGTACAGATTTTGAAAATATAGTCAATTACCTTAAAAACAAAATATAATAATTTGTGCAGTATATTACTTTCTTATGGAAATTAACAGTGGCAGCTGGTGAAGTTTTAGGATAGGGGGCCCCAGATACCGCCCTTCCTTTTTAACCCCTCACACTTCTCATAAGCCCCACCCCTTATAGAATCCACCCACACTGTCCCCTGTATTCCACTTGCTTCCACCCATAGTGTCGGTTGTATACAGCTCAGCATCACAGGACAGAGTATACAGCTCAGCATCACAGGACAAAGTATACTGCTCAGTATCACAGGACAAAGTATACAGCTCAGCATCACAGGACAAAGTATACAGCTCAGCATCACAGGACAGAGTATATAGCTCAGCATCACAGGATAGAGTATATAGCTCAGCCTCATAGATCAGGGTATATAGGTCAGCATTACAGATAGGGTATATAGTAGAGCTGCATGATTAATCGTTAAAAAAACAAAATCTTGATTCATTCCCCCCCCCCCCCCCCCCCCGACGATCGCTTCCGCTGAGAGTAGGCAATTCTTTCATATAAACAAGTGGAGAGATTATTTGCTCACTCAACTGTCAAAAGAAAGCATCCCAGGCAATCTGCCAAGTGTAGAACTTGAAACATCTCCAGGTTAAGTGAAGAAGTTACCATTGCAGTGGGACTTCCTGCGCTGCTAGGGTTAAACACTCTTTTGTCTAGGAAAAGAGAAACTGGATCCCCAGAATGGGGACGATTTGATTGGATTAGTTCAGACCCTATTTCATGTAACTTTAAGCAAAAGTCATCCCTAGAGAGTCTGAGCCTACACCCATGTATACCTAGATGGGATGGCCTCCCATTTCTTGGGAAAACCTCAAACTGCCCTGAGGGCCACAGGTGACCTTTAAAGTGGTTGTAAACCCCAGATATGAAATGTAAACAAAGCATATCCCTCTATAGTGTGTACTTGTCTCAATCTAGAGCTCTAAGTGTAATTTCTGTCCGCTGACTCAATCCTCTGCTATAGGTATAAGTCACATGGTGACCAGGGGTGACACAGCCTGTGATTGACAGCCTCTGTTCTGTTCCTGTGTGTGTGCGTGTGTGTGTGTGTAGGGGGGGGTGTCCCTTCTCTCCAATCAGCTCTCAGAGCTCTCCTCACTGATGTAATGTCATCTCTCTCTGCCCCTTGCTTTTTAGAGCTGAGGGATCCTGTGTAAATTCTGCACTTTGAATGACTCTAGGGCAGGGGTCAGCAACCCGTAGCCCACCACCGCTAGATGTCTTCATATCACAGGGATGGATGGGGACGGGAACCGCTAGAGTTTTTTACATTACACAGCAGGTGATTGGTTGCCGGCCAATCCTAGCAACCGATCACCAGCCTGTTAATGTTAAAAGGTAACCAGCAGTTACCGCCCCCATCCAGCCCTGTGATATCGATCTCTGCTCTGCTCTGCTGTGTAAGGTAGGAGAGTTCTACCTACACTGTGTGTGTGTGTGTGTGGGGGGGGGGGGGGGGGGGGGGGAATGGAGGGGGGCAGAAGACACTATGGGGGGTGCTGGGGACACTATGGTGGGGACAGAGAACACTATGGGGGTTACAGAGGACACTACAGTGGGGGGGGGGTGCAGGGGACAGAGAACAATGCTTTGGGGCACAAGAAACTTGCTATAGGGGGAGGGGGGCAGAGAACACTATGGGAGTGATGTGAAGGGGACAGAGGACAATGCTATTGGGTACAGAAAATACTGTAATGGGGGGATCCTATTAGGGACCCCATCACCCCTGGGGACAGGGGCTCCATCGCCCCTAGGGACAGGAACCCCATCTCCAGACCATGCTGGCTGGCAGAGCTGGCGTCAGCCACCCTTGGGTGCCATGATAGGAGAGGGGGCAGTAAAATCCGAATCCCCAGCCACATGCTCCCTCAGGGTGAACTGGTTTTGTATTAGTGAAGCACCTTAGTGAGGTAAACCTGTACTGTTATTATTACTATGTGGGGATTTTTATTATCTTCATTTATTAGCAGGTGAATGCGGCCCTCCATGCATTCACATACATTAAATCCGGCCCTTAAGTGGAAAAAGGTTGCTAACCCCTGCTGTAGAGAATTATTGCTGTAGATAAACAGGTACAACTTATGTGGAAACATTTGTTTCATCTCCGTGTATCACCTGAGGCCAGTCACTTCATTGGGTATATGTGAGGGTTTACAACTACTTTGAGTTCTATATCTCCATCGATAACAGGGTTTATTATTTTGTATATTATGTATTCTTATCACTTTTCTTGTATATGAGTTGGTTATTGTGCTACCATTGCATGTGCTGAAACAACTGACTGTACCCTTTTCATGAGCAATATTTAATTGTTTCTGTAAGGGCTCTCTTGTTTTGTACTTCTACCTTGAAATTGAATTTAAAAAGTGTTGGAAATGAAAAGAGAAACAAGCAGCTATACTAACCTTTTTCCTTGCTACCCTAGCAGACTCTACCCTCCTCTGCTCTCTGATGCTTCGGGATGTGGGCGACAGGGCTGCTGTTAGAAATCATGGGTATGCGTACAGCCTACCTGGCAGAAATCATAGGGCTTGTACATTGTGAATCAGCGTTTCATTTATGTAGCTTAGTCTGCCCGGAGCTGTGTGTAGGCAGTATATGTTACGTTATGGTGATGCAGCAGCTGTAAGAACACAGCCACAGGTTCTAATTTGACCTCTATGTGGGTGCAGCCAGTTTGCATTTGGGGATACTCACCGGCACCTGCACACCTGTCAGATTAGCACCTGTGGTTGTGTTTGCTCAGTCTCTGCGTTCCTTTAGCCCCAGTTCACACTGCCATGGCTTGTCATGTGACTTGAGAGTTCAAAGTCGCATGACAAGTTGCGCCCCATTAACAGAAATGGAACTGTTATAATCGGTGCGACTGAAGTCTCTGTAACTTAGAAAAAGGTTCCTGCACTACTCTGGGGTGACTTCAACAGGACTTGCATTGACTTCTGTTAAAGAAGTCCTATGCAAGCTGCAATGAAGTTGCACAGTGATGTCGGATTCAAAATCACGTGAGCACCTAAGGCAGGCCTCATGTATGCTCACACTTGAATCCTTCTCTACCGTACCATGCGGCCAGATACATGAGGCCTCTGTACCATGGGTTCAGTCCCGGTTGCTGTTGGGGAAGCGACCGTTAGGGAGGGAGCCAGATCACTGACCCCCTCGCTACTGGAGGACCTGTCACCTCTGCCAGGTGTTACACTTGATCATGGCTGCTTTGTACTTTGCACTAAATACTGGTTACCCATAGCAACTGCATTCCTCCTCCAACTTTTCTTACTGAAGTAACTCTTTGTATTGACCTTGCTTCATACCCCACGTGTTCTTTACTGACCCTGTTCTTTCATATGCCAGAAACCATCATGCACCCTTTTGAATGACTTCAGACCAGGCATGGAACAGTTTGACAACTTTACTCTAATGCTGCGTACACACGATCGGAATTTCGGCCAGTAAAAGACCGATGAGAGCTTTTCATTGGAAAATACGATCGTGTGTAGGCTCCATCAGAATTGAGCTGTCGGAATTTCCGCCAGAAAAAAATTGATAGCATGTTCTCAATTTTCCCGACGGAAAAACTTTCTATCGGAAATTCCGATCGTGTGTATGCAATTCCGACACGCAAAAACTCACGCAAGCTCAGATTCAACTACAAGATGGAAGCTATTGGCTACTGGCTATTGAACTTCCTTTTTCTAGTCCCCTCATATGCGTTGTACGTCACTGCATTCTTGACGGTCGGAATTTGGTGTGACCGTGTGTATGCAAGACAACTTGAGCTAAATCCCGTCGGAATTCCAGCGGGAAAACCATCAGAACTTTTTCCGACAAGAATTCCGATCATGTGTACGCGGCATAACTCTTCATGGCAGAACAAATAACAGGTACAACATAGTCCAGATCCTAAACTAACTAAGGAAGGTTGGCTGCCCAGGCATACCTTTAGAGGTGTTAGTCCATGATTAGCGATTTCCAAATACTTGTAGTGTCCACCAGAACCCCGGCATCTTGTGGGGTTACATGTTAGCTCTCAAACTCCTGGACTCCATGTGCTTGGTGTGTTCCCTCATTCTCAAGCTCCTGCACCATCCGCTGAACCAGACCTTCCCCCTATTTATAGACCACACAGGTTGGAAGGCCAGCCCAAGATCAAAGGCCCAGGAATTGAGGTATTGAAAGGTAACCCTTTCCCCAGCCTGGGCAAGCTTACTAGCTTACTAATGCAGAAAACCCACACTGTAGGCAAACTACCTACACACTATATGGTAATGTCCCCTATACAGAGATACACACTCTATACTGGTAATGTTCTCTATAAATACACATTATATGGTAAAGTCCCCTTTACACAAATAGATGCACACTATATGGTAATATCCTCTATACTCAGACACACACTATATAGTAATGTCCCCTACATATAGATACACACTCATTGTACCAGTAATGTCTCTTAAACACGTGAACACTATACCAGTAATGTCTCCTATACACAGATACAAAAACACATTATATAATAATGTCCTCTATACACAGGCACACACTATACAGTATTGTTCTCTTTGTGATATTTTTGGGGTATTGGCTTAAGTGTTGTGCTTAGCAATGAGTTTAGTTCAGTCAGATAGTCCTTCTTGGCCCACTTTTACATATAAGAAAAAGAAAAAAGTTCTACAGAACAAAAGTCTACCCCATGCAAAGGTTTCCACCATCACCCCAAAATAGAAAATGAAATGACTTTGGCCTCCTGGCTTACTCTTGCAGCACAGCTGCTCAGACCTCAAGCCTAGGCCTTTGGTATGGTCCTACAGACTGCTGCATAGCACCACTGTGCTTACGTACCACTCGGTACCTCTCTTGAAGCTCTCTCTGCACTGGCTTTTTGTCTCCTGGATAGAACCCCAACTATGCCCAGGCCTATAATTTAGGATTGCCAGTGCCACCTTTTCTTCAAGTCAAACCCGAACACTTTAGCCGTGCACAGCAATCTTTTTTGCAATTAAATAACAATTCTAATGAAATTAAGTTAATCACAAGAGTCCCCCTTTACATCAGAATCCACAGAGTTCCCCTTTTACTTCTGAACTCGCAGAGTTCCCTTACACTGTATGATGTAAGGGGGGACTCCAACATAAGGGATGTTTAGGGAACCCTGATCTAAGGGGGAACTCTGTTGTACGGTGAGGACTCTGAGAACCCTGATTTACCTTAGTGTACTCACTTAGAGGCAGGAGAGAGAAGGGGGTAGACGTCAATCACAGACAGGGATGGATGGTGAGCTCACTCACCCCTTGGCAGTCAGCTCTCATCCAGATGTAGCTGAGGCTGCTGGAGTGTGGGTAGACACAGAGCAGTAGGGGCGGGAGGAAGAGGAGCAGATAAAGCCCTTTCTCCTCTCCCATCTGTGTGGGGGGAGGGGTAGTTGTTAGTGCTGGCTTTGGGCAGCGGGAAAGAGACACTCTCGGCTTACACAACTGCAACCCCATAGTCTGGTCTGAATAATGTGTTCAGGATTCAGGAGGTCTGAACCCCGAGCGCATGATTCCAAACCCAAACTGTCAGGGTGAATCCTGGACAGGTGGCAACTCTACTATAATTATACACATACACATGGTCTCCGGCAAGACAAAAGAAACTCTTGCGTTTAGGTCAACCCAAAACAAAGGAAATTAATAAAAATCGAAATGATTTAGCTGAACTCCTGTAGCCTATATGCAGCAGTTACACTTTGGACAAAGTGTCATTCATGTACAAATGTCGTTTTTGCCTCAGAACAATAAAGAGGTTCTGAGGGTTAATTGTGTAGGTTTATCTTTGACATCAGTTTGGCTGGGCTGTGTTAGAGTTTTGCCTGGTCATGTGTACAGTGAGGTGCACATGACAGGCTCAGAACCAGGCCTGGTTGGATGTTTTGGGTATCGGCTTTCTCGGAACCAATCAGTGGGTGCGCCGGGCCCCGCTGAGGAGTCTGGGGAAGGGTACTTAAGAGGTTGAAGTCACGTGTTCCGGGTTCGTTTGTGAGGCCCTAGCGGTCT